>NC_141810.1:3520000-4120000 GCF_057944985.1 Cucurbita pepo subsp. pepo
TGGAAAAAAGTTATCAGAATTGGAAGCCTCTCTATCAGAGCCAGATTTTGATCCTAGGACCTGTGGGTTAGGGGCCCACCACGCTTCTGCTGCGCCACTCTGATTTGTTGAAATGCAAGTCTATTTTTTATTTATTTAATCTAATTATTATTTTATTAATTTCAAATTAATATAAATAGTACAATTATTTGCTTTTCTCTTTTATTATTATTTATATTTGAGTTAACTAAATAGTTTTTCGATTTGTATTAATTGATTCAATATACAATTTTCCTTTTTTGAAATTTTAATTACTGAATATAAACTTACTTTTGCGCCTTGATTTTATAACTATTTCAGCATCTAATTTTGATTAAGTTTTAAAGTTTAGTGTTTAAATTAATATAATTATTAATTTAAGATTTCAATTAATACAACCTAAAAATTTAGGAGTATAAATTGAAATTTATACTAAATTTTTTTAAAACAATGTCATAAACAACTTTTGGAACTAATTTCAAGACTCATGGATATGTGTTACTCAAATGAATCAAATCAATTTAACTTCATCAATCATATATTTATTATTTTTTAAAAAAATATAAATTTAATAGACAAAAATAAAATGATGGTTTAAAGTTATTAATCATAAAATTAAAAGCTTACAAACTTAAAAGACTATCAAAATTGAAATTGAAAATGAGAGTTTAACACTAGCTATAAAAATGATTCGAGGCTAAAAGAATGAGACTAATGTCATAATTACAAGATGTTCTAACGACCAACATGAAAAGAGAAGTATTAAACATCACTTGATCCATACACTTAATCCATTGAAATAATAATTCACTTACGAAAGTTTAACGTTTGACTAGAATAGACAACCGCTTGATAAGAAGAAATTTTAGTTATCTCTCTAAAAGTCTCGACTCTACTAAACCAACCACCCAACTATGATTAGTGCATTTAACAAAGCTTTCCTACGACTATGGAGATGTTGCATGACTATGGAGAATTTGCCAAAAGATGAAATCATAAAGCTTCATTTATACAGTGACTAGAACTAAACGAAGATATATAGCACGGAGACATGGAAAAAAAGTTAGTTTATTTGCATCAAACGATCCAAGGGGCTCATTCTAGACTTGCTCGAACTAGTCCTCGAACAGAAAGTAAAAGCTTTGGGTACTGCAACTTTCCTGTTTCTTATATCAATACAATTTTCAATCCATTTCCATAACAATGTTTCATTCCAATATATATTCAAACAGTTCAAGAATCTACATAATCAAATTCCAAAGATCGCGAGTCTAGTTTTGTACAATGAACAATTACAATAACCAATACACTTCAAAACAACCACAAAATCATTCTAAACTTTGCATTAAGCCATATGAATACAACTTTTCAATTTCACCAAGCACTAAACTGGCTGACAAATCTTTTTCTTCTAAAAGAAGAGGAAGATCAATCTGCTTCTATCAGAAACTGACCAATAATGCAATGATAAATCACTCCTGCTTCCTTAAAATTCTTGTTTTCACACCGCCTGTATGTTAAGGAACAAATAAAAGAACTTAAGAATTTGATCGAAATAGTTCCACCTTCAAATTTTTTTCTAGTTTTTGAGAAACATGTGTTTCTGTAAGTTTTCCTTGCTAAATTTCTATAAAAACTTCGAAAATAATTTATTTTAACAAATTAGTTTTCATTTTTCAAATCAAACTTCAGTTTTGAATTTAAAAATTAAGAGAATAACGCACATCAAATAATTTACGGGACACTATTCTACTCGAAGAAACGCCATTCATACCTTCGACTTCCTCGAAATGAACTTCTTTTAACAGTTCACCACCTGCATTGTATCCAAACCTACAAAGAAGGTAACACACATTTAGAAAAAGCACACAAATAACAGAACTCAACAAGAAGAAAAGCTTGTGAACAAAGAAAAATTATGGATAGCTAAAATGGTAACAAAATCAGTTCAGAGAACGATGTTCTCTAAATTGAGCAATAGAACTCTCCTCGTCAAAGGCAAAATGGAAAATTTTAGAATTATGTCAAAAGTTCAACATTCTAGGCAATCTCCTTCTCATGCAGCCTCCTTTCTTCACAATTCGTGCAATATGCTCAAATTAATAGCAAAATCGCATTAACTGTTTTATTCAGTTCGAAATGGGAGTTATAAATATAAAAGATAATGTAATTTACCTGTTGGAGAATACAACCTCAAGTTCATAATCAGAGGAACTCTTGAACGCTTCAACCAAAACTGTTACAATCTCTGTTTTCCGAGTACTTGCCATCAGTACATCATATTCCGTTGGAATTATAAATGCAAAAAAGTTATCGCTTAATTCACTTAAACATATCTTATCTACAGCAGCCAAGGCAATCCTCCTTTTAAGGGTATCAGTTTCTGGGTCAACGATGTAGATAGCGAACTCCGTTATTAAAAGAATCCGCCTTTTCATTTTCCCAGTAGCAGTGAACTTCATAACTTTATCGGCAAAAAGCACACTCTGTTCACCTGCACGCATAACGCGCATGGTAGAATTGGTTATGGATTATGAGATAGAATGCAAGAGTAGGGGCCGTTGGAAGAAACCATAATATTCAAAACGACACACCAATTCATTTTCCCATGTATGAATGATGCACCAATTCAAAACGGCTGCTATGGAGCAACATAAACCATAATATTCGGCATGAGCAAGGGCCATTGGAAGAAATGTTAACCGCCTATTTGATAAACATTTGGTTTTTGGTTTCCGATGGATTTATTTTCTTTGTTATCTACTTTACAACAAAGTTTTCAAAATCCATTCCAAGTTTTGAAAAACTAAAACAAATAGTTTTTAAGAACTTACGTTTTATTTTTAAATTAAGCTAAGAATTCAAATGTCTCTCTTAAAACAATAGTAATGAAATTGTGAGGAAATAAACATAATTTCCAAAAACAGAATACCAAGAACAAAATTGTCAACAAAAGAGTCCAAGTAAATCCAACAAAATACAACCCAACAAAAGCTCTCATATTTTCATCCGCACTAAACACTCATACAAAATGCTTAGTAGCCAGCTTAAATGAATTCTATTTCTTCATAAATTCAGAAAGGAAACTAAACAATACAGAGGAATGCATTATACTCTGAGGAATTACATAATACAAGGTGTCCAAATAGACAACAATTTCAAACATGCTAAAGCAACATCTCCCCCTTATTATGCGATGATTTACTTCACGGGCGAGGTCTCTGGTTCAAGTTCACTAAGAAAGTAATAGATTCGCAATTCTGGATATGGAAAACTATCATCGACATACAATTCACAAACAAGGATGAACAACGGCAAATCAATCAACTATAATTACCAATTTCAGAGACAAAATACAGTAAAAACACCGTAAATAATGGCATATCAACGCGGTAGGTACAAATCTAACCTTGTTTTTTCAAGATTTTCATCAAGAATTGGTTCGAGGGCACATCGATGTAATCCCCCTTGTAATCCCGATGGAGAGAGGCTTTTCGACGGACCTTGATGCCCATGAATGGCTCCTGATCTTCGGTCACATTCCCATCGGAGGGTCGCAATTTCAATCCTTGCACATCGTCGGTGGTTCCGGATATGTCCTGTGGTTCCACAGCTCCGGCTGACGGAGCTCGATCGTCGATGTGGACCCGCCTCCGGGATCTGGAGTCCATTGAAATCGTTCGAAGTTGGGGCTCAGCGAGAGAAAAAAAGGGGATTCTCCCTCGAACCCTCAACTTCTAAAACGAGAAATTGCAGTCACTGCCTATGGGCTATGTCGAAATAAAGCCTTTTATATGAATATCAATTTTTTTTTTTTTTTCCTTCTAATTTTTAAAAGGTTTAATTTAGATTTTAGATTTTTATTTTATTTTATTAAGAAAAAGATTTAGATATTTTATGAATAAAAACATTTACCTACTTTTAAGAATAAAAATTTAGACATTTTATCATCTATGTCGTGCAATTTTTTCTTAATTGATTTTAATAAAGGTGTGAGCGTTTCCCACTAAAGAGTTGTGTTCGACAATCTCGTATTAGAACAAGATCTTAGAAAGGTCAGTATAGATAACTAATATCTTGGAATTCATAGAATGCTCTGTGGTTATAGTTCTATCTGATCTTCCACGTCAGAAATGCTTTCTTGAGATTATTGTGTGTTTTTTCATGTTGAGTAGATTGTGACTCTGCAATTCCTGTGTTGAAACCTAGCTTATTTGGCATTACTGAGGTACTGCCAACACAATGGGTGGTCTCCAAATCATCGTAGAAATAAAGAAACTTAATAGCAACAACTACAACACGTAGGCCACATGCATGATGTCCTATCTACAATGACAAGACCTTTGGGAAGTCGTTGGCGGAAGCAACATTACGCTTCTACTAGAAGTTGCTAATGGCACCTTTCACAAATGAAGAATCAAAGCAGATAAAGTAATGTTTACTTTGAAGACCATAGTCAAATAAGAGATGTTGGAACACATTTGGGACAACAAGACATCGAAGTAAGCATGGGACATGTTTGTGATGCTTTTCCCTATGGGTCTACATTGAACCCAACAACTAGAACCAATCCAACCCGAATTATAGAGTTTGGATTGGGTTAGATATTATTTCGAAGTTAATTGGATTAATTTTCTAGAACCGAATAGATTCGATTCAAGTTTCGAGTTCTTTGGATTAAATTTCAAGTTGACCTTCTCTTACAAAATATATTGCTCATTGGTATTTGGATAGTATTTGAAGATTTCTCGTGCTTAAGTTCGAATCAGAATGATCATGGGTTTATAATCAAATAATACTATCTCCATTGGTGTGAGACCTTTTAGGAAAGCCCAAAGCTAGACAATATCATACTATTACGGATCCGTGATTTCTATCATGGTATCAGAGTCATGCCCTAAACTTAGCCATGTCGACTAAAAAGAAAAGGAGTCAAGAGTTCTTGAAGGCATAGTAAAAAATGATTAAATTAATTTGTGTTTATTTGTCAACCTTTAATCTTGTGTTTGTTTGAAAACTTTTAATATATTTTTATATATGTTTGTACTGAATTATTATGAATTATGAATTGTGGATAAATAAAAGTTTTGAAATAAATTAATTTATTTAACACTTGGGGGTTGGGTTACCAATCCAACCAACCCAATCCATGTATACCACTACGTTCTTTCAAAGAAGAACGATACAAGGTATTTCTAGAGAACGAGCTATTATCAATCTCACAATGCGACATGACGATTGCTCAATACTTCCACAGGGTCAAGTCGATATGTCGGGAGATTACTAAACTAGAATTAGAGTTCTTCATTCAAGAAACTCGAATGAAGAGAATCATCATCTACTGATTGCAACCAGAATATAGAAACTTCATTATTGCGGTACCAGGATAGCTCGGTCAACCATCACTTGTAGAGTTCAAAAATTTGCTAACCAGTCAAGAAGCCATGACTAAACAGATTGGAGGTATTACGCTCAAGGGTGAAAAAGAAGCGCTCTTCACAAGTGAAAGTCGGAACAACAATAAATTGTCAACCAAAAGTGAAATACAACCCTAGAGAACACAGAAGAATAACAACAAAAGTCCTCAACGGAAGAGAATTGAAGGTATTTGCAAAAAAAAGCCACAAGTCTAAGAACTATTGGTAAAGAAAAAGTTAGTCAAAAGCAACGTGGCAACCTCCAAAAAGGAGATAGAGGATGAGTGAGATGCAAAGGTACTATACTCCTTAAAAAAAGACGTGCTAGCACTCATGGCGATGATGGGAGAGCATACTGATTATGAAAATGACTGAATCATTGATTCAGGATGCTCAAACTACATGATTGGCAATCAAGAGAAAATCTTACAAGATTCGAACAACATTGAAGAAATTCTACAACAGAAGATGGAGAGAGCAAACTACACACATTTGGTCAAGAAAAAATCCAAGTGACACTAATGTTGGTGCGCAAGAAGTGACTTAACCAAGCGAATCCGGTGAAAAGGAAACAACACCTAAAAAGTATGCCAACGCAGTTATTATAGAAGATGAAGAAGCATCACAAAACTCGACTTGACAAAAAGCGAGGGAAGAAGAAAAAATTATAGCCTTGGAGCAAAATCAAACCTCAGAACTAGTGCCAAGACTAGGAGATGTCAAACCCATCGCTTGCAAGTGAGTTTACAAAATAAAGCATCGTCCAAATGGATCAATCGAGAGAGATATAAGGCTCGACTTGTAGCTTGAGGGTTCTCTCAACAATATGTAGACTATGATGAATCACTACCATATGGGTCCCGCTAATGCTTGCAACATGTAAAAATTAGAAAAAGTTGGACCAGACAATCTACATGAACCAACCAAAATGATTTGAGAATACAGTTGGAGTCATTAGTTAGTACATTCAAAGTTCGAAGAAGCTTCATTTGAATGACAGATCTTGAGATATGTCAAAGGTACAATCGACTACAATCTTTTATACAAAAGAAGCAAAGACCGCAAGCTAGTAGGATGTTGTGATGCTAGTTATGCAGAAGACCATGATACCCAAAAATTAAGTACTGGGTATTGTTTAAGCTCGGTTCGGGAACAGTTTCTTTTGTACTCAGAAGACCATGTTGTGATGCTAATATGAGAGTTTTCGCTATCAACTCAATATGGTATGATGAATGAAGACTAGTGTTGAGGGCGAGTATTAAAAGATCAACATTAGTCCAATAGGCTCAAGTCCAATAATTGTATGAGTTTAAAAGAAATTTGGTTCAAATATCGAGACAAACTTTGAAAGGGGTAATCACTGAGTTTTACGACTAAAGTTTAGAAGAACTTTGATTTCTGATTCTCTAAAATTTTTACGAGTAAAGCTTAGAAGAATTTTGATCCAAAAATCGTGACGAACTTCGAAAGGGTTGAATTTTGAGTTTCTAACTTTTCAAAGCTAGTAAAACTTTCGACGAACTTTGGTCCAAACATCACGGAGAACTCTAAATGAAAAAAAAAAAAAAAAAGGTTTTTAACCCGTCAAAATTTATAATAAAAAAAAAATGGTCAAATGTCATACAAATTCTAAAGTGGACGAACTTTGAGTTTCTAACTCTTAATAGCTCTAAATGGACGATATTTGATCCAATATCTATCTTGACGAACGTTAAAAGTTCAGAAACTTTGATTTTGTTTCGCTCGACTCCCTTGGAGTCTTAGTCATTTTCTTTTGAAGGCCTTTGTTCGATATTTGAGAAGTTACCAATCTATTGGCACGACTAAGTTTAGGGCATGGGCATGACTCTGATACCACGTTAAATGAACACGACTCTCCACAATGGTATGATATTGTCCACTTTGAGCATAAGCTCTCATGGCTTTACTTTGGGCTTCCACAAAAGGCTTCATCCCAATGGAGTCAGTATTCCTCACTAATAAACTCAAGATCATTCCCTAAATTAGCCGATGTGGGACTTCCATCATCCAACATCTCCCGTCGAACAAAGTGCGCCTCCCCTTAATCGAGGCTCGACTCCTTTGGAGTCTTAGTCATTTTTTACTGTCTTCGAGGAGGCTTGACTCATTTTCTTTTAGAGTCCTTTATTCGATATTTGAGGAGTTACCAATCTATTGGCACGACTAATCGACATCCTAAATTAAAAAGATCGAAAAAAAATAGAGCTTGAAAGCACCGAGAAGATGGAGAGAATGAACAAAAAGGAAGGAGTTTGAATTTTTTTATTATTATTATTATTATTATTTTGGGAATTTCGACGAAAAAGTAAATTTGTTCGAGAAAAAAAAGTAAAAAAGATTGTGGGCAAAAGAGGAAGAGGACATGAATAATAAAGGGACGTTGGGGGTTGTGTAGGGGTATCTCGGTAAAAGTGCCCCTCCACAAACACCCCAGAGATGTACGGTCTCTCTCTAATTTTTTATTATTTATATATATATATATACTTTTCTTTTATTTATTATTTTCCCTTAAAACTTTTAAACTCATCTATTTTATTTTAATCTTAATTCATTAGATTTCACATGTAACTTCCAAACATATTTTGTTTACAAATTTATGGACATATTTTAAACTTCAATCATTATAATAAAACTTTAGTTTTTTTTTTTTAATTATATATTTTACTAACATAATTTCTAAAAATTTACATTTATTCAAAAAAATTTTTTTTATTAAACGGTAATTTTTGGTTTCGTTGTCTATGTCTTCAACCCCATTTAGTCAACAAAGATAGATCACTTTCGGTTCTCCATTTCTTGATTAAACGGAAATTTTTAGCTTCATTGTTTCTGTCCCTGGCTCAATTTAGTCAACAAAGATAAATCTCTCTCCATTCTCGATTTTTGTTTAAACGAAAATTTTGGGTCACCTTATCCTTGAGGATTTGGATTTTTATTAAACATTGATTCAAAACAAATGGGAATTAGAAGGAAAAGAAAAAAAAAACAAATTAAATTTGGGTTTTAAGGTTACCAAATTTGGATTTTGGGACATGAATATTGAATACTACATTTATATAAACAATTTCCAACACACTCAAGAACACCATTCCTCATTACACTTAGCAAACCTTCAATTTCTCTCTCTTCAATTTCTTTCTCTCTCTTCAAGTTCTTCAATTTCTCTCCACTTTTCTTCACTTTGATTATGAAATTTCAATGAACAAAATGAGTACAACAAATCCCATCTCTCAAAATCCAATCTTTCTTTTCAATCTCTGACCTTTCTTCTTCTATGTCACTTCTCTCTCTCCTCTCTTTCTCTCTCTACTGTAATTTTTTCTTTCCATGACAGAACCTTTTCTTCTTCTTCTTCTTCTTCTTCTCATCTTTTTAGCCAATTTTTAATTCTCCTCTCTCTCTCTCTCTCGTTTTTCAGTCGGTTTCTCTCTCTAGAACAAATTTCGGAGATTCCGCCATGGAAGCTCCGACCATTCTTCGGAAACCCGGAAACTTCGCCGGCCGGACCAACGTTGGTTCGAGAATTGTTCGGATTTCAATGACCGACCCGGACGCTACGGACTCGTCATCCAGTGACGAAGATGCGGTGAATTTCACGCGCCGCCGTGTGAAGCGGTATGTTGGCGAGATCACCATCGGCACGGCGGCGGGCGAGGGTGGCCGGAAGAAGAAAAAGAAGAAGAAGACGGGTAACGTGAGGAAGTTTCGCGGCGTCCGGCGGCGGCCGTGGGGGAAATGGGCGGCCGAGATACGAGACTCCGACCGCCGTGTACGGATGTGGTTGGGGACTTACGACACAGCAGAGGAGGCCGCTATAGCGTACGACAGCGCTGCCGTGAAGCTCCGAGGACCAACAGCTTTAACTAACTTTCCCACTCCGCCGCCACCGCCGCCATTTTCTTGCGACGACCCATCGTCTCCGACAAATCTCTCTTCTCCGACATCGGTCCTCCATTACAGAACTCACCTCGCCGAATGCTTGCCGTCGGACCGGGCCACCGTAAACGGCGGCGGCGCCGACGTATCTCCGGTAGTCGATTTTCTCTTCTCCGACGACATATTCAAATCGATTATTTTGGAACCGCCTTTTTTTCTCGAGTACCAAACAAGTCCCATACCGGAAACTCCATGGGCCGGCGGCGGCGGCTGGGGGGAAACGGTGGGAGCGGCGGAGTGCAATAAAAAAGTAGAAGAAGATGATTATTTTGAAGAAATTTTGATGGGGTCGGATCCGTTGGTGGTCCTATGAGGAATTCGCTGCAGAGTCATCGGGTAATGTGATGCCGCCAGCCTGCCGATTTTCTGGCAGATTTTCTTCCGGCCGCCGCAATGGAATCTATCTTTTTTTTTCTTTTTTTTTTCTTTTTTTAGCTATTCCAATTTTTGAATAATACTTTTTTTACTTTTAAACTTTTGTTTTTTGTTTTTTTTTGTATAACTATATCTCTTGTAATAATAGAGCTGTTTTGTTTTCGTTTGATTATGTTTGTGTTTATATTTTCTTATAATTTAAACACTTTAAACTAAGATTTTATATAATTGCGCCACCGTTCTTCTAAGTGTGAGAGAATTATCGATTTGAACTGATAATGAAGAAGGGAGTGGAATACATTTTTTACCGTTAGATAAATTGAGTCGGGACGAGATTATAGTCTCTATCAACGTCCCCGCCCAAATCTCTACCTCACTCTTTCTCTACCTCGTTTAATATAAATATATTTTCAATATATATATCCGTTAATTTTGAGACTCTATCGGTAATATTATGAGAATATTTGCTAAAATTACTGCATGAAATAATAAATTATAACGGTATGGAAATAGTAATAAATTGAAAAAAAACATATGAAAAGATAAAAAGACAAATAAGTAGATATTTGACTATAATAAAATATCAAATATGATATATATGTAAACTATAATTTAGTATTAAATATCCTTAATAATTTATATTCAATATTGGTCGTAATATTAAATTTTTTATTATTAAAAATTATATTTCATTATATATATATATATATATATATATATATATATATATATATATATATATATATTTATTTATTTATTTATTTATTTATTTATTTATTTATTTATTTATTTAGTGGTGAATGAAATATATTAATTTATTATGAATAAACATTCTATTGAAAAATTAAAACTTTAAAATAACTATTTTTAAAGAATAATAGACGGAAAAATAAATACGGTCTAATAATTTACTTTAATTATTTCATTATATATTAGAAGTCTTGTGCACATGCAACAATCTTGCATAAGTTCAACGACGAATTAAAATTATTTTTCAAATTTAAAAAATTGTAGTGTTCGGTTTGAAACACTAACTTAAAATTTTAGGATCTAAATCGTTATTTATTTATAAATATTCCAATGAAAAAAATTGTTTGATTCCATTTTTATGTAAATATTGTTTCATTTTATTATAAGATCGTTCGAGAGTATCGACTTTTCAACCTTATTTTTAATATCGACGATATTACAAAAAGTTAAAAAAAAAAAAAAAAGGAAAAGAAAGACATTTTAAATATATATTGATGAGGAAATTTAAAATACAATATTATAGCTGTGAATTAGTTGTCTTAAACCATTATAATTAATTAATAATCATCTTATACCTTCAACTCTTTTTCCTTTTCCTTTTCTAAATTAAAAAAAAAAAAAAATCAACATTTTTATTATTTTGATTAATTTAATGTTAATATTTTATATAGCATTAATATATATTATATTAATTACTAATATTTATTAGTATATTTAATTATTTTCTGACGTGGGGTTTTCTAAAAGTTACGAAAAGTCAACAAGGGTCTCAATGGACAAAATAATAACAATAATAAGGTCAAGTCATGGTCGCATGAAATTATTGACCACGTAACATATATGATTAAATATATATATATATATATATGTATATCATATATGATATCCAATATTTGGTTTTTCTCTTCCACTTATGCGGGATCTCACAATCTACCTCTCTTTGGGGCCAGCATTCTCGCCGACACTCGTTCCCCTCTCCAATTGATGTGGGATCATACAATCCACCCATTTCAAGACCCAGTGTCCTTGTGGCACTGTTTCTCTCTCTCCAATTGACGTGGGATCTCACAAGGTAACTCTAAGAGACGAGTTTTGCAACTTTTTAAGAGTTGGTTTTGGCTTGCCTTTTCTATGTTATTAGTAAAACGATAACGAGAAAGAAAACTGATGTCAGTGAAAGGCTGTCTACATTTAGTCAATCTATGCGGAGTGAATCAGTCTAATCCCGCGATTAAGATAGTCGAGCTAGAGATCGTGCAACAGCTTCCCGTGGAGCTGCATGTAGATTATTATGTCTACTCGATTAGGTCAATGGGCGTTCGTGGTCTAATGTCTTCATATGTAAGCAAACTATTCTTAGGAAGAGAAGATGAAGAAGAATGAGTCAAAAGGAGGGAGATAAAAAGGATTAGAATCGAGTTAAATAAGAAATTAATTAAGATTGATTAGTGAAGAAAATGATGATTAGGTGAACATGATTTGGCTCTACGTATAATAATTGACATTGGACGGTGTCAAATGCTTTTTGTACTTACTTCACTGTTACTCAAAACAAGTTCTCGTTACGGTCGAGCGAATGAGATGTATATGAATGAATCGAGATTATAACTAAATGAGAGTGATAGGATGGAAGTTACTACTAGTGTCAGCGAGAAACAACCTCATTTTTTTTTTATAGTTTAATCGTATGAACTAAAAAAAAAAAAAAAAAAAAAGTGTATTGACAATGGTATGATGCTGTCCACTTTGAACATAAGCTTTCATGGCCTTAATCTTGGCTTCCCCAAAAGGTCTCACACCAATCTTGACTTTCATCCAACGTTGATTATGTTAAAATATCCTTAAATTTTAAAAGTTTCAATAATATATTAAACCTTTTTTTTAATCTCAAAAATACCCTTAAACCTAACAAAAAAAAATTCATACGTTAGTTTTGGATGGAAACGGTTAATATTTTGTTTCAAAAATACCCTCAAACTTTCAAAATAATTTCGAAAATATCATTTTAACTTAAAAAAGTATCTCAAGAATACCTTTAAATTTTCAAAAATTTCCTTATTATCTTTAACATTTTTTTAAGAATAATTTAAAAACACCTTATAAGATTTCAAAAGTAACATTAAAAAGGTCGAAGAGAATCTATGAGGTGTTGATAAACTATTTTCGTTCATATATTTACAGTAAGATTTTTTTAATTTTTTTTAAAGGTACAAAGTGTTAATGCTACTCTCAAAATTTTATGAGTATTTTTTAAACATAGTACTAACAATAAAAATATTTTCTAGACTTCTTTTTTTTTTTTTTGATAATTTAAAGATATTTTTAAAAATTTATAAAGTTTAAAGATATTTTTATTAAATTACTGGAGCATCGAGATTATAGGAAGCCTGGAAGATTAGAAGCTCACCAAAAGTTACCAACTTTAGCTCTTTCAATTTTTAAAAAGGGAATATTATAGTAACTTTATTTCGGAGGGTGAAATTCTATTTATTTTTGTAAATACTTTTTAGCAATTTTATGTAATTTAGAATCATTCGTAATTGATTTTGCTTATTAAGTGATTCAAATCTCAAACAAGTGTTCTTGTATAGAAATATTCGATCTACAAAATTAATTCAAATTTTACTTTCTCTCGAAGTGATTCCATAACAAATGTTTAACATGCATTTACAAATTAAGTGAACGTATCGGAATAGACAGAATTTTTCAATCAGATTAGAAGTTGTCGTCGTTACTACAAGACCGTGTTGATCTATAGTTCATCTACAACTTTGAGATTCGTTGGATTTTAATCTTTATCTTTATTGTAAATTTAAGGACATCATTTTAAATATACATATTTCAATTTACATAAGTAATAGATAAACACATATTAGATAAAAATAATAATATAGTAAAGACTAAAAATAAAATTAAAATTTAAAATTTGAGAACGAAAATGGATACTTTCAAGGTTTAATGAACAAAATTATATCAAAATAGGTAATTTCTTCTTAATATTTTTTATACATTATTATTATTTTTTGTTTTATCTTAATAGTTTATAAAATTTATTAGTTCAACCGGTTCAATTATAATTTAATTTTAAATTTTTTATTTTTGTTTGGGATAGGTCGAAAACGTCCATTAAATTTTGAACTTTTAATTTATATCTAATAATTTATTAACATATTCGATATTTTATAATTTAAGAAATAGACATAAAATTAAATTTGTGTCTAATAAAATCCTAAACTTTAAATTTAGTGAAGAATATGAGAATTAAAAAAAACGTAAAATATTTTAATAAATAAGTAAATATGAAATTTAAAAATTATTAATTAATTATTATTATTTTTTTTGCTCGACAACCTTAGGGGCGGTCGGTCCTCCTCAACGTGTCACGTGTATAGCGCCTGACCATAAATCTAAACAGAGCGGGGCCCACTCCAGAAGCTCCCATTGGTCTGTCCCCTTGGGCGTGCGACCCACTGGACCCCACTGCTCCACTTGAGGCGGTCGGGTGGTGCACGTGATCTTACTGTGGGGCTCTCTGCACTCAATCCTAATGCTATTCACTACAACTCTTCTTTATTTTTATTTTATAATTAAAATAAACCGATTATCCATTTAATAATAAACAAGTGTATGCAATTAACTATATATATACAATCGAAATAATAATAATAAAAGAAAAAATTCAGTCGCTAGAAAACTCGCGACCCGCACGGAATCATGTTCTCCGACCCCTCACAATGCTTCCTCGACCTTCAACATCGCGACACGAATGTCAGCAATCAGCCCAAGTCTCTTAGACCACGGCAACGAAGAGATAAAAAAATATCCGAAAGAGATAGAGAGAAAACCGAAGAAAAACTCCAACGAAAAAACCCGCGACTTCAAACCCTCAGCTTCGCATCTAAATTGAGCAAATCAACCGTGAAAGCCCTCATCGACCTTCGTATATTCCTTCCAGAGAGAACTCACGTCGTGATTCGTCATCGTCACTGTCGAAGAGGGAATACGAAAATCAAATTTTTGGAAGAATTCTCGATTTACCTCCATGAACATCCAACAACCACGAAACTTTGTGGGAGAAAGAAGGAGAAGGCGACAGAGAGATAGTTCAAAAAACTCCCTCAACCCAATTCAATCTGACTCATATACCTCTGTTGCCTGGCATAGAATTTAGCCCAAATAAAATTTTATAATTATTGTAAATAAAATGAAATAGTGGAGAATAATAACTAAAATACATGCATTCAATTAAAAATGATGTTATATATTTACATTTGTAAATATATTATTTTTTTGTTTAGAAATATTATTAAATTTATGAAGAGTTATATTTATATATATATATAAAATGTAAAAAAAAAGAGAAATTTCAGATGGGTTGCGAATTACTTGAATCCAACTCAATTTCATAAAAATAAATAGAAATAAATAGAAACTTCTTATAAAGATGAAAATTGAAATAAGTGGCAGAGATGAAGAGACTGTTCTCTCATTTAAACAAGTCAGTAGTCATATTTTATATTTTAAGTTTGCATATTTTACATGTGATAGAGAGATATCATTTGAACAGATCGGTAATCATATTTGAATGAAATTAAATTCATTGCAATTAATTAGTTTTCATTCCAATTAATTAAGCTCCCAATTACAAGCTGGAAATAAGGGGAGTTTCAAATGCAAGCCAATTGAGTCCCGATGGCTTCCATAGCGTGTGGCTGCCATTTGGCCACTCAAAAACTTGAAGGACACGTTTGTTTGATTTTCCACCTCTCATTTCCACACCTCTCCATACGCCAATTAAAATTGGATTAGTCCAACAACTCGTAGTTGTCGACGTGAAAAATTTAAGCTCTCATCTTTTTTTTCTCGAGTATGTATGCCTTAATCAGCTAAACTTTATCTATTAAGGTAATACAAAAATGATTCTCAACTTTTTTTCGACTCCCGTTAACTTAAAAAAAAAAAAAAAAAAAAAAAAATCTCGTCCGATTTTCAAATAAGGGTATGTTAGTAATTTTAGGAATAAACAAAAATTTAAATTGATTAAAACATAAATTATAGACATTATTTACTAGAAAGTCTTGTGGAAAAAAAGTCAGAACTAAATTTAAATATATATTTTTTTTATTTTTGTAAAAAATTTAAAGGGAAAAAAATAAATATGTGGAAAGAGAAATTTAGGTTGTTCTTCTCTTCTGCTCCTGTTCCTCTTCCTTCTGGTAAGACCTCCTCCATTTTTCCTGTTCTCCAAGGAATTTGGAGAACTCATTTCTTTTCCTTTTTCCACTCTTCAAATTGATATTTCAATCGCAATTCCAGTGTTCCAATCATTAACGCAATCAGGTTTCGGCTCTTTTCTTGGTATTGTTCTTTTCTTTTTTCATTTGAGAAGCGAGTGTTCGATTGGTGCAGGATGAACTCGTTGGCGGAGAGGATGGTGAAATCGGAGCGAGGGCATGATTCTTGGATTGGCTCGGAGGAGGAAGCTCAGAGAATTGAGATTGACGGGTGTGATTCTTCGATGTTGGCTGTGGAGAGTGATGGGGTGCGACTTTCTGCTTCTGCGTCTCAGCTTTCGAGTCATACTGCTTCTGATGGAAAATTAGGGTTTGGAGAACGCGCTTTCTCTGCTGCTGGAGCTGCCTTTCTTTCGGCAGTAATTGTAAATCCTCTTGATGTTGCAAAGGTAATGTTGAATCAGAGTTCTCTTTGTTGTTGATGTTTTAGATACTTGAGTCATAGTTCCATTTTAATTTACATTTTTTCATACTGTTTAAAACTGTGGAGAAATAAGGACAGAAAAAGTTGTTAAGTTTTATAATAATTTACAAATTTTGTCTTGGACTTAACAAAATTTCAATTGTGTTACTGTTGATTTTGAATTTAGTAACTCTTGATATGATATGATACGATACTTGGGTAAACTTAAAATGATGATAAAACAACAAGGAATTAGGTTACCTAGATGAAGTTAGAGTGAGGAAGCCAAAAAATTTGGTTTGAAGTGTAGTGTTGTGAGATTTCACATTGGTCGGGGAGGAGATCGAAACATTCTTTATAAGGGTGTGGAAACCTCTCCCTAGCAGATGCCTTTTAAAAACCTCGAGAGGAAACCCAAAAGGAAAAGCCCAAAGAGGACAGTATCTGCTAGCAGTGGGCTTGGACTAATACAAGTGTGCTTGGGTGTAGTTGTACCAACACTAATGCCATTGTATCCCATCAAAATTCCACAGTTAAGCTTGCTCGGGCGAAATTAGTATTAAGTTGGGTGACCAATTGAGAAGTCCTTTTATCATATCGTTTTTAAAAATTTTATTTTTACACCCATGGAAGAAATGTATTGTGTCTACCCATCTTATTGAATTTTTGGCTTGGCCTATCTGTATTTTAGCTAGTTAGCTTGGCACATCCAAATTATCACTTGTTAATCCAATCAAGGTGTCTTGTCAATGTTTAAGCATTGTTATTAATGTCAAGTACATATTAGGGTCAAAGAGGATATAAGTGTTTTCTTTTTTTAAATCAAGGATTAAATTTAACCTAAATTTTATAGTTATACATGACTCCTTGAAAAACAGAAGTGCTCTGAGATTTTCTTAAAATTTCATATTAAAATCTCATATGCACTATTCTGCAGTCTAAGAATTTCTCTGCCTTTTGAATTGTTAGACAAGGTTGCAAGCTCAAGCTGCAGGTGTTCCTTATTCGCATCCACTTAGTGACTTGACCAGTCGCATGGCATTTTTTGGACCAAACACGGTTGGTTCCATCGATTCGTTTTTACTCCCATCTTGGATGTACCTCCTTCAGAATCTAATTGTGTTTCTGATTTTTATTTTGTTTTTGCTGCATGATATATGATATTACAGTGTATTTATATTTGATGCCTGTCAAATTACTTCAGTTTTCAGGGCATTCATTCCCTTTACATGATTTTTATTCTTTTTTGGTATTCTTCAATGCAAATAATCTTCCATACATGTATAGTTAACATGATGTGATTGTAATATTTGTTAGGTTATTCCCAGACTTCTCCTGCTAAAGGTAGAATTCAATTTCTGGTCAAAGAAAAAAAGTATAATTGGATTGGATTCATTCAAATAGTTGCTTCAAACAGTAAAACTTAATGTTCCGAGAAAGGCATGAAATTTATGGTGTAAGGAGCTAGCAGCATATTATCAAATCTCAATCTTAATGTTTTACTTCATTTTGAGATTTGTATTTTTGGATATTTTTATGTTTGTAATGCTTTTTGTTGGATTTGATTTCCCTCTATAGTCTATTAATCTTTGATTGCTATATACGGTGCTAGTTGTTTGCAGATTTAAGGTGTTCTCCTTCATGTGCACGTGCGGGGATTCATGGAACAGTAGCAATATGTCCTCCTGATTGTTTTCAGTACAAAGGGACGTTGGACGTCTTTTACAAAATTATTCGACAGGTTGGTCAGCTTTCTCTTGTTCATCTTGACCGATGGATAAACCTGTGATTCATTTCTGTAGTTTTGCTTGAGGACTACTTCAGCTTTTGGTACTGAATGATGCAACACAATTGGCTTGTAGAATAGATGTTCAGTATAAGTTGGGCTGTGAGTTAAAGAAGATATGAACTTTGTATTTATTTTCGTGTTCATTATACCCAATGAAATTCACAGGAAGGATTTGTGAGGTTGTGGAGAGGCACAAATGCTGGCTTAGCTCTTGCTGTTCCCACGGTACGACTTCATATTACTCCCATTGTCTTAAGTTTCCTTTTGAATACTTATATGTTCATGAATATTGTTATCTGAGGAATGATTAATGTCCATTTTATTTACAAGAACAGGTGGGAATCTACTTACCTTGCTATGACATATTCCGTAATTGGTTAGAAGAGATCACTTCCCAAAATCTTCAAAGTGCTACTCCTTATGTTCCTTTAGTCGCTGGGGCATTGGCGCGTTCTTTGGCTTGTGCAACTTGTTATCCAATAGAGCTTGCTAGAACTCGCATGCAGGTAATGAGCACCTGGAAGCATAGCTGAAATATCTTTAGGGTGTTGCTCATCTTTTTGGCTCTATTTGGCAACTTTTTTGCTATTTTATGTTCTTCAAAAATTAAGCTGGTTTACATTTTAAAGTTTTATCAAAATCATAGTCATTTTTCTTAATTTGGCTAGGATTCCTAAAGTCTTTTTCTAAAAGAAGGGGAAAAAAAGAAAGAAGCAATTAATTGGGTAGTAAACAAGTTTAATTTTTCATAAACAATCAACTGGAAAAATGTTATCATACCGGAACTTAATTATAAATTTTTTTTTCAGTAATTTTAAATTAAAATCTGCTATCATATTTATTTGTGTTTGCATATTTTGTGTGTTTTGAGTTTGACATGCTCGATTAAGTATTAGTTGGAAGTTGTTCGCGTTGTGGCATTCATTTAAATGAATGATATGGTTCATTTGGTTCTGTATAGGCATTGAAGGAGATGCAAATAGGCAAAAAGCCGCCTGGAGTCTGGCAGACTTTACTAGGTGTCGTCTCCAATGTTAAGAGCACAAATGGTGAAGCCGCCTGTAAGTTAATATCTAATGTATACAAAATTGTTTAATAATGTGCTTTACACCTGTTCAAATTCAGGTGCTGTTTCTTACTTCTGTTAATGAAACTTTAGCAGCAAAAAGTTACCGTGCCCTATGGACTGGAATGGGGGCGCAGCTTGCACGTGATGTTCCATTCTCAGCAATTTGTTGGTCAACCCTTGAACCAGTGAGAATTTAGCCGTCCAGCTGTAGAGAGGTTTTATTATTCTGTAACCTACTGTACTCAATGTTTAAATGAGCTTCTTCCATCTTTATAGGTCAGAAAGAAACTCATTGGATTGGTAGGTGACGACGCTAATGCAGCCAGTGTGTTTGGGGCCAACTTTTCTGCTGGTTTTGCTGCTGGAAGTCTTGCTGCTGCCACTACATGCCCCCTGGATGTTGCAAAAACCCGACGACAGATAGAGGTTTTTACCATTCTAAATATATTGCCTGTTGTTCTTTTCTTAGGACTTAAGAACTATTTCCAAGTATAGGTAATTTGGTCTCCCCCACCCCCACCCCCACCCCCACCACCACCACCACCACCACCACCACCACCACAACCACCACCACATATCCATGTTATTCATCTTTTTATTATTTCTTTTGCAACTTTCAGAAGGATCCGGTAAGGGCACTGAGTATGACAACAAGGCAGACACTGATGGAGGTTTGGAGGTATTTCACTACTTGGGACTATTAAATTGTAGTACGTTTTCATTCTGATGTTTCACTAGAAAGACATCATCAAGCATGAAATTTTTGACAGGGCTCCATTATTTAATCTCTGATGAGCTATCACATTGATTGTGGCAAAAAATATATGATCTAAAGCAGCTTTAATTAATAAAGTCAAGTGATTGGATATTGCTGTATTTGACTAAAATTGAATTGAACTTGAACCAGGGATGGTGGGCTGAAAGGACTATTTGCAGGAGTTGGACCGCGTGTTGGCCGTGCAGGCCCATCAGTTGGGATTGTGGTATCATTTTACGAAGTTGTGAAATATGTTCTTCATCACAAATATCCAACCTCAGCTTCATGACAGGGTAAGAACTGCTTCTTACCTACTTCTGGTGTAAGCTGTGCATAGGAGAAACTCATCAACCAGGGCCGTTTTCGTTTTGGCTTACTGTGGATATCATAACATGCGAACTAAACACAATGGGTATACAATCTCAGTTTTGTAGATTTTGTCTAGGCCAATAGGTGCAGATAGAATAAATAATAGCACCTCCACCCTAAAAAAATAGAAAAGAAAAGAAAAACTGAAAACTACAGAAGGGGTGGACAAATTTTGGAGGCGTAAACTAATTTAAGTCGCTCGGATGGAGCTGAATAGTTTTGTGACATTTTCATATATTCCTAAAAGTAATATTATTCTCTCTCTCTCTCTGTCTCTTCCCTTTTTTACCACTTCAGTTTGGAAAATCTTCTTTTTCATTATTCATTCCAATCCTTTGCAACACAGTAATCTTTGTTTATAATATTCATACATCATAGTAAATTCTCCCCTCTAGCCTTTATTGAACTGTTTGTATTGAGATATTCTGTAGATTCAAGTAAAATATCCTTCATTCTTTATCCATGTGCTTAAAATATCCATAGGTGAGAGTAAATTCTCACTTCTCATGTACTTATTTAACTTTTTTTTACAGAGATATTCCATAGATTCAATTAAAATATATCCTTCTTACACGTAAAGCTGGGTTGTTTCAGAATTGGCATTTCATTGCATTCTTTTTCTGTTTCTCGGGAAAGATATACTTTTATTGGACTGAACTTATGAGCGTGTCTGCTGTCAGCCATCTTTTGTGCATCTGAAAAGGCTAATGATTGGAGATTTGAATTGTTTGTGGTTTGAGATTAGAATTGAATGGCAATTCTGTACCTTAAAGGGAACTGGCTGACCAAATCATTATGATATTGGGAATGAAGCGGATCTCATTCATTTTCGAGCCCATGAAATCAACTGTTCATATAATTCTTTTTAAACAGTAGCAAAGGAGTTATTATGCCTTGATCTTTAGGTAATCTTTATTTAATTTCTCCTTATAAACTTGTTTGAAAAATATAACAGTCAACCTCACATGTTAGACTCGGACATGTTCAAATTACATCCTTACACACACACACACACACACACACGCACACACAATAAACCGAGAGGTCTTTGCTTTATAAATTCTGCTGTGTTATTTGATAGATAAAAAATAGCTCAGTTCCATACCATGTGTTCTTAGAAGGGTACTTGCAATACACTAAAGTTATTAGGACATGCTTTTCTTCAGGGAAACCTCAAAAGAGGAAGGAAAGAACCCATTAGAAGTCTTTAAAGACTTCTTGACTGAGCCCTCACTTCCTATATCTCTCTGTCTCTCTCATCCTCTTCTTCTTTTTCCAAACCCTTCAAGGTGAGTCATTATCCAATACCTCTCTATTTCTTCTGGTTTCCGCCCTGGAATTCTGCCTGCTATCAGATCCCACCTGAAAGGAAAGTCATTTTCTTAGTAACTCAGATACTAGAAGGAGAGATGGAGCAGAATCTATATCCATTCTTGCTGAAAAATCTGGGTTTCCTTGAACCCAACTTACCTATCTCCAATCAGCTTATGCATTCTATGGATAAGATCTTCCTCTTGTGCTGTCATAGTTATAAACTGCCACCTAGTGCTGCTGACTTCTGTTAGATAATAAACCACACATTCATAAAAAGGAAGTAGGACTTCAAATATCATTAGAAAGTGAGAAGATCATGAAGAGACGAATTCCAGGATTGAGTAATAGGACATGGAAAGTAGAGACAATCGAGTTAAAACCTTCAGATTCTAGTGGAGGGAGTTTGGCATGTTTCTGCTGACGATGATTGTTCATGTTTCCTCTAAAGATTAGAGGCAGCACTGAAACAGGAAGAAGATAGAGAACTGAGGATGGCAGAAGTTTAGGAAAAACTGTAATGAGAGGGAGGGTTGAAACATCCACAGGGAAATTTAAGTTTATGTGAATGCCTATATGTTCTTTTGCCCACCAAACTTTGGGAAGTAAGTTTGTTGGTTGACTTGTTTGGTTGGTAGACTTGTAGTTGACAACTTACAGAGAGAGAGAGAGAAAGGGAAAGAGAGAGAGAGGGAGAGGGAGAGGTGTTCTTGGGGGGAAGGTCTTGTAGTAGTTTCATTCTTTTAGGATTAAGAGATGTCAAAAAACTCAGCACCCACCAACAAAACTTGAAATGGATGCCTAAAACTCTTTGATACGTCACCTTCTTTCTCCATACTGATTGCTTTAGGCAGTGCAGAGTTCGTAATCCAACCTACCATTTATGTTCAACTGGTAGTTGGGGACCTGGGGAAGTGGTCTAGTAGTGCCTGTGTTCAGTTCAGCTAACCTTCTCCCCCAACTGCTCTACACTGCACACACATATTCAGATATGACACATCTTATCCTGCATTTATTTGGGCTCAGTATTCCAATTGCAACAGCCCCCCACCCCCAGGCAAGGACAGAGAAATGAATACAAAATTATTTTGTCTGTTTAGGACCCCTTCACTTCTACACACCTACACCCGGAGGAGAGAGTTAAGGGCCAATAATATAGTAACAATTTAAGCTCATCTCGAAGATATTGTCTTATTTGAATTTTTCTTTTGCATCTCCTCAAAGTTTTGAAATGCCTCTATTAGGAAGAAGTTTCCACACTCTTATAAGAAATGTTTTGTTCCCCTCTCCAACCAATAAGGGATCTCACAATCCACCTCCCTTTGGGGTTTAGTATCCTCGCCGGCACACCGCCCGGTGTCTGGCTCTAATATCATTTGTAACATCTCAAACCCACCGCTAGCAGATATTGTCCTCTTTAGGTAGGTTTTCTCTCAAGATTTTAAAACGTGTCTACTAAGGAGGGGTTGCTACACTCTTGTAAGGAATGTTTTGTTTCCCTCTCCAACTGATATGGAATCTCATAATAGTTTTACCAAGAGAGAGAGGGATTAGGGATGAGAGTGATGAAGCATTGATTGAGAGTAAATAGTGTGATGTTGAAGAAATCCAAGCAAGCAAAATGGAAGATTAGCGTAGAGTGGGAAAAGGTGGAAGGCAAGCAGAATAATGTCAAAATCAATATGGTATAACACAAAGCAGCTTCAAAACAAAAAGAAAAGTTTTGTGTTCCTTTTCCACACTTAAAATTCACTCATCTTCTCTCTCTGGTTTGGTCAGGGTATAGCCTCAATTATTCATGTCCTTTGTAATTTCTACTGCACACATTGTCTTCTTCATCAGCTATCCATTTCTTTCATGTCTTTGGTGGGTTTCATGCATCATATCATTATGCAATTATTATTGGGAATGAACTTAAATAAAAAAAAGAAAAGAAAAGGAGAGAGTGGATTATGGGATAGTTAGATTTTAGAAAACCTATAATTTAATAAGTTTCCATTGTAAAAAATAGAGAGAAAGAATAGAGAAAGAGTTAAAGTACAGTGTAATAGAAAAGGTTTTTCAGAATTTTTTTTGTCTCATTGTCTCTCCCCTCTTAACATCTCTTTCATTGTCTTGTGAGTGTCATTTTAAGAAGTTGGTTTCAGAGCGAGCGTTTATTTCTACAAATTGGTATCAGAGCGGATTGTTATTTTTTACAAATTGGTATCAGAGCCGATGACGAACATGATGGGACAAATGTCGCTACTACGATTGATGAAGACGAACTACGATAATTGGAGCATCCAAATGAAAGCTTTCCCGGTTCTCAAGACAAATGGGAGGTGGTCAAAGAAGGTTTCGAAGAATTGAAGGATACCACGGGTTATACGGCAGCCCAAACAAGGCGCTAAAAGAATTACGATCAAAGGACAAGACAACATTATATATGTTGTTCCGGGTTGTTGACGAGTCGGGCTTTGAGAAGATTGCCAGGGCAACTAATTCAAAAGAAGCATGGGACACTTTAGAAAAAGTGTTCAAAGGAACCGACCGAGTCAAGCAGGTGCGTCTCCAGACTCGTGTGGCGAGTTGGAGAGCATGAAGATGAAGGAGTCAGAAAACGTGTCTGACTACATCACGCGCGTACAGGCCGTGGCAAATCAACTAAATCGAAACGGAGAAATGTTACCTGAGACGCGGGTTGTGGAGAAGATCTTGAGGTGGTTAATAGACAACTTCGAGAATGTTGTATGTGCAATAGAAGAGTCGAAGGACCTAGCGACGTTCACGGTCGATGAGCTCGCCGGTTCTCTCGAGGCACATGAACAATGTAAGAAGAAGGAGGAGACACTTGATCAAGCGCTTCAAACTAAGGCATCAATAAAGGATGAAAAGGTACTCTACTCTCAAAATGTTCAAGGTAGAGGTCGTGGAAGTTGCGGGAATGGTCGAGGTAGTCAAGGCAACAGTTATGAAGAAAATTATAAGGAGAAGAGACTATCGAGCAAAGCAAATTGGCGTGGAAGAGGACGCAATCAAGGACGCGGTCAAGGATATAATTTCAACGTCGTGTTACAAATGTCAAAAATATGGCCACTATGCAAATAATTGTAATTCCATGTTACAATTGTGGCAGAATGGGTCACTATGCAAGAGATTGTCGAGCCGAGGAAAGGGTGGAAGAAACGATCAACCTAACTTTGGATGACGCAACAAATGGAGGCATTCTCTTGATGGCCCAAAAATGAAGAGCTGTCACGACCCGATTTTCGAGGCTTCGAAAAACCGAATCGTGAGTAAAAAGATGAAATCGAAAACAAACAAAAAAAAAAGAAAAGAAAAGAAAAAGGAGAGTGAAATAAAAAGATAAAATCAAATAAAATTAAAATATTTCAAAAGAGGATTTAAGTTTATAAAAAGGAAATAAAATACAAATATAAAAGGAATTCACAAAAGACTCCAAAAGATCGAAAAGGGACTGACGCTCCGGAACGACCCCCTCTGTGACCGCACAGCTCTCCAACGCTCCTCCACCTCGACCAGCACCTGACAAAAAGGAAGGTAAAAAGGAATGAGTATAAAAATTATACTTAGTAAGCCACCTACTTGTAGGCTCTCTTCGCATCCGAATTTAACAGGTTCCAACGGTTTCCTAATTCAGTTCTAGGACACCTAGTTCTAATCTTAGCCCCTTGAAGCTTGCCCCTTGGGTTTCACCGGTGCATCGTCCTCTCATTAATCGCCTAGAGGTTCCTTACGAGCTAATATGGTCGGTATCTCTCTATGAGGTGCTACCTCTACATGGCTATCTGGGACTACATGGTACCTAGCCTAGGGGTGTGCTGAATACCCCTACGCCCATATAGTCCCCCTATGGGGGGCGCGACCCAACCCGTTCCCATGCAGCTAATGGGCTGTACGACGTGGGGACACATTTCCCATGCGAAATGGCTAAGAGCAGTAAGGACTGATCAGGGACCCTTGGTCCTCCCACGAAGCTATAGATACTGTTCTCACGCTAGCAATCTATGAACACTCCGAGGTACCTTCTTGCCGTGGTAAACCGTTAAGTTCCTAGGGGAAAATTAAGTCTGGCTGGAGCGACATATCGCTCCTAACAGTAATTTCCTAAGCTTATCATAGAAATGGGCCCTAGCAATTAATAGAGTGTGCATGCAACCATCTTCTAACATCATACCATATAATTCATGCAAACTAGGCATACCGGCTCAACAGGGCGATGACCTCCATCAAGCACCTAGAGCACGAAGTTCGCGCTCAATGGGGCGAATTCGTCCATCAAGCACCCGGAACACGGAATACACAATTCCAACATAAATTAAATGCATGCATACATACAGCGGGAACTTAAAAGCATACAAGCAACACTCAGATAATACACCCAATACACTCATAGCAATCAATCCGGCTAATATTTTACAACGAGAGCTAATCTGAAGCAAAATTACTAGCATGCATGCAATCCAAACGAATCATACAAGTATTTCTTCCTAAATACCGGGTGGTGACTTATTTGGTTGACACGTGCCCTTTTTGCTAGCGTTTCTTTGCCCGTGAGGTGTCTAAAAATACTCATTTCTTTAAATTAGGTCCCTATTCACGTAAAAACAATATTAGAACTTGAACCGGGACAAAAATCGGGCAAACAGAAAGCAATCGGGCCAAATTGGCCGTTCCACGCGCGCTCACGCGCCAGCAGCAGGCGACACGTGTCGACGCCTCGCTGGAGCTGCGTTGCTCCAGCCGATGGTCGATGCGTGTCCGGCGCCTATCGCCGCTCGCCGGCCGCCCTTTTTTTTTTTTTTTTTTTTCTTTCTTCTTTCTTCTCTGTCCTCTAAAAACCGAAACACAGTCCCCTTTTTTGATTTTCATATCTTTCGATCCGTAGATCGGATCGATATGATTCCTTCGGCAAAGTTCTAGATCGTGTTACGGGCTACGCCCTAGTATTTTTTTTTGTAATTTTTGCTTGACTATCGGACGAGTTAAGAATGTCGGAAGTTTGCTCGCCGTTCTCGGACGACTCTCGGATCTCCGCCTTCGGGTTGAGGTCTCGGCCAAACTTCTTAAAAGATCCTGTAGAGAGTTGTTCCTAAATGAATGTATCAAGATTTCAGATCTTGATTCACAAAGGAAAATCGTAGATCTGAGAAAACGTTCAAGATCTTACCTCGCGGGTTTTTCTGATTTTTTGATAGAAAATGGGACTCCGGCCACGCACATTCTCTTTTCCCTTCCAAGAAAGGCTCCTTGCATCATGATCTTGACCGGAGTAGACTCCGACGGTAGTTTTTGATGAGTCTTCCGGCCGTTCATTCTTCCTCCTCTCTCTAGGTTATCTCTAACCCTTTTCTCTCACTATTTTTCTTTTGCAGGACGGTTGATAGGGTTTCATTTGGACCCCTCAAGTGGTTGGAGGGGCAACTTACCTATTTGCCCCTCTCTCGACTTTTCCTATATATATATTTTTTTCTATTTCTATTTCTCTTTCTTCGGGTATTACAAGAGCTGAAAACAAAAGATCGCGGCGGTGCGAAAGACGATGGCGATAGTCGTGAGGTAGTGAAAATTGTTGGAAATGAGGTGATGCGCAGCGGATGTGGCGAAATCCTGATAGCAGAGATGAGAAAATCGAAGAAAGATTAACAACCGAATAACAGAAAGCCTGAGCTCGAAGAGAGAGAGCACCAACTGAAAGGCAATTCGAGGAAGAAAGAAAAAAGAGGATGAAAATGGAAGAAGAAAAGAAAGAGTTAGAAATAAAGGTTGAAAGGTTAGAGAAGGAAATTGCTGAGCTGAGTGAGAGTTCCTCCTATCTCAAACAGGAGAAGGAAGAGAATGGACAGGTAATCTCTGAACTTGTGATGAAAGTTGAAGAAGTGAAGAGAATGGACAGGTAATCTCTGAACTTGTGATGAAAGTGGAAGAAGTGAAGAGAATGGACAGGTAATCTCTGGACTTGTGATGAAAGTTGAAGAAGTGAAGAAGGTGTGAAGAAAGAGAATGACTTGTTAATGGAGATTGATGCTCTAGTGGACGAGCTAGCGAGGGAGGAGAAAGATATAGAGATGTTGACTCAACAAAGAGACTCACTCGACGTGAACCTGAATCAAGTCTAACAGGAGTCAATGAATCTACGACACACGATTTAGACACTCACTCGTGATAATGCCGAAATGGAGGAAGCAAAAATGAAAGCTGAAAATGTCGTTGTGAACTTGCGAATGGAATTGAGTAAACTGAACAGAGCTATGACGTCTGAATCGAGCGTGGCTGAGAACGGGAGAAATGAGAAGTTGGTATCTCAAATGGGCTGTTCTCGAGAAGCTCCAAATGAAGTCTCATCAGAAAAGGACAAGCTCAGTTTGCCGCTCGAGGACAAGGAGGGAAAATTGAAGAAACTACGACTGAGTTCGAGAAAATGAAAGTGGCCCATGTGGAATCATTGAACAGAGTATTTAAGTTTATGGGGGAGTTTTGTTGGGAATAAGCTTAAATGAAGAAAGAGTAGTTTTTTATTTTGTTAATTTTAGTAAGGTTTTTGAAATTTGAGTGGTAGAGAAGAAAAGGCCCAAGAAAAAAAAAAATGAAGGAATCATCTTAGGAGAGAGTAAGTTATGAGACAGTCAATTTTAGATTTGAAAACCTATCAATTAATAGGTTTTCCATTGTACAAGGTAGACTGAGCAAGAGTTAACACAGTGTAATAGAAAAGGGTTTTTCAGAATTTCTTTTGTCTCCTTGTCTCTCTCCTCTCGACATCTCCTTCACGTCTTGTGAGTGTTATTTTCACAAGTTAGTTTCAGAGTGAGCGTTTATTTCTACAAATTGGTATCGGAGCGGATTATTATTTTCTAAAAATTGGTATCAAAGCGAATTTTATTTCAACAAATTATTTGTAGAAATAAACGCTCGCTCTGAAACTAACTTGTTAAAATAACACTCACGAAGTTGTGAAGGAGATATCGAGAGTGGAGAGACAATAAGACAAAAGAAATTATGAAAAACCATTTTCTATTAAACTGTACTCTCTTGCTCTCTCATTTTTACCATGGAAACCTATTAATTTATAGGTTTTCTAAAATCTAAGCTATCCCATACCCCACTCTCTCCTAAAATCATTGTTGGCCCTTCATTTTTCTTTGGCCTCACTTCTCACGACTCAACTTTCAAAAACCTTATTAAAATTAACAAAATTAAAACTATTTTTTTTTTTTTTTTTTTTTTTTTTAAAGTTTATTTCCAACAAAACTCCCGTATGCTCTATTTTATGATTCCACCTAAGCCACTTTCGTTTTCTCGACCTCACTCATGATTTCTTCAATTTCTTCAATTTCCTCGCCATCGTCTTTCGCACCGCCGCGTTCTTTTGTTTTCAGCTCTTCATTTTTGGGCCATCAAGAGAATGCCTCTGTTTGTTGCGTCATCCAAGGCTAGGTTGATCGTTTCTTCCATCTTTTCCTCGGCTCGACAATCTCTTGCATAGTGACCAATTCTGCCACAATTGTAACATTTGCCAGAGTTACAATTATTTGCATAGTGGCCATATTTTTGAATTTGTAACACGACGTTGAAATTATATCCCTGACCGCGTCCTTGATTGCATCCTCTTCCACGCCAATTTGCTTTGCTCGATAGTCTCTTCTCCTTATAATTTTCTTCATAACTGTTGCCTTGACTACCTCGACCATTCTTGCGACTTCCACGACCTTTACCTTGAACATTTTGAGAGTAGAGTACCTTTTCATCCTTTATTGATGCCTTAGTTTGAAGCGCTTGGTCGAGTGTCTCCTCCTTCTTCTTCTTACGTTGTTCATGTGCCTCGAGAGAACCAGCAAGCTCATCGACCGTGAACGTCGCTAGGTCCTTTGACTCTTCTATGGCACATACAACATTCTTGAAGTTGTCTGTTAACGACCTCAAGATCTTCTCCACAACCCGCGTCTCGGGTAACATTTCTCTGTTTCGATTTAGTTGATTTGCCACGGTCTGTACGCGCGTGATGTAGTCAGATACGTTTTCTGACTCCTTCATCTTCATGCTCTCCAACTCGCCACGCAAGTCTGGAGACGCGCCTGCTTGACTCGGTCGGTTCCTTTGAACACTTTTTCTAAAGTGTCCCACGCTTCTTTTGAATTAGTTGCCTTGACAATCTTCTCAAAGCCCGACTCGTCAACAACCCGGAATAACATGTATAATGCTGCCTTATCCTTTGATCGTAATTCTTTTAACGCCTTGTTTGGGTCGCTGTATATCCCGTGGTATCCTTCGGTTCTTCGAAACCTTCTTCGACCACCTCCCATGCGTCTTGAGAACCGATAAGAGCTTTTATTTGGATGCTCCAATTCTCGTAGTTCGTCTTCGTCAATCGTGGTAGCGACATTTGTCCCATCATGTTCGCCATCGGCTCTGATACCAATTGTCACGGTCCTACATTTTTACCGTGCGGCGTCGTGATCTTGACACGCTCACGACCAGCCTTAAGGGAAACTAAGCCTCATATATATTTTTCGCCCCGACTTTGTGGCTTCGTCGGACCTTAAGCGAGGTTTGTCTTCGCCAATTGAACACTGCTTGTGCGGAATTCAAGCTTGTTCAACCACACACGCCGCCTGCGCGTGCATGTTCAATTGTCTGCGACACATCCGACTTGCCTCTACACTAGGCCAAGTCATTCGGCTCGACCTTGCCTCTGCTTGGGCCAAGATCTCTCAATGCAACGTCGCATCTCATCTTGTCATCTCGATCCCCATCGACGGGGTCCATATGTCTTGACGCCATCCCGAATCTCGGGATGTCGTCGGCCATCATAACTCGCTTGGTCATGCCATTGAGAATGGGCCCGCGTGTCTTTTATCTCATCGAGACTTCCCAAACATCCAACCATTCGGGTTCTATTGAGGCATTGGCCCTCCCGTACCCATGTCGAGTCATTTACGGATATCGTACCGGATAGCGGGTGTATGTAGCAATCCCTAACACGCGAGCTAGGGCGTAATACCGACACACCCGTGTCGTCCGGTACTGTCCTTCAAAAACCTATTTCAAAGGAAGTCGCCCGAGACACTCGTCTCGGCACGCTCGCCCACACTGTGACACACCTATGTGCCACAGGGTAGCTCACTTAGGCCACAGGGCCCATGGGTGGTGGAGAGCTAACACCATGGTACCCCCAATAGTACAGTTTGAGCCATTTTCAATCTTTCAGGCGTTGACATGATTTTGGTGAACGGTGATATGGTGTCGTGCATTGTCGTCCGGTGTCCGATTGACACCAAACTTGACGAGCATTCATATTTCATATGGACGGACTTAACTCCTGAACTGCATGCCCAAATTTCTTCCGAAACCCCGACTTGTGAGGTTAAGGCCTGGGGCCCTACCCAGCCCTTCAACAAGCCTATCTTTGCCCTTCATGTCTTTGCCCTTCATGTCTATTCAATGTCTTTGTCTTGCTTATGTCTCAACTTGTCTTCAATGCCCACTTCGCGTGGTGGTGTGTTAGATGATGCATCGTCCTCCTCGATCGCATCGTGGCACTCTTCTATATTGGCCCGCATGTGGCCAGATGTGCATCTCTTGAGGGACGCCGCTTTGTTTGTCATGACGTGAGGGTCACAACCTATTCTCTTCATAGTATGGTTGTGACATTCTCCCCCACTTAACTTAGTCATCGTCATCGATGACTTACTCGGGGCACAATCGTATTGCAGATTATGACATTCTCCCCCACTTAATTTAGTCATCGTCCTCGATGACTTTCTCGGGGCGCATTCGCCCTACTGATAGTGAAATTCTCCCCCACTCAACCTTGGCATCATCCCGATGACGATCCGAACTCTCTGACTGTTGTCGACTCGACTTGCTGTTATTGGTTGTGTTTCAGAAAAGTATAAAATTATTAAGCACCTGACTATCTTTTGTCATAATGCTCATCTTGTTGACGTCTTCCGTCAGCTTGGGGACAAGTTCGAGTAGATGCTTCTGACTTCTCTTTTGTCATATGGCACCACATTGTGACCCTTGACTTGGTCAGTTGTTGGGTGAACTTGCCTCAACTTTGGCTTGGCACTACTCTTGGCCAATCTGCATACTTTCTGAGTGACCCATAACGGTACACCCCGCGGGGTGTGTCTCGCAAGCCAACCACGATATTACTCTTCGCGGCACCAACTATTATGGGAGCGGAGTCTAGACGGCTTGTTGTTGACTTGTTGTAAAACAAACATGCTTCAGACGGATACGAAAATTTGTGCACACTATCTACAGGCTATCCCCCTTTGGACCTATTTCTGTTGTTCGCCCATGTTGGACTCGGCCACTTAGACTCGCAACGTAGACGTGGCTATTCAGGGTTTGCCATAGCTGTGGTTAGGCTGACTCTCTCTGCAGACACTCACTAGACGACTATGGACTTAAAAGGGCACTTTGCCCTGTTGTGGCTAACTTGGCCTCAATGTGTGTATCCTCTGAATTGCACAAGGTGGGCTCCTAAGCCCGACCATGACATCTTCTCTTCGCAGCCACTTCTTCTATTGAGTCAAGTAAAAACTTTTTCGCAGCCGCTTCAGTTGTTGGCACTACCCTTCAGCCAACACTTTGTATTTTGCCACCTTCGTGTGGCTATTGCTGCACTTGAACTTCTCAAGATCTTCTCGCAACTTCACTTCTCTATGTTCACGTCCAGCTTGATGCTCACTTCTCGAGCGGATACTGGTCTCGACATCTCGTGGAGTCATCCACCTTAGGCACAAGGTGGTGACTCAAGGAATACACGTGTGCTCGCATGTTAGAGTACCTTTACGGGGTGAGAGACATTGATTCAGCTCTCCCCCACTCGAACTCGCCTGCCTCTTTGCAGCAAGGTCGTCCTCCCATAAGGACTTACATTGTACTCAACTTTCGCACTTGGCCGACATTTGTCTTTTCTCGTCTCTCAGCTTCTCTGCTTGTAACCACTAACACTATTCCTCTTATGTGAATGGTTCTTTGAAAGGCACCGACATGGTGCACTTACTGTTTCATTTGCCTTGCCAACTTCTGAACTACAAGCACTTGGCAAATGAGCTTGGTTTTGTTTGACGGGTAGATCTCCCCATAATGAAGTGTCGACACACGACACTAATGAACTTCGGGTAGTCTTGGCTTTAACCCCCAACTGATTCTAATTCTGACCGGCAACTGTCCTGCCCACTCTGGCACTCTTGACACACTTGCAAGGTCTTCAATCAACTCTTGGGTTCATTACTCTTGACTCTTGACTGTCGCGGAGTTTGCGAGACTTGTATGACTCAACAGATGAGGTACACCTTGTATGTCTTCTGGCAGATGCTGAAAATATCAGCTTTGAAAAGGCGGTGCGAAACACGAAGTGGCAAACTGCCATGGATGAGGAGATTAAAGCGATTCATCGCAACAACACATGGGAAGTGACAGAATTACCGGAAGGAAGTCAGCCCATAGGTGTGAAGTGGGTATTCAAGAAAAAGATAAATGCTAAAGGCGAGATTGAGCGGTACAAGGCGCGACTTGTTGCAAAGGGATACAAGCAAAATGCGGGAATCGACTATGACGAAATGTTTGCTCCCGTCGCTAGAATGGAGACAATCCGATTGATCATTTCCCAAGCAGTCCAATTCAAATGGCCAATTTTTCAAATGGATATCAGTTAGCATTTTTTAATGGTGTGCTTGAAGAAGAAGTATACCTCGAACAACCTTCCAGGTACATGAAAATTGGAGAAGAGAAGAAGGTACTAAAATTGAAGAAAGCACTTTACGGGTTGAAACAAGCACCGCGAGCATGGAATACTCGTATCGACACATACTTCAAGGAGAACGGGTACAAGCAATGTCCTCACGAACATTTACTTTATACAAAGAAGAGTGGAGGTAATGTGATACTTGTCGCTCTCCATGTCGATGACCTCATCTTCTCAGGCAACAATGATGAAATGATAGAATAGTTCAAAAGTACAATGACGTGAGAATTTGAGATGACAGACTTGGCTTGTTGAAGTTTTTTCTCAGTTTAAAGGTTAAACAAGGAGAAACATGTAATTTTATATCACAGGAGAAATATGCAAAGGAGATTTTGGAGAAGTACAAGATGGAAAATTGCAACCCGGTATCAACACCAATGGAACCAGGTGCAAAGCTCTCAAAGTACGATGAAGGAGAACGAGTAGATGCAAATAGGTACCGGAGCTTGGTGGGAAGCCTTCACTATCTTACATGCACAAGGTCAGATCTTTCATTAAGTGTCGACATAATAAGTCGGTTCATGGAGGAGCCAATTTATTCACATTGGAAGGTGCTGAAGCAAGTCCTACGACACGTCCAAGGAACGATGTCACTTGGGTTATTCTACTAAAAAATAGAAGATTACAAGTTAGTCGGTTACTCTGACAGTGATTGGTGCGGAGACATATACGTTTGGAAAAGTACATCGGGTTATGTATTCTTCATGGGGAACACAACATTTACTTGGCTTTCAAAGAAACAACCAATCGTGACACTCTCGACGTGTGAAGCTGAGTATGTAGCAGCATCTTGGTGTGTGTGTCACGCAATATGGCTTAGAAATTTGTTGAGTACGATGGAGCTAAAGCAACGAGGTGCAATCGTAATACAAGTTGACAACAAATCAGCAATTGAGTTGGTAAGAACACAGTGAACCATGAAAGAAGCAAACACATTAATATTCGATTTCATTTTATCCGTGATCATGTGAAGGAAGGAAACGTAGAATTGCTGCATGTGGCAAGTCAGAATCAAGTTGCGGACATCTTTACAAAACTGCTACCGAAACTACTTTTCGACAAATACAAGAAGATGATTGGCATGACAGACGTCAGGAGCATTTAAGTTGATGGGGGGAGTTTTGCTGAGTCAGGAACATTTAAGTTGATGGGGGAGTTTTGTTGGGAATAAACTTAAATGAAAGAATAAAGGTAGTTTTTTTTATTTGGTTAATTTTAATAAGGTTTTTGAAATTGAGTAGTAGGAAGGATGATGCCAAAGAAAAAAAATGAAGGGCCAAGAATCCTTTTAGGAGAGAGTGGGTTATGAGAGTGGGTTATGGGATAAAAACCTATAAATTAATACGTTTTCCATTGTAAAAAGCAGAGCAAGAGAGAGCAAAAGTTATCGAGTTAGAGAGCAAAAGTTACCGAGTTAAAAAGTACAGTATAATAGAAAAGGGCTTTTCAAAATTTCTTTTGTCTACTTGTCTTTTTCCTTTCGACATCTCCTTCACCATCTAGTGAGTGTTATTTTAACAAGTTAGTTTCAGAGCAAGCGTTTATCTACTTGTCTCTTTTCTCTCGACATCTCCTTCACCATCTAGTTAACAAGTTAGTTTCAGAGCAAGCGTTTATTTCTACACATTAGTATCAGATCAAATTTTATTTCAACAATTATATATTTTTTCAGATTCACTTCGTTTCATTAATATTCTTAAATGAATGAAAAAAAAAATTGTAAAAAAGTATTCTTAGGACAAAAAGTAATATGATCAAAATTGTTATTACCTTGTTTAAAGTATACTCATGAATTTTGAAAAATTACGATTACGGGTTAGTTGGTGAACTCCTAACCATCTCCATATAGTAGTAGAATAATTTATTAGACCTTTACAAACAATAGAGTATTATAAGGTTTGGTATAGAAAGTAGTCCAATTTTGTTGCTTGCTTTGTCAGAATCGGCTTCTTAGTTCAAATTGTCCTTCTCTCATGTCTGATGTTTCATGAAACTCTTTAAATAGGTCTTAAATGAAGAGAAATGTGAGAACGAGAAATGTGAGAACTAGCGAAAATAGATAAAAAAAATTGGGTCAAGCTAGGGGGTGTACATTCAACTCGACAATCCGGACCAACCCAATCTGAACTATAAGGATTGGGTTGGGTTAGATTAGCATTTTGGGTAGGGTTGGGTTCATTTTTTTGAACCCAAATTAAATCGGTTCGGTTTCGGTTTCGGGTTCGTGGATAAAATCTTCGAGTTGACCCGAGCCAAATAAAAATATATAATTTATGTTAAGAATTTTTTTTTGTATTAATAGGTTTGCTAGAGTGGTACCTCGGCCTCTTTAAGGACATCCATGCCAGAATTCGATGCTAGGCATATATGTATTATTTTGTTTAATTTCTTTTATATTATTTTACAATTTTCACGGGTTGTTTTTTTATTGATTTTTTTGTATCAATAAGTATAGATTGATTTGTGTTTGTGAACTTTTAGTATATTTTTATCTAAAATTGTATCTTAATAATTATAAATTATGGATAAATAAAACTTTAATTTTTTTTTTTGACAACTCGACAACCCAATCTGAACTTAATCCGAAAATAGAAGGTTGAGTTGAGTTGTGAAAATTTTCGAGTTGGTTTGGGTTACCAATCCAAACAACCCGAACTTTTGGTTTGGGTTACCAATCCAAACAACCCGAACTTTTGGATTGGATAAAAAAAGTCTCACAACCCAACCCAACGGAGCATGTACACCCCTAGATCAAGCTAACTCAAAATTGGTTATCTCGTCTTCCAAAAGGCACGGTGTGGACAGCTCTAGCAATTGATTTATTCTTACTTGGTTTCTTCTCCAAAAATAGACAAACATAGTGGTGCAAGAATCATCCACGATTGTGCAATATGCTAAAGCAATTTAAGAGAAGAAAACTCAATAATTCATACCTTTTCTCATGTTTTTCTCCCAATCTTTCCATTTTTTATCTTTCAAACTCTCTTTTGATCATTTTTTTACCACAAGAAAAACAAATGGAGACCTAACGTTTCATTTTACCTAACCATTTTTATACAACAGGGTTATAAAAATTCACGAGAAGTAATCGGGCGTAATGTCTGAGCCAATTAACATTTAGCTAATAAGCCCTTGGATATTGATGTTCCACAAACGGTACTTCCTGATAATATATGTGAAGCAGTTGTTCAAATTCCTTATGATATGCAACTGAAACGGTTTGAATGTGGGGATTGTTATTATTTTACCAGAAGGGTTTGAATTAACCCCGATCGTATTTCTCCCGAGATTAAAGAAAAGATGAGCAATCTGTCTTTTTAAAACTATCGTCCCACTAAAAAAATATTCTTCCATTTGTGGATGTCGTCTCAACCTAATTCTCGCAAATCCCTCGACCTCTTCCTCTTTTATCACTTCTCTCCATTTCCTCAACTTTTTCGTCTATTTTCTTTCGTTAATAATATTCTAAACCCACCATTTCCAACCTTCAAGAAAGAAAAAAGAATAATGAAAAAAGACTTCTTAATCAACCTCTACTTCCGACCTAAATCACTAACCAAATCTCAACTTTGTAACCCGATCTCAACCAGAAAAACTAGATCAACATCGACTCATAAAATTTAGGGACGTCGACTTAGGCCAAGAAAGGAATTGAATTTCTATCGGAATGTCTTAGGTTAAGTTGGATGAATTGTCTGTTGATAATGACAGGTATCATGTGACTTATTTACGTGTTATTTCTTGTATAATGTGTTTATGAAATTTTATGATGCATGTGCTTCTAGTATGTTAATCCATGTATGTTATGATACCGTGTTCACGTTATGCTCTATGAGACACTTGATGAATCATGTATGATAAGAATGAATGATATGTCATGCACATTTATATATGTGTCATAGAAAGTATGATGTAAGTCACAAGCATAGAATACTTCTCCAATATATTTTGTACAGACGCATACATCATGATATGATACGTGCTCTTTTCTTTCTATAGCGTATGCTAGACCATAGTCAAGTCGAAGAGTACGCATACAAGCTCTGTGATCATGCATGTGTGCGTGAACCATATGTAGAGAAGTATTATACACCCAACTCCACCCGAAAAAAGAAAATAAAGTCTAAGGAAAGTAGTTACAAAAAGTAGGTTCTACTGTGAACCATGATTGCATTTTTCGATCCCAACAGTGTGCTACCTAACTAAGTATTTTTAAATACTCAAACCACGTTTAACATTTTTTCAACTAACGCAAGGGCTCTATGTACAGACAATGACGTTGGCTAAGAAGGCCATGGAATCGACTCACAATAGTTAGATTTTCATATTTAAGTTGTTGTCTTTATGTTTGGATAGAGACATTGTCGAACATTTTTGGGTGAATTTTCTCTTTCTAATAATTTGAGAATCATGCACGTTAATTACTTCCATAATCGTTATTAATTTTTGTTAAAGAAAGTTCTAGAAGAAGAATTATTTTTCCTAGCTCTTCAATTACCTTCAAGTATCCGTGCAATGGAGCTAGCGTACTAAGCGGGTTCCATTGCTCTGTCTTGTTTCGATGAAGAGAAACAACTACGCAAGTAAGGAGAGGTAAACGAATGCTCTTCGAATTGGTATCTAAACCTAGTAAGTTCCTACCACCTATGCTGCTTCCCCTGCTGCCACTAACGAAGAAACGTTCTCTATCTCTATAAAGTGAACATCCCGGCTCTCTAAGATTTGCTTAGTCTCGGGATTCTAAAGTCTATTAAATACTATAAGGAAGACCCAACGTCCAGCTATACAAACAGATGAAGGTACTACAACTCCTTAATTAAGTAGAAAATCACACGTTCAGCAAGTTCACTATATTTACCACTCATGTCTCACCAATAAAATTTCGATAAATTGCTAGAATTCGAACAACCACACGTTTCGAGAGAGATAATTATTATTTTTTAAATCTAATTATTAACACTATATCATTTTTCAATGGGATATTTTGAGGCATTTTGCTTCAACTCACTATGAGTTGTTTGATTCTCCATCATTCAAAAGCAAGAACTATTAGGATTCCACCCAACAAATTCTTCCCTTCACTTGGAGAAATTCTATATATATATATATATATATTCCAATTGAATAATACCCGACCACAATTTTATTAGTTTAGACATATATATCTTTGACCAACAAGACAAAAAGTCAAGATTTTCGACCGTACAAGTTGTTCAACTTAAAATGAATATATATACATATAATTTAATGTCAGGCAGGCATCGTTATGAACATAATTTAACAAATTAAGACATATATTCTCAACTGTCACTGTCATGACACATGTGTAATTAAAAAGAATAAAAATAAAAATAAAACTAAAAATATTGATGCCAATGAATACGTCATAGGGATGGTTTAATAGTTCTACATCGAGAATAGTTTCGATCTATCTTATCATGTCGTCTTTTAAAAAAAAAAAACTAAAATTAGAAGAATTTTTATATGTATTTTGAAAATAAAAAAATAAAAATAAATGTTTTTGTTAATCAAATGGACCTATTTATTTTAATCCATTCAACGAAATAAGAAATTGTTAATAAATTTATTTTATTTTTAAATGGGATCAGCAGATATGAGTTGTTGGACCAATTGATACTTTATGAACGTATATATTTCAAAGAAAATATGAGCATAGCTGAACTGTTCGGACGATGCTCATTTATAAAAAAAATTAAAAAAAGTTTATATATAATTTTAAAAGGAAAAAAAAGAAAAAAAAGACATGCTTCAACCATTTGCAAATATGCTATTCTTGTGAATTATTCATTTAGTTGAACATTGATTAAATATGAAACATCAATTTGAAGAACATTTAAAGGTAATGTGTTAATGAACCATTTGTTAATCAATATCAAATATACTTCAACAGTTGTGGAATTATTCTCCCAAGACTCTTATATTGTTGTATTTTTCTTATTAATTTAAAATTATAAAAGTTAATTTTATGTTCGTGTTTTCAAATTTTAAATTAGTTTTTAGTTCATTGGACTGTAAAATAGATAGAGAACCACAATTTTCTTGTATCTCTACGATAATATAATGTTATTTTTTATTGGACTTGTACTCGCATGGTTTTACTTGCTATTCTGGTCTCTTATATAATATATATATACATGTATTTTGAATTTTAGTCGTTTTTATTTAAAAAATATATATTTTCTTTCCAAGGTTGTAATATTACCGTTCAATCAACATAAACAGTTTCTAAAGTATCATTGAAGCAGAAATCAGAAATCGATTTAAATTTCTGATGAAAACCAGAATCTAAAATGGTGTTGAGTTGACCTGAAATGAAAATTGGGACCCGAATATAGTCGGACTAGTTTCATGTCTTAATTTATATTCAACATTCTAACTTATTTGTAAAGTTTTGGCCGAGAATGGCTAAGCTAGATACCGAAACAATTGAGGTTTTAACTATCCTAGAAAAAAATGCTTCTAATTTGAGAAGATTTGTCAACAAATTAGCACGTTTATTTTAAAGTACCACTTAATAATAAATTAACAGCTTCTTCTTCGATAACTTTTCTTAAAAACAAAAGTAAAATCTTACTCTTGTGTGCTCAGAATGACCATGTAGAACTGAATTTTTGAACAATTTAATAGTCGAAGCATTATCTCACGTTAGCTTTGTTCCTTCTAGTTGAGAATGGCCCATCCTTTTATAGTTGATAAAGTGGATCATAGACGGTTTACCAGACGACCAAACTACTCCTCATTCACTCATCATAAACACAGGCCTGAAGTCCTCCTATTATTTTCTACGTCTCTAGCATAGTCACCATTAGTAAATCAAATTAATTCACCAACTCTTCTCTTTCTATAAAATACACCATAATTTACTGTATCTTTTAAGTATGTTAAACCTTAATAGAATTATTGATATGGGATCAGAATTATTGATATGGAATCAGATATTTTAGAAGAGGAGTGAGAGATGAAAGGAGAGGTAGTTCGTTATTTTGTTTTTTTACGGTTGTGTACACAAGTGATCTGAATACACAGACCAAAATGATATTTTAGTCTAAATAATTTTTCGATATTGGAAGAAAAAGTAATGCCACTAGCTAGTGAATGTAACACTAAATAAATAAGGGAATAAAAAAGGAAATCTAGAATAGTGTTTTATATTCCTTCAACTCTCTATTTAAACATCCATTGCAAAACAATGTGTTTGAGTTCAAATTAATTAGCTCTCTCTTGTTCTCGACACAAAACAAAACAAAATTACCTTAAAATAAAATAAAAAACATCATGGGATCTCTGTGTCCCATTCGCATGGCTGTTGGAGTGATTGGTATTTTCTAGTTTTATTTTTGTATTTCAATTCATTCTCATGTTCTAAGTTATTATTAATTATATCAATGAGTTTCCTCGTTTTTGCAGGAAATGTTGCTTCTTTGCTGCTTTATACCGTGCCCATGTAATCAAATTTTTCCAGCTTTCCTTTCTTCTTATTATTAATTCATCGTCTTTCAACAATTGTGTTCTAAGATGGGTTGTAGAAATGTTGTGAGATTCCATGTCGATTGGAGAGATGAACGAGTATCAACAGGATATTGGGTTTTGAATGGGGATTATGAGATCCCGCATCGATTGAAGAGAGGCTCGAGTGCGAGTAAAGATGCTGGGACCTTAAATGAGGTGGATTGTGAGATCCCATATTGGTTGGAAAAGAGAACCAAACATTCTTTATAAGGGTGTGTAAACCTCTCCCTAGCCGACGCGTTTTAAAAACTTGTCAACTTCTCCCTACTTGATAGTTATATGCAGTAAGCTGTTTGTTGTTGCATTTTGCTTACATTCCCATACAACACCAATTTTAATTTCTCAAATCTTACTTTCAAAACTCTCTTTCGCAATCTCTCTGCTCCCGTTTTCTAAAACTTTCTTTTTGAACTGGGGCCAGAGGCTCGAGCATACGTCGCTTGGCCGTAGGCGACCCAAGAACGAATACGCTTAACTCACTTGTTGCTGAGAAGTGAGTGCCGCACAATCGCACGAGGAAAAACTCAAAAGGGAAAACTCAAATAAGACAATATTTGCTAGTAGTGAGCTTGAGCTACCACAGTACCAATTCCAAGTGGGATGAGAAATCCCTGTTTAAACGAGAAATGGGGAGCAGGGAATTGGAGTAATGTTATCGTTTTTACAAATCATTCGATCACAATTTCAAAAACAAAAACGAACCTCGATTTTTAAATTTTGAAATTGTATTGTGTATATGTAGATTGACATTTTGGAGGGTTATAATGAAGAAGAGCACAGAGGAGTTTTCATGTGTTCCATACATGGTTGCTCTAATGAACTGTCTTCTTTACACTTGGTATGGTTTACCAGTTGTAAGCAAAGGATGGGAGAACTTCCCTGTTGTCACCATTAATGGCCTCGGAATCCTTCTCGAGTTCTCCTTCATCTTCATCTACTTCTCGTTTGCCTCGTCTCGAGCAAAGGCAAGTTCGCCAACCCACTCCCTTTTTACATCCCGTTTCATAAACATTTTACTTTTTCGTTTTATCCAAACATATCATTCATTTGTTCGAGATTTATTTCTTTTTTCTTTTCGGCATCCACGCATGCCAAAGATATGCTTTTAGTGCCTACGTTTGAGTTTATTTTTATTCTTATTCGGTCTCTCGTATTTTATAATTTTTATTTAGTTATCGTTGTTATCCTTAGATTATCTTTATATATGGACAGAAACAGTCTATCATCAATCGAAAAATTTAATATACATTATCCTTTTTAAAATTTGAATAAAAGATAATTGAAAGCAAAAGATTCAAAAACTTTTTAATTGATTCGTTACCCAATATCTATAGGTATTTGACAAGTCTCTTTCACGTCTCTATATTACATCTTTTCAAATCATTATCAAAATCACGATTTTCGATATTCTAAAGACATAATGTGAATGGAATAATGAATATCATGTTAAGTGATCGATCGACCCGAATAATAATAATAATAATGTATAATTTGTGGTAAAAGATTTGAAAATAATGTGTGCAGAAGAAGGTGGTTTTGGGATTGGTGGGAGTTCTTACAGTGTTCTTCTGTGTGGGAATGATCTCTGCTTTTGTTCTTCATACTCATCATCTTCGTAAGCTCTTTGTGGGATGCATTGGCCTTGTTGCTTCTGTGGCCATGTATGCCTCTCCATTGGTAGCCATGGTAAGCTAGCGCTCGTTCGGTCATGTTCTCGTTTTTAGTTCTCTAAACGTTTATATTTAAATTAAACTTTTGTTCGTTCGGTGATGAACAAAAGTTTAGTTCATTACAAATGATCTTCTTTCTATGTCTTGTAGAATCAAGTGATAAAGACGAAGAGTGTCGAGTTTATGCCATTTTATTTGTCGTTATTTTCGTTCTTTGCAAGTTCCTTATGGCTGGCTTACGGACTCCTTAGCCATGATATCTTCCTTGCGGTTCGTTCTCGCTAAAACCCTTTTTGATAACTATTAAGTATTTTGTTTTGAAAATTAAGTTCATAAACTTACTTTTAACTATAATTTTCGAGACCGTTAATGGGTTGAGTTGGATTAGGCTGACATTTCTTAGACTCAATTTAATGATTTGAATTATAAATTTTTTTGACCCGAATAACCAATCCAACCAAACTATAAATTTTTTAGATTGGAATGGTTAAAGTTGGTTGGGTCATTTATCCAATCTTTTTTTAATAAAAGTAAAATGTTAATTCGTAAAACATTTATTTACTTATTTTTCAAACCTTTAATTAAAATGTACGGTTCTAATTTTAAAGAAACTCATGAGTCAACACGATTCCGATCCAAATTAACATGTGAAAGTTTGAATTAAATAATTTGCAGTCTCCAAATCTAGTGGGAAGCCCATTGGGATTGCTTCAACTTGTGCTGTATTGCATCTATAGGAACAAGGAACATCAACAAGAAGCTGTGAAGAAGGAGAAAGAAGGTTGTGTAGAGCCTATGCCCAATTGGGACATCCAAAAGAACAATAATCAACATCAAATTCCACACCAAAATAGCTCCCAAGTTTAGTACACCAATCCTATATGATACGAACATTTTGAGCTATTTCACGAGTTAAAATATTATGTATGGCAATGAAAACGTTCATGATCGAGTGTCACTGTTAAGGACAAAATTTACTAATTCAACTACTAAAAATGTGTAGTATATTCGATTTGCATGTCAAATAACTCATTTCAAAGACAACATTCAACAACCTATCATGTGTCACGGTCATGCTTATTCAGGACGTGTTGCATGTGACTACATATCTATTTCAGATTCTTTTACTTGTTTTCATGATTATAATTTATGTATGACTCATCGTTAAAATCATGTCTACAGACATGCCAAAGACAATTTGCCTTAAAATGAACTATCGAGGACCCATATTATCATTGTTTCTTATTACGTGCTAGCTTATAACATTATTTTCTCAAATTGCTTTTTAAACGTTTTCCAAAACTTTCTCTAATACCGTTTTCTAAAACTATTTTCTAAGAGTCCATACTAACTATGACTCAAGTTTTAGTTGGTTGACTTACTTAAGGACGAGAGTAAGTGTCGCACAATCACATTGAGAGTCTTTGTGATGTCTCACATTGGTTGGGGAGGAGAACAAACCACCATTTATAAGGGTGTGGAAACCTTCCCCTAGCATACGCGTTTTAAAGCCTTGAGGCTATTATCGGTGGATCTGGGTCGTTACAAATGGTATCAGAGCCAAACACCGGATGATGTAGTCACTGGATGATGTGCCAACTTTCTCGCTGTTCCCCAAAGGGGGGTAGCACGAGGCGGTGTACCAATAAGGATGCTGGGCCCCAAAGGGAGGTGGATTTGGGCGGTCCCACATCGATTGGAGGAAGGAAAGAGTGCCAGCAAGGATGCTGGGTCTTAAAGGGGGGTGGATTGTGATTTCCCACATTAGTTGGGGAGGAGAACAAACCACCATTTTGATGCTGGGTCTTGAACTGGGTGGATTGTGATGTAACCACCATTTTAAAGCCTTGAGGGTAAGCGCAAAAGGGAAAGCCCAGAGAGGGAAAGAGTGTCAGCAAGGATGTTGGGTCTTGAAGTGGGGTGGATTGTGATGTCCCACATTGGTTGGGGAGGAGAACAAACCGCCCGAAAGGGAGTCTTGAAGTGGGGTGGATTGTAATGTCCCACATTGGTTAGGGAGGAGAACAAACCACCCGAAAGGGAAAGCCCAAAGAGGGAAAGAGTGGGTGGATTGTGATGTCCCACATTGGTTGGGGAGGAGAACAAACGGCCCGAAAGAAAAAGCCCAAAGAGGGAAAGAGTGCCAGCAAGGATGCTGGGTCTTGAAGGGGGGTGGATTGTGACCTCCTACATTGGTTGTGAGGAGAACAAACCACCATTTTAAAGCCTTGAGGGCAAGCCCGAAAGGGAAAGCCCAAAGAGGACAATATCGGATGGATCTGGGCCATATTGGTTGGGAGGAGAACAAACCACCCTTTTAAAGCCTTGAGGGCTAAAGGGAAAGCCCAAAGAGGACAATATCTGATGGATCTGGGCCATCTGGGCCGTTACACTCTTGAAAGAATGCGAGTGTGACACCATGCACCAAATAGTATGCTTTCTAAGACTCTTAGTTCCTTTTTTTTTTCTTTTTTCTTTTTACATTTTAATATCCACGATGAAGGAAGAGAGATTAGAGGAACAGTCAACTACACCACTAGCCTACATCATTTGATCAGTTGGGTCGGTATTTCGGTGTCGTTTGATCACCCTACTCAAACTAACCATAAGTTCCATCTGCATCTTGATCTAGGATTACTAACCATTTCAACTTCATGTTCTCAATGAGATTCCTAGAATATTTGTCTAAAAATGGTAAAAAATTTACTACATAAGATCTTGGAGATCCTGTGATTAAATTTGAGAATTTCCGGATTTAAGGATCAAGCAAGATCAGTTGTATTGCTAGAATGTTTTGTAGATTTATGTCCAATATTTTTCCCTCTTTTCTCATTGTTGATATATTTTCTTACTCGTATATAAATGAAAAGAAAAACATTAATGAATGAAATTCAAATAGAGTAGCGGAAACACCAACCTTTTGAGTAAAACAATGCATATTACCCTCGACTTTGGCCAACAGATAAAGGCACTCGTTCCCTTCACCAATTGATGTGGAATCCCCAATCCACCCCCTTTTAGTACCCAGCGTCCTTGCTGGTATACTGCCTCGTGTCCACCCCCTTCAGGGCTTAGCTTTCTCGCTGGCACATCGCCTAGTGTCTAATTCTGATATCATTTCCGCTACTCTATTGTTTTACCCACCACTAGCATATATTGTCCTTTTTAGGTTCTCCCTTTTGGACTTGCTCTCAAGATTTTTAAAACACATCTACTAGGGAGAGGTTTCCACACCCTTATAAAGAATGTTTCGTTCTCCTCCCCAACTGATGTGAGATCTCACACTCAACATCCTCATACTCAAATTGAGCTATAGAATTTATACGGATAGGATGAGACCTATCTTCTAGAGAGAAAACATGAATTCTATTGACTACACCTTTGAGGCTCACAACTTCTATGTTCGACATTTGAGGATTCTATTGACATGACTAAGTTAAGGGCATGACTCTGATACCATGTTAGGAATCACAACTCTCCGCAATGGTATGATATTGTCCACTTTGAGCATAAGCTCTCATGACTTTACTTTGGGCTTCCCCAAAAAACCTCATGCCAATGAAGATGTATTCCTTACTTATAAACCCATGATCATTCCCTAAATTAGCCAACGTGTGACTCCCTACCAACAATCTTGAACAATGTACACCCTGAATTAGCACAAATACTCAACAAAGTAGAAAAAGTCATCTCATTTAATTTTACATTACTGCAATGCATCCGTGATGCCAGATTGAGAGCTTCACTGTACTGTCCTAATTTGGAGTATTCAGAAATCATGATATTCCATGAGACGACACTTCTTACTGGCATTTCAGTGAACAGAGTTATTGTCTTCCACTTTCTTCCTTCTTCAAAAGCTTCTCCAATATTGTTTCAAATACGAGTGGATGCTTGTGTGTTAATTGTTGAGGATTATTGGGAGTGAGTCTCACGTTGGTTAATTTAGTGGAAGATCATGGGTTTATAAGTGAGGAAAACTATCTCCACTGGTATGAGGCCTTTTGGGGAAGCCCAAAGCAAAGCCATGAGAGCTTATGCTCAAAGTGGACAATATCATACCATTGTGGAGACCAATCGAGAAGAGACTTACAAAACGATAGAATTTACAAAACGGTAGAAACTACTACCAAATTTCTTTTCCTTCAAGACTTTCTCTCTAATGAAATGGTAGTGTACCTCCACATGCTTTGTTCTAGCATGAAACACCGAATTTTCTGCTAGGAGAATCGCAGATTGGTTGTTGCAATGAAGTGGTATGAGATAGTCATTTTTCTGGTGCCAATCTTCAATCAAAAGTTTTAACCATGTATTTTCCTGAGCTACTTCAGTTGCTGCTCTGTACTCTACTTCTCTAGTTGACAATGATATTGTTGGTTGTCTTTTGTTACACAAAAAAATTGTTCTCGAACAGAGCTTGAACACATACCCAGTGATTGATCTTCGGGTATCGTGGTCTCCTTTGACATATCTCAAGATCCGTCGAGCCGCATCCAAATGAGGCTTCTTCGGACTTTGCATATATTGACTAATAACTCCAACTTCATTTTCGAGTTTCTTTGGTTGGTCCATGTAGAACTCTCTGCTTAACTCACTGTTCAGGAAAGCATTCTTCATATCCATTTGTCATAATTTCCACTCTTTATTTACCACAAGTACTGGAGGAACTTTATGATAGTTATCTTCGCCACTGCACAAAACGTTTCATCATAGTTTAGTTCATATTCTTGAGAGAACCCTCGAGCTACATATTGAGTCTTGTATCTTTCGATTGATTCATCCGAGAGACACATTATTTTGTAAGCCCACTTGTAAGAGATGAGTTTGGTATCTCTTGGTCTTGGCACTAATTCTCAAGTTTGATCTTGTTCCAGGGCTATAATTTCTTCCTCCATCGCTTTCTACCCAGCTGAGTTTTGTGATGCTTTTTCATGTCTCTGGCTCATTAACTTCGTCTTCTATAGTAACTATATCGACATACTTTGGATTTGGCTTCTGGATTCTTTCTGAACGTCTAATTCATTGAGGTGTCATTTCTTTTACACTAGATTTGCTTGGTTGAGTTACTTCTTGCTCACCAACACTAGTGTCACTTGAATCTCCAGGCACATCAGCACTTAAGCAAATGTGTGCAGTTTGCTCCCCCGTCTTATGTGGAATTTCTTCAATTTGCTCCCCCATCTTCCGTGGAAGAATTTCTTCAATTTTCTCTTCGGTCAAAAGAATTTCTTCAATTTGCTCAGGTCTGGTAATACTTCCTTCTCTAAGGGTCACCCCGCTTCCATTGCACCACTCTGATCGTCAATCATATGGTTTGAGCATCCTGAATCAATGATCCAATCATTCTCATAATTGATATGGTCTCCATCATCGCCATGAGTGCTTGTTCATCTTCTTCTTTGGCATACAGTACCTCTGCTTTGATACCACTTATTGACTTCTAGCAATTGAGAGGAAAACGGACGTAGTAAAAAACGGCTGAAGAAAATAACGAAAAACATAGGGAGAGAATATTTGCGTTGAAGACCCGATCGATTTTATTTCTCATTAGTTGAGATATTTAAATAAAAAATTACATCTAAAATAGAAAGATGTGGGAAACTTAATTCAGGCGCTTCCACTCGTGTACTTCCCACTCACCTTAATTGTGTGGGTTTTGTTGTAAATTGTCATAAGGTCCTATTCATTAGGACTGATTAGTCCTATTCTTTGGGACTTTAAGTTTCTTTATGCTTATATTTTTAAGTTCAACCATGATTGTAAAGGCTATATAATGCCATGCTTAGAATTAATAAAATAGCACTTGAGATCCAATTGTTTATGTTCTCCACTCTAACAATCTGCTGCTTAACTTATCAAGTTTTGTGTGTCACATTGTATTTCTTGAGTGACATATTGGTGAGAGTCTTTGTAGTGTGATAGTGAGGTATTCACTTGTAACACTTTGTTTATTAGTGATTGGCTGCTACCCGTGGATGTAGGGGAACTTCTTCTCTCCAAACCACGTAAATATCTTGGTGTCGCTTTGTGTAATTCCGTTCATTGGTGTTGTGAGTACATTTGTTTCACTTTCGGTGCACAACAAGTGGTATCAGAGCCTGATTGTGGTATTTGGGGTATTGTGAAAGTTTTGGCCTCATTGACTACTAGACGTGCTCACAATCATGCTTATTTTCTTGAAAATCAATTTTCAAGAATGGTGCTTTTTAGTTACATCCAGATTAATTATTGCAAATGGCAGAATCATCTGGAATTAAATCACGGTGTGGATCGAGATTGTTGAGTTCCAATCTCAAAGTAGAGAAATTTGATGGAACCAATAATTTTGGTGTTTGGCGAGGCGAAGTTAGCGATTTGCTGGTCATGCAAGATCTTGATGCTTCTCTCCAAGAGGAGATGCTTGCAGACATGACAGATGCCGAATGGACAAAATTAAATCGACAAGCTTCTGGAATTATAAGATCCTGTCTTGGCAAGGATCAGAAATATCCATTTATGAAGGTTACCATGGCGAAAGAACTATGAGACAAGCTTGAGGCGAAATATATGGTGAAAGAACTATGGGACAAGCTTGAGGCGAAATATATGGTGAAAGAACTATGGGACAAGCTTGAGGCGAAATATATGAAGAAGAGTGTGGAAAATAAACTCTATTTGAAGAAGAAACTCTTCCGTTTTGACTATAAGAAATGTATTTCAATGGCTGAGCATTTGGATAATTTTAACAAAATCATCACTGATTGGCTCAATCTAGATGTTACAATTAATGACGAAGACAAGGCGTTGTTGTTGTTGAATTCTTTGTCGGAATCCTACGAGTTTTTAGTAACCACCTTACTACATGGACTCACTGATCTTGTTTTCGAAGATGTTTCAAATGCCTTAATGAATAATGAGGTGCGAAAGAAGGAAAAGGAGACAGATCAAGACTCTAGCACAAATGTTCTCACTGCTCGTGGAAGGACTTCTACTTGGAAAAAGAGTGAATGTGGAAAGTCCCGATCAAAGTCGAGAGGAAAAAGAGTGAACGTGGAAAGTCCCGATCAAAGTCGAGAGGTAGATCTGATAATTGGAGAAAACTTGATAAAAATGAGTGTGCATATTGTCGATAGAAAGGCCATTGGACGAAACATTGCCCGATCTTAAAAGAGAAGGGGTCGAAGTCCAACGTGGTTAGAGATGACGACACTGATACAGATAATGCCTTGACGATCTCTTTATCAGTCTGCCAAACCAGTGAATGGATTCTTGATTCTGGGTGCTCCTATCATATGTGTCCCAACAGAGAGATGTTTTTGGACTTCAAAGAGTTCAATGGTGGAGTTGTCTATATGGGCAATGATAATACTTGCAAGATGATGGGAATCGGCTCAGTACAAATCAAGATGTTTGATGGGGTTATACGAAAATCAATGATGTGAGGTATGTCCCTGACTTGAGAAAAATTTGATTTCCCTTGGCGTTTTGGATGCGAGTGGTTATTGCATCATTTTGGAAGGAGGGAATTTGAAAGTAGCTCGTGGAGTTTTGGTGGCAATTAAAGGAACTTGAAGAGGTAGCATATACTACCTCAACGGAACCACAATAATTGGGCATGCTGCTGTGGCAAATTCGAAAGAACAAGACATATCGAAATTATGGCACATGAGACTTGGGCATGCTGGTGAGAAGGCACTTCAGACATTGGTGAACCAAGGAGTCCTTGGTGTCACAACTGTTAAAATTGATTTCTGTGAACATTGTATATTTGGTAAACAAAAAAAATGTGAAGTTTGGTACAGCTATACACCAAACAAAGGGCATTTTGGATTATGTTCACACTGATGTATGGGGTCCCACGAAGAATGTCTGATTGGGAGGAAAGAGGTGTTTGTCACCTTTATTGATGACTACTCGAGGAGAGTTTGGATGTATCCCACGAGGCACAAAAACGAGGTTCTCCAAATCTTCCTAGAGTGGAAGAAAATGGTAGAGAATCAGACGGACAAGAAAATCAAAAAGCTGAGATCAGACAACGGTGGAGAATATACTTATGATCCATTCCTTAAAGTATGCCGAGATGAAGGGATTGTTTGACACTTCACTGTTCCTGGTAAGCCACAACAAAATAGAGTTGCTGAGAGAATGAACCAGACATTAATAGAGAAGGTTCGATGCATATTGTCTCAAGCAGGATTGAGTAAGGCATTTTGGGCTGAGGCTCTCAGTTATGCAGTTCACTTGGTGAATCGTTTATCTGTTTCTGGAAATAGTGGGAAAACTCCGCTTCAGGTATGGTCAGGTACTACTGTTAGTGATTATGATAAATTGCATGTGTTTGGGTGTCCTGCTTATTATCATGTGACAGACTCAAAGTTGAATCCTAGAGCAAAGATGTAAAGGGCTATAGGTTATGGTGTCCAGAAACAAGTAAGATTGTTCATAGTCGAGATGTGACATTCGATGAGTCTGGAATGTTTTTGCAGAAAATTGAAAATAATGACGAGGCATTGAAGCAGGTGGAGAAGGTGGTGTTCTCTCCTGATATGGTTGCTCCTACTAAAGAACCTATTGATCAGGTAGATAATAACTCTGATGTCTTACAAAAGGAGGAGCAAAGCCTTGTAAATGAAAGAGTGGAGAACCTGAGTCCGTCACCAGGAATAGACCACGAAGGAAAATTCGAAAACCTGCAAGGTTTGATGATACGATAACATATGCTTTCCCTTTGGTTGATGGAGTTCCCAACAACTACAAAGATGCTATCCAGAGCCCACATAGATTGCACTGGCAAGAGGTTATGAATCAGGAAATAATCATTAGAGATAAATCAAACTTGGATTTGGTACAACTTCCAAAAGGTAAGAACGAAATTGGTTGTAAATGGGTTTTTGCAAAAAAAAAAGAAGATTCTTCTCGTATACATTATAAGGCTCGACTTGTGGCTAAAGGCTATGCACAAAAAGAAGGTATTGACTACAATGAATTTTTCTCACCTATGGTAAAACATTCTTCCATTCGAATTTTGTTGGCTTTGGTTGCTCAATTTAATCTTGAGCTTGTACAACTCGATGTAAAAACTGCTTTTTTGCATGGAGATTTGGAAGAAGAAATATATATGGCGCAACCAGTTGGTTTTCGAGTAGTTGGACAGCAACATTTGGTATGCAGATTGAAGAAATCTTTGTATGGGCTGAAGCAATCTCCTCGCCAATGGTATAAAAAGTTTAATCATCTCATGGTAGAGCATATGTATACTCATAGTCAATTTGATCATTGTGTGTATTATCGGTGTCTTGATGATTGATCGTTTATCTATTTTCTCTTATATGTTGATGATATGTTAATTGCTTCAAAGAGATAGGTGGAGATTGATAAGCTCAAAGATCAGCTTTCTAAAACATTTGAAATGAGAGATTTAGGCAATACAAAGAAAATAGGTGGAATGGAGATAGAGTGAGATTGGAAAAAAGGTACAGTCTGGTTGACTCAGTCTCAATATCTAAACAAGGTATTGACAAGATTTAGTTTGAATAATTCAACCAAACCGGTTGGTACTCCACTTGCTCCTCATTTCAAACTTAGTGCTTCCTTGTATCCAAGTTTTGACGATGACAAAAGGTATATGGAGAATATTCCTTATACAAATGTTGTTGGTGCTTTGATGTATGCTATGGTATGTACTCGACCTGATCTTTCACACGCAGTAAGCATGGTGAGTCGTTATATGCATAATCCTAGTAAAGAGCATTGGCAGACTGTCAAATGGATTCTTAGGTACATTCTTGGTACTATTGATGTTCGTATTAAGTTTCAAAAACAAGAAATGTTTAATCTTGACAACCTTGTAGTTGGCTATGTGGATTCTGATTATGCTGGTGATTTGGATAAGCGACGGTAACGAAAAAAAAAAAAAAAAAAAAAGGTCGTCAGCAGAACCGAAAACTCACTCGCACACGACCCACAAAGGGCGGCCGAAGGCTAGGATGCCACAGAACTCGACCCTGACCTTCAGCCACCCCAAGACGACCTGCAAAGAACAAAAAATAGAGAAAAACGAAGAGGAACAAAAAAAACCGACGAAACTCCGGCGAGGCCAAACCAAACGAAATCGACGTCAAAACCTCCATTTTACGCAACAAAAGTAATCCCATAATCTTTTACACACATTAGGGGTAGATTTAGACGAATCTTATACGTTGAACACCGTCGGCAAGGGAGACGAAACGTCGGATTTCTAAACTTCTCCAGATCCGGGAGTGTGAGGCCTTTACAAACCAGATCTATACCAAAAATGGGGTCAGGGGAAGAAGAGACTCGGGAACGGAGGAAAAAGGAGGGAAAAAGGACGTCGAAATGACGTTAACGAGGAGAGAGAAAAGTCGCCGGAAAAACACGCAGGAAACCGGGTGAAGAAGATGAAGTCCGACCCGAGGGCCGGATCCCACAACCCGAATCGAACCCAATCACCTTAGGTCAGCCCAGTACCCGATGGTAACCGCGGCCCAATCGCTTCAGCCCAAAACGCGTAAGCCCAGTTACTGCCCAACCCAATAGCCTCGACCCAAGACCCGCAAGCCTAGTCCAACGCCGACACGCCCAGCCCAGCCCACCTGCATTTTTCCTTCAGCCGGGCCGGCCTGTCACCCGCGAACGACCCGTCACCCGCGAACGGCCCGAGACCCGCGCCTCGAACCAAGACCCCTGCACACGCGTCGCCCTTTGATTGTGCCACGTGGCACATCTGCAACGTGGCTCCCCTCGGCTCCGACGGCTCAATCGGCTCGGCGGCGGCTTCTCGGCTCTGGTAGCTTATTCAGCTCGGGAAACCTATTTCTAGCCCGTTTGTCACTGTTTCGACCCTCCCAGACTTAGTTTTGGCCCTATTTAAGGTAAAATAGATCATTTTAAAGTCGAATTTCACAAATTCAAGTTGGGAATTAATTATGTTTGTGAAATACTAATGAAAGTGACGAATGAACCAATAGGAACCAACCACCAACGGAAGCGTAGAACATTCACGAGGAGTTAGGAGCTTACGTTATATTCTAGGGAGTACTTCGGCTAAGGCCTACCAAGTAAGTGGCTCACCCGTCGTAGGTTACGCATTATTTGTTGTATGTTGGTACGTGCCCGTGGATTTGCACGTGTCATTAAATTGTATGCTAGTTTAATGTGCTTAAGTACGTACTCATGTGAACGTGAATGTATGCTATGTATGCTGCTTAGTTTGATGTGATATGTTATGCATGTGACAATATGTGGTTCCTGAATGATTATGGCATGATTGTATGAAATATTTGAATGTAAACAACATGAATTGTATGACATGAAACACGGTAAACTGTTTGGAATCATAACCTCGACAGGAATATGTATGAAATGTAAATTGAAAATGAGAATGACATGAAGCATGGAACGTGACAGGGGGTATGTTCATTAATGATAAATGTAGAAGTAGAGGGACCTCATGCCTTATGTGTGTTCATGCATCTGGGGGGGATACCCTTATCCCATCACGAGGGTACGGACGCGTACATTCAATGGCAGGACAATGATCGTTATGCTTTGCATAGCGCTACCGTGACGGTTACTAGTTTTAACGGGTCCCGACATAAGGGACTCCCAGAGTATGCCCACCGGATAAAGAAAGTGACCCAGCGGTGTGCAAACTAGCTGGTGAGCCCATACTCGCACGTATGGACTGTGTAGAGTATATGGTACATGTCCACGATTACCTGTTAGGACAACACCGTAGAAAAAACGAAACGAAACGAAACGAAACAAAAGATAGGTCCCATCATTTCATTGCATGTGATTGTTGCATAACCCTGATAGGGGGTCACTTACTGAGTATTCTAGAAATACTCAAGCCTCGTGCTACTTTACTTTTTCAGATAAGAGCAAGGCACCCATGTGACATCGACGGCGGCATCGTACACCCCGGGACCGTGACACATGCATAGGGTAGTTGTTTTTCCATTTCATAGTCTAGGTTGAATTCGGTTTGCATCATTAGTAAGGTTAGTATAGGTTGAATTGTATTTGCATAATAAACCATAGGGTAGTATAAGACATTCATTTCGGTTTTGTTCCTTTTTCTTTATTTCAATAATGTTTTTTTTCCTTTTTTTCCCTTGTAATCATCTTCTCTTTCCTTGAGGTAATAAAAGGCGAGTGTAAGTCGCATTTATGAACAGGGGTCATTTAATGTATATTCCTCATTTCAAGGTATAGTAATGACCTTAGATTAGGTAAAATTTAGGGTCGTTATAGCGACGATCTACTACGGGTTATTTATTTACTATGGCTGGTGGACTTGTTTGTTGGCATTCAACATTGCAGTCTACTGTTGCATTGTCTACCACCGAAGCAAAGTATATGGCAGTAACGGAAGCTTTTAAAGAAGCTATTTGTATGCATGGTTTGATCAATGACTTGGGTATTTTGCAGGAACATATAGATGTATTTTGTGATAGCCAAAGTGCTATTTGTTTGTCAAAAAAATCAAGTCCATCATGTTCGTACTAAACATATTGATGTCTGTTTTCACTTTATTCGAGAAATTATTAGTGAAGGGGACATTTGTTTATTAAAAATTGGAACTGCTGATAACCCTGCTGATATGTTAACAAAGGTGATCGCTCGTGAAAAGTTCTGGCATTGTTTGGATTTCATCAACGTCGGAAGAAAGGAGTAGTGTGTTGACGTGGTAGCAACCAAATCAGTTATCAACTTGGAGATCTTATGACAAGGTGGAGATTATTGTAAATTGTCGTAAGGTCCTATTCTTTAGGACTGATTAGTCCTATTCTTTGTGACTTTAAGTTTCTTTCTCTGATATTTTTAGGTTCAATCATGATTGTAAAGGCAGAAGGGAATGAACTCTTCACCTACGTAGCAGAAGCATTGGACCGTTTTGATTTTTTATTAAGAATTAAAACAAAGCAATAAATAGAAGAGTAAGAACTCTACCTTTGTAGAAACCCTAGCTTGCAAGACTCCTCGGAGTATTCCAACCATGTAGAAGTTCTTCAATATTCCACAAGATCTTCCTTACTATGACTTGAACACAAGGTCAAGGCTTGTGGGAGCCTCTTGAAAGAAAATCCCAAAGGGATTGGAGAGAGAGTTTCGAGAATTCTCTCGGAGATGTAATTTCATTCTCCAGAGAAAATGGGAGAGATTGAAGGACAAGCCCTCACAGGCAGGAGTTCATAACTCACTCAGGATTAAGATCGAGTCGCATATGATCATCATATGAAATATTAATCTTCTCAATTAACGAATTTATAAAGAGAGATTAAATATTTCTTGGTCCAGTCTCATACAAACTCATTGTATAGGATACCCCCACTTACATGTCTCCACATGAATGATTTGGATCAAATCATTTGTAACGATTACAAAGTAGGCCATATCAATAGTGTTACTAGGATAAGGCACCCAACCTTATCCATATACTATAGACTCTTTAGGTTATTACTTGAACACGATCCTCTTGTATGTCAACCACATACGGTTCAAGATTACATTAGTAACCTTGGATTTTCATACCATGGATATTCAATTAAATTACAAATAAAATAATATAAATTATTGTTAAAAACTAAATAATTAATTACGAGGCTTTAGGGCATAAAAATCCCAACAAAGGCTATATAATGTGATGCTTAGAAATAATAAAATAGCACTTGAGATCCAATTGTTTATGTTCTCCACTCTAACAATCTGCTGCTTAACTTATCAAGTTTTGTGTGTCACATTGTATTTCTTGAGTGACATATTGGTGAGAGTCTTTGTAGTGTGATAGTGAGGTATTCACTTGTAACACTTTGTTTATTAGTGATTGGTTGCTACCCGTGGATGTAGGGGAACTTCTTCTCTCCAAACCACGTAAATATCTTGGTGTCTCTTTGTGTAATTCCGTTCATGGGTGTTGTGAGTACATTTGTTCCGATTTCGGCGCACAACAGATTTAAAATTACCAACACTCTTACTGAAACATAGAGATTTATCTAACAGGTAGGGATTTATCTAACATCCTCCTCCATCTTGCTTTCGACAGATTTTTTTCTTGGACCAACAATCGTTGAACATGTGGCCCTTCTTCATGCAATTGTAGTAAATGCCCTCAAATTTTTTCCTTAGAGAACTTTGGTTGTCATTCTTTTGATTCTCCCAGGTTGTGCAGTTCCTTGGTGACTTCTTCTTTTGTCACCATTGTATCCACGTATGGTAGACGACCTATTATTGCTCCGACTTTCACTTGTATAGAGTGCTTCTTCTTCCCCCTTCAATGTGATGTCTCCTATTTGTTTAGCCATGGCTTCTTGGTGCTATAAATGTTTTAATCATATTTGCTGTGATGTTCATGAAGGGTTCAGAATATTCCAAAGATTTGAATCTTTGGACCGTTGGGAATGGAGTTACTTTTCTGGTTTGTACAAGTATTTTTGTTTCACTAATAACTACTATTGTAGATACGTCATGGTATGGGATTATTTGGACTACAAGATCAAACCAGATTCTAGAGCCAGATTTAATAAGTAATAGTCAACAAATTGGAATTCATTTATCAACATATTTTTTTCTTCCATTTGAACTAATTTCGATAATTCTTTTAGCTGCTTTGATCGGCGCAATTGCCGTGGCTCGCCAGTAATAAATCTTTAGTTCGCTAACAAATTTTCGAACTCTACAAGTGATGGTTGAGTGGGCCATCCTTGTACAACAATAATAAACCTTCTATATTCTGGTCGCAATCCGTGGATTATATAATTCTCTTCATTCGAGATTCTACAATGGAGGACTTCGGGTCTAGTTCAGTAATCTCCCGACAGATCGACTTGACCTTGTGGAAGTACTAAGCAATCGTCATGTGACGTTGTGAAATTGACAACAACTCATTCTCCAGAAGTTGTAGCCTCGTATCGTTCTTCTTTGAGAACAACATCACAAACGTGTCTCATGCTTCTTCGGTGTCTTGTCATCCCAAATATGCTCTAACATCTCTTCTCCGATTGTGGTCCAAATATTGCTTTGCGTGCTTTGATTCTCCATTTGCACAAGGATTGTGGTCTTTGATTCTCCCAAAGATCCTGTATGTTGCCCACGTAGTTGTTGTTGTTGAGTTTTTTTATTCCTCCAACGATTTGGAAATCACCCATCGTGTTGGCTACATCTCAGTAATACCAAACAAGCTCTTTCGACACAAGACTTATAGAGTCACAGACTGCTCACAACACAAATGAAACTCAAACACTAATAATCTTATGAAATCATTTATGATGTGGAAAATCAGACAAAGCTGCAACCATAGAGCATACTAAGAATTCAAAGAGATCAGATAACCTACACTAACCTCGCTCTGATACAAGATTGTTGAACACAACTCTCTGTTGGAAACACTCGCACACTTTATTAAGACCAATCGAGATTTACAAAACACTGTAGAAACTACTGCTTTCTATTGCTTGGGATTTATTGAAATGATGAACTAAGTGAGGGTATTTATTGGTAGTCAATCTATTCCTAACTTTCTGAATTTAGTCACTCATAGCTTAACCTTATTGGGCTAGTGACGATATTTTAACATAACTTGCATGGAGGTCGACGCTTTCGACAGCATTCACCTTCAAAAACAACGTCCCCAATGCTCAAGCGTACAAAAGGCTCTATGTGGACTCGACTCAAAAAAGCTTTAAAAAATTGAGCCCAACACTACTAACGTCAAAACTATTCATTTGGATCATCTAGATATTTTTGTATTTTTCTTTTTTAATTTAGGGGTTTTAAGTTTATAGTTAAATTTAATGAAATTAAAAATTACAGTATAATAATAATAATTATTATTATTATTATTATTATTATTTTTTGAAGCTCTCCCACGCTTGGCATATCCAAAATCCATATGCCATATAAAAATAAAAGAAAATATTTATTTCAATCGTTTTAGTTCATATTCTGTAGAATCCCATCGAAAACTTCCCCCTTCCCAGGTCTCTGTGAAACCCTAACTTCCATAGCCTCATCAATTCCTTGCTTTCCCGAGGGTTTATCTTTCATAATCTCAGGTATTCCATTTCGCAATCTCCATCTCCTTGTTTGTATCGCGTTTTCTGTTCCTCGTTTTTAGGTATTTCGACTTGGAATGCTGCCTGTTTCCCTCTCGATTCTCGCTTTGGGGTTTTCGACCTGCGTGCCTGTTTTCTCGAAGATTGTTTTTGTGTCTGTTTTGATTTTTCGTTATTGATTGTGTTCGATTGTTTATTGTGTGGTTGCGTGTTTAAGAAATTTGGTTGTAATTATGTGGACGATGAATGTCATTGCGATTTTGCTTGTATCGTTGGATTGATTTCTCTGGTGATAATGGGTTGTGAACTGCTCTAATTATTTGTATGGGATTATCTTAATGGTGATATTGGTTTTACTGCTGTTGTTTGGTGGAGGATTGATTTGTGCTTTGGAATGACGTTGATTGGACCTGCTTTGGTGAAATTCTTTGGTCCATTTGTTAATATTTTCAACTTTACGTGCTTACCCCAAAGGTTAGGAGATGAAAAGAAATAGAAGAAGAAAAACCCAGAGAAATGAAATGCAAACTCTAGCCAAACAACTTCCAATAAGGAACCTCTTTACGAAAATCTATTCCATCATTGTAATGCATACCTTTTTGTTCTCGAATAGAAGATGCTAAAATGTGCAATTTTGTGCTATGGCTGAAGGCAGTTAACTTAAGAGAAGAAGAAGCTTATTCATTAATAAGCGTGGTTGTATTTTATGCATCCACAGATTCTTTTCTTCTACGTCAATTAATGACAATGAAATATTGTTCAAATCAATGCAGAATTAAGGATTTGGTGGTACAATTTTTGATGGTGGCATGGAATTATAAGTTAATGAATGTGGAGTGCTGTGTTTAACTTTATGTACTAAATTTGAAGTTTTAATGGTATTAAGGCTGCCCATAATTTTGTAGCATTCTCCTGTAACTTGGCAAAATGGCATCAGTTTCTAGTCAGCCACAGTTCCGTTATACCCAGCCACCGTCAAAGGTTCTCCACTTGAGGAATTTACCTTGGGAATGCACTGAGGAGGAACTGATTGAACTGGGGAAGCCATTTGGAAAAGTTGTGAACACAAAGTGTAATGTTGGAGCAAACAGAAATCAAGCTTTTATTGAGTTTGTAAGTGCAGGATTTTTGTGTACATTGTTTTGCATCTACAATGGACCTCACTTTGATAAATATTTGACTAAGTTTAATGTTACAGGCAGACATAAATCAAGCTATTGCAATGATATCATATTATGCATCATCCTCGGAGCCTGCTCAAGTTAGAGGAAAAACTGTTTATCTGCAGTATTCCAACCGGCAAGAAATTGTGAACAACAAAACTACTGCTGATGTTCCTGGAAATGTGCTTTTAGTAACAATTGAAGGCACTGATGCACGCCTTGTCAGCATTGATGTTTTGCACTTGGTAAGCAGATTGTAATGCGTTCTTGTTGCAGTTAAAGGTGAACCTCTGTGGCACTAAGTTAAATTATGGTGATTAGGTTATAGTTTGTCATGTTTCAAAAGCTTTTGTTTGACACGAATGTAAATGAATCAGCAGGCCCTTGTCAAGGCAATATCTTTGATGGCAGCTTAGTGCATCGGGAGAAAGAGCACATGTGTGTTTGTCTCCTTTCTCCTTTCCTTAACACTACCTCTCTCTTCCCTTCTCTTCCTCCTCAACTTCCTCCTACCTTTCACAGTTTAGGATATTATCTTTTCTGCTCTCTTGTGCATCCTTCTCCCTATCTCTCTGCATGTGTGTCAGTGATACTGCGGTCTACATCCAGTCATTAGATTCAGAGTATAGAAATTTTTTATTCTAAATTTTTGGATCATCTGTTTTCAGTATACAAGTATTCTGCCCTAATGGACAAACATTTGAAAATTTAGACGGAAGATTAATAAGATGACATTCCTTATGGCTCAGCATCTGATCTTTTTGGGGTGTCTTTGCCTGATCTTTTTAAAATTTGTAGGTTGAATTTTAAATTTCTAAAGGCCTTCAACTATTAATTTACAGCTTGTTTCATTGATGATTATTTTGAGTATTGATTATACCCATAGGTGGTTATTAATTTCAAACAAATAGTTGCTCTTTCCACAACTGAGAGAGTCGGGTGTTATATACTTGTTTTGGATTTGTGTTTTTGCTTCATCGTACCTTCTCTTTGAGAGGAGTTGAAATGTACGTCTTAACGATTGATTGCCATATACTTATTGTGTTTTAATCTGAAAGCTTGTATCTTTGTTGTCTAATATCCTCCATATGTTCTCCATTTACTCTTGTTCCTGGCTGTAGCGTTGCAATTGCAACAATAAACTTTTGTAGTCTTAACTTACAGTTTTTTGTTACAGAATTTGCACTTAAATGTTCGTGTTAGTTTCCATTTAGACATCCTACTTGGTCTATATTTGGAGATTTAGGATTTTTTCCTTTGGTTATGATTGTAATAATTCACATGATAGTAGTCATCTAATAGCTGTTGTGATATCCTGAAAATGTGATGAATGGTGTGATATCATTTTGTTGAATTGTATCCTAAAGGTTATCCAATAATATGCTAGGTCTTTTCAGCCTTTGGGTTCGTGCATAAAATTACTACCTTTGAGAAAACAGCTGGATTTCAGGTCCGTGAATATTTATAATTTTAGTGGTAGTTTCACTATTATTACTTCTGAGCTTTGAGGAAATCTTATTCAGCTAATGATGTGAACTTTTTAGGCATTGGTGCAATTTTCAGATGCAGAGACTGCCTCGTCTGCTAAAAATGCCTTAGATGGGAGAAGCATCCCTAGGTGACAATTGTATTGAATGTTTCACATGGTTTTTTGCCTCTCTTTTATGGAGTATATAGCCGTAGAAGAGGTGCACATGCACTATCTTGGTGTCCGTCTATGAATGTTTTTGTAGTCAGTAATCGAAGTGTCGTAAAATATTGACTTGAAAATTTTCATTCCATTGCCTGTAGTATTCATCCTTTTTTGAAAAGAACTGAGTTTTAGATACTTGCATGTCATTATGCTATTTTTACATGTATCATCAATTATTTCTTGTTTTCAGGTATCTGCTTCCTGATCATGTTGGACCATGTTCCCTTAGAATTACTTACTCTGCCCACACTGATTTGACTGTGAAATTTCAGAGCCATCGAAGCAGGTTTTCTTGACTTTCTGCATCTAATCTTCTATGAATGTGTTTATTTTGACTATTGTTTATTTCACTTTCTGTAACTTTAGTGTCTGTTTTATCACTATCTCTTTCTCTCTCTACTTCCTGATAGTATGTTGATTCAGGGACTACACTAATCCTTATCTGCCTGTTGCTCCATCGGCCATAGATGGAAGTGGTCAGGTAAGGAATGCATTAGGTGGCATGTTGTTAAGTTGTGCCTATAAATTTTCTTCTTTCCATGCACTACGTGCATGAGATAAAGAAAATGGTTCAAAAATTGTCCCAAAAAAAAAAAAAAAAGGAAAAAGCTTCAAATTGTTTACTTTTCACAAAAGTGCTGGCATACCATTACAAATTTTGGCCTTTCTTCTTTTCCTATATTATTTTTCTATATCTGTTTCCTCCTTTGAATGAATTTGTCGTCAGTCACCTTTGCAGTTCACCGTGGGTTTGGATGGAAAGAAGATTGAACCAGAGAGTAATGTTCTTCTTGCCTCCATTGAGAACATGCAGTATGCAGTGACGTTGGAGGTTTTGCACATGGTATTGCATGATATGGAAATTTTATAAAAATTGTCTGTGGACTTCAGAAGCATGTGTGTGTGTGTGTGTGTGTGTTGAACGACTGATAATTCGTATCTTATAATTATTTGCAAATTATTTTATTATGCCAACCATTTATCTTTTTGTTGGTAGGTTTTTTCTTCATTTGGACCTGTCCAAAAGATTGCCATGTTTGATAAGAATGGGGGAGTGCAGGCCTTGATTCAGTATCCAGGTAGTTCATTTTAACTAAACTCGTGCTGACACTAGTCTCACCTGTTGGGTGCAAATGTTAATTGGCAACCACATGTTTGCAGAAATGGTTGAAGCATATTTTCTACCGTTTATTGATTGCAACTGTATCCTTTATAAATTCAAAAGATGTTTTTTTAGTTTCAAATCTGTGAACGAGTTAAAAGCTTAGATGGGGAGAGAATTTAACGTTGAAGTAAAATAAGAGTTAAGTAAAGAAAAGGAAGTCAACAATATATTTCATATGGTTCAAATTTTCTGTCTGAATCCATATTATTTCAATATAAGTATGTAGCATAGTAATTAGTAAATGCTACATGTGGACAGATGTTCAGACTGCGGTAGTTGCCAAGGAAGCCCTGGAGGGACACTGTATTTATGATGGAGGATTCTGCAAGCTTCACATCTCATACTCGCGCCATACTGATTTGAGTATCAAGGTAATAAAAACTCTACTTTTGTGGTTAGTTGTCCAAGAACAACAACAATCCACTGTTGTGTTTTTCTTCATTAATTGGTTATTCGTGTCCTTTTTACCGATTCTAATGATCTTTTTATTTAACAAATACTTTTTTTTAAAATACCATTCTTCTTCTCCGGAGTAAATGAAAGTGGACATTGAATCTTCCATCTATCTTTCTGATGCAATCTGATTATTTTCTATGGATTGAAGTGTTTTTAAGCCTTTAAAAAAGTTTTCTAAACGTCTTGAGTTATAGATCTTGTTATTAGTATTCATATTTATATTGTGAATAATAGACAATATTTCTTTTTAATGTTTTATCTGTATTTATAAAAAGAATATAAAAAAAATATCGAATAATCGATGTTTGATCTTCCTTGACGTATCGATGGAGAGTTCAATCCTTGATTCTATTAAAGTTGAATGTACCTAAATGGCTAGTTTGATGTAATTGTAGGTGAATAATGATAGAAGTCGAGACTATACAATTCCCAATACTCCTTCCATGGTAAATTCCCAACCGCCTGTTGTGGGGCAGCAACCAGGTCAAATGATGGGTCCTTCCACCCATCAATACAACGGAAACCAGTATGGTCCTTCCGCCGAGCAGCCTGGGGTGCAGCCTCAGCCTTCTTCAGGTTGGGGATCTGGTGGTCCAGCTGCGCCTTACTCCATGCCCATGCACAATCCTGCTTACATGTCATCAGGGACAATGCCGCCTCAGATGGCCCCAGGTATGATGCCAAGCCCCAGTGGTTTACACCAGACACCGCCACCACCGTATCGCCCCGATCACAGGCAATAGCATGTATTGTCTTCTGTTTAATAGTCGAATGTCCATTCAAGAAAACCAAGCTTCTTAACGTACTAGAGCATGCAATTTGGCAGAGGAAAAATGTGCATTAAATTCGACAGTTTCAGAACACATTTGGTCAGTTCTTGTTCATTTCTCTTTCATTTTAAGGGATTTGAATGAATGTAAGATCGATCATTCCAAGTGCAAAAAACCAAGCACCTTTCTTCGAAGCTAAGTGAGTTGCGAAACTCGGTTATTATTGATTATTATCTTATGATACGTGATTACGTTGTGTCTATTCCTTCTGCTCGACTTACTCAACATTTATAATCTGAACTGTGTTTCAACCGTGCTGTTTTTCAGGCTGATGAATAAGTGTATTGAGGGGGCAATTATAAATCTAAAAAACTGTGTTTTTGTTTGATATGTATCAGGTCTTGATTCAGGAGATCGTACCTAATGAGCATAGCTGGGGAGCAACTAAATCTGCAGTTGTTTTATTCGTTATATTTACATTTTTAAAGCTAATGGAAGTTGTCATTTAACACTTTTGATGAAAAAAATCAAATTTACTTGTTAAGTTGTCAAAGCTTTTAACTTTGTTAAATTCCACCTGTTACAATCTTAAACCTAAACTTAAAAATGTATTATCATTTTAACCAGAGATATCTCTTTATTCTGTTCATTTCTTTTAAAATTTTTTTATTTATTTTTGTGAGGATACGAGCGGGATCCTCAGCATAAATTAGCGATTTTCTACCGTCAATGTAAAGGATTTTCTACCGTCAATGTAAAGAAACTATTTCATGTATAATTGTTATTTTTTCAATATAAACTATTAGTTGGTGTTCGAAATTGGAGTTGAAACATCTTAGTATAAATTACTAAAAATTAATTAAATTACTAAAAATCAATCTAAGAAATAAATTCGAAAATATAATTTTCAAATCTAAGAAAAAGAAAAAATAGGAAAAACAAAGTAGTGATTGATTTTTCTTCCCATTAATATCAACAATAATAGCTATAAATGCATAAAAATCAAAACAATAGAAATGACATAAATAAATTAGTCAAACATTTATTACTATAAAATCAACAATCGCTTGGAACCTCGAAAACATACAATCGATTAGACCTTTGATTTCCAATTTTGAAAGTTTCTTTTTGAAGATGGATGAAATTTAAAATTGAAATTTACAAAATCTCTATTTTAAAATATATTTATATTTATATTTGGAAAAATATAATCCATTAATTGGATAATGGAAAGTATTGTTTAACCTTAAATTTTTTTTTTTTAAAGTAAACTATTTATGTAAATTAAAATTTAATTTGAGTTTTAATTTAATGAAATTATAATTTTGAAGTTAACTTATTTTATTTTTTTATTTTTTTATTTTTTGGTAAAAAGGATTGTTAGAATAAACTTTGTGTGAATTACTGAAGTAAATGTAAAGTTCCTCGCACTAGTTTTTATTGATTAAATTTAGATGTAACTAATTATTAATTATTATTAAGCATGAGTTTAAATGTCTATTAAAAAATTACCAAAAAGCATTAAAAATAATTCCTTCAAGTTGATAAAGAATAAAACTAATCTAAAGAAAAGAATAATTTTGTAAAGTTAAAATAACATTTTTTGTTTTTGTTTTTCTACTCTCAATTATTTAATCTTAATTAACTCTCCTACGGTTCATAAAACAAAATTTTAGAGTAATTTTAAACTTAAATTTTTTCCATTTTTAAATTAAAAAATATATAGGACATTAAAATCGTCGATACTAAAATTTAAATCATCGACATTGATAAAAATATCGATAGAATGTCGTTGTACGTCTTTTGAAATATTAAGAAAGAAATATCTCTTGAAAAAAGATTTAAATTAATAGATAAATATTTTACGACCTATATTACATAATAATAAAAATATTTTAAAAAAAATGTTGTTAAAATTATTATTATTATTTATTGTAATTTCTATAAATAAATAATAAATAATAATAAATAAATAAATAAATAAATAAAGCGTGGATGAATAATTTTACCCCACAAACACAGATTGACAGAGGCAGCGTAAAAAAGCCGGCGCCAAGGAGAGGTCTGCAAATCCAAATATTGTTATTTTAGGATAAGGCCGCCTTCTCCCTCGCCCTCGCCCTCTCCTTTTTCCTTTGCTCTCTTTTCACTCTTCATTTTGGCATTTGGAGCTTCAACCATAATGGTCAATCTTCAAGCTTCCTTGTTCTGCAATCCTTCACTCTATCCTCCTCTTTCCCTTCTTTCTGCTTCTTCTTCTTCTTCTTCTTCTTCTTCTTCTTCTTCAAGCCAAAGGGTTCACTTGTCGCTGTCTCTTCCTTGTCCTTCCATTTCTTGCACCCCCTTTTGGGGTTGTGGGTTTCGATTTGTGCGTCGTTCTTCTTCTTCTCTTCCCTGTACATTGCACCCTGAGTATGGGAATTTCAATTCAGAATCGATTTCTTCTTCCGGTGGTGGCAATATGGGTTCTGGTCCTCAAGATTTCAATATTGGTGGCTTTGGCGATCAGGGTGCGGATTTTGATGGGAGTAGGATGGAGGGTAGTAGTGAGAGTTCGGAGATTCTGATGAACATTGAGGGTGGGGTGATGGCCACTGATGAAAATGCTGAGACTGTGTTGGATAGTCCTGGAAGTGTGGAATTGGAGGGATTTGAGAGTGGAATTCAGTCTGAGAAAGAGGAGAAATGGAAGAGGTTGCCGTTTGTGGTGTTCTTGATGGGATTGTGGGCAGCAACGAGAAGGAAATTTCAGAAGGTGATTGAAATTGTAATGGATTGGTATAGTTGGTGGCCGTTTTGGCGGCAGGAGAAGCGTTTGGAGCGGTTAACTGCTGAGGCTGATGCGAATCCGAAGGATGCGGCCAAGCAGAGTGCTCTATTAGCCGAGCTGAATAAGCAGAGGTTAAGTTGCAAACTGGTTTTTGAATTTTGTATTTTGAACCGTGAATAATCATGGTACTCAAGATAGCAATGGCCATGTAGTTTTCCTCTTGCTTCTACTTGAGCTGGTGAATAATTGATTAGTAACAAGCTTTTCTTGCAATGCATTGTTCAAGTAGTGTTTGTTACACAAATCATGGTGGTCACTTACCTTTGGATTTAGAATTTTTGTTCGTTTTTTTTACTGCTAGGATTTGAAGGTTGTCCTGTGAGATATGTGAGATAAGTCAAAGGTGTACACCGGACACTCACAATTTTGTTCTAGAAAAACAGCAGTATTTGATTTCATGTCGTTAACTGGACAGTATTTTCCTGTCTTGTCGAATACAAGATCTATGTGAAAGTTGTACTGCTTGTTTTGCGAGATCCTGCATCGGTTGGGGAGGAGAACGAAACACCCTTTATAAGGGTGTAGAAACCTCTCCCTAGCATACGCGTTTTAGAAACCTTGAGGGGAAGCCCGAAAGGGAAAGCCCAAAGAGGACAATATCTACTAGCGGTGGGCTTGGGCCGTTACAAATGGTATTAGAGTCAGACACCGGGTGATGTGCCAGCGAGGAGGCTGAGCCCAAAGGGGGTAGATTTGGTGGAGTCCCACATTGATTGGAGAAAGAAACGAGTGCCAGCGAGGACATTGGGCCTCGAAGGGGGTAGATTGTGAGATCCCACATCGGTTGGGGAGGAGAACGAAACACTCTTTATAAGGGAGTGGAAACCTCTCCCTAGTAGATGCGTTTTAAAAACTTTGAAGGGAAGCTCGAAAGGGAAAGCCCAGAGAAGACAATATCTGCTAGCGGTGGGCCTGACTGTTACATGTTTAGTTCTTACAAAAGACCTACTTTAGGGAAAAAAAAAAAAGGTTGTCATTCTTTATAAAGTTGTGGTTTTTTGAATGGTGATTTCATTTCAATTTATTTGTTTGAAAAGAGTCTTGAACCGTCTGTTTAGTTTTCATTAGTAGCACTGACCATAGTGTGTTATCAATCTCTTTTGGTTTTGAATTATCCCTCTTTCCCCTTATCGTTTGCTGAGGTTTAAAGCATTAATTCTGACAATGCCTTCTTGAAGTAGTGTTATTGTTTGGATTTATTATTTCATATGTTGGTAACTAGACGATACTTACGGTTTCACGTTCTCTGTAACATGTGGAACTATTTCCAGTCCCGAGTCTGTCATTAGGCGTTTTGAGCAAAGGGATCATGCTGTAGACAGTAGAGGAGTAGTGGAGTATCTTCGAGCTCTTGTTGTCACCAACGAAATTTCTGAGTATCTTCCAGATTCTGAAAGTGGAAGGCCATCAACTCTTCCTACATTGGTACTTAAGCTTGACCAATTTCTCTTCCTTTTATAAGAAGATCTCGAATTTGTATGAACACACTTGGATAATTGCTCTTTGGTCTGATCTTAATTATTATTAATAAATTTGGTTATTCTTGTGGTTGTTCTGATCGATAAAAATGCACAGCTACAAGAGTTGAAGCAGCGTGCTTCAGGAAACGTGGACGAGCCCTTTGTGAACCCTGGCATTTCTGAGAAACAACCATTGCATGTAGTAATGGTAAGTATCATACCATTTCTTGGACTTCCCTCCATCATATCATATTAGTTTTGTTTCTTTATGTGAACTACTATCGTCCTCCTAGTTTTTAATTCGTAACGTTATTTTCTATTGAAGGTTGGCCCTAAAGTACCCAACAAGTCTCGTTTTGTACAAGAACTTATCTCCACTATACTTTTCACTGTTGCTGTTGGATTAGTATGGTATTAGCCCTTACTTCACAATCTCTACCATTGTTCTCCTCCCTTCGCCCTTCTCCCCAGAATCATGCTTGGTTTTGTGTTTTTTTAGTTGTTAATCAGTACATGAGAGTCCTCTTGCAGGTTTATGGGTGCTAGCGCACTTCAAAAATACATAGGGAGTTTAGGTGGCATAGGAGCCTCAGGCGTTGGTTCAAGTTCTTCATATGCCCCAAAGGAGTTAAATAAAGAAGTTATGCCAGAGAAGGTAGATACAAAGTATTCCATGTGGTTTCTTTGTCCGATTGTTTGTGAAATAAGTACGTAAATGTCGTGAAAAGCCAGGGGTTGTTTGGTATTTGTTTCTAAAATAGGTTTCTGCCTTTTAGATTACAAATTATGTATAGAAGTTGTTTTTGATTGTTTACTATTTGTCTTTTCATAAATGACCATTCTTTTATCTAGAAAAAATGATGTTGTTGTTCATTTTAATTACATTAATTTGTGAATAATGGTTTCAACTTACCCATTTGCGTTTGAAAAAAAAAAAAAACATTTCGAAAACTAAAACCGTGACAACAGTTTTCCGAACAATCTGCATAGTTTTCTATTATTATTGTTTTTTCCTTTATCTGTAGAGGCATGGGTAGAAAAAGCTTGTTATTCTTCTAGTTTTGATTAGCCTTGGCAGAAATTTAGGATTTTTCATTATTGCTAAAATGTTTCTGACTCCTAGGCTAGGAGGGAGTTAAGATGAATACTAGTAGGTAGAGAAGTTATCTTTTTCATGCATAATTTTTCTTTGTATTGATAGTCTTACATTTTAGTAAGCTCCTATTTTGTGCAGGTAGGTAACAGAAAATAAGTTTACTTTTGATTAGAAACACGTGTTTCGAACTTTTCTGGTTCCTGTACGTTCAAGCATAATTTTTCTTGGGAGTGTTTTTGTTCTTATTCAGTGATAACCTTTCCCTGTAGAATGTGAAGACATTTAAGGATGTTAAAGGTTGTGATGATGCAAAGCAAGAGCTGGAAGAAGTGGTGGAGTATCTGAAAAACCCTTCCAAGTTTACCCGGCTTGGAGGAAAGTTGCCGAAGGTTTGTGTTTGTCACTCCCTGTCTTGATTTTCGTTTGTAGTTGTCTTATTTCTGCTTACTTTGTTGCCCCTTTTCCTTGCCTGGAAGCTCTTTAGCTGGCCGATTGTCTTTTGCCTTGCTTTGTGATTAGTTTATGTCGTTTATCTTCGCAACAACTTTGGTATGACGGAACGATTACAAAAAGACCTTGTAATCCAAGTTGATGGTGTCTATAGTGTAACTACAAAACGACTTATGTTGGGGACTCTAGTTAGAGGTCGTAAACTGTAAAGAGAGTTTGGCTTGCCTGAAATTTTTTTCGAGCTCCTTTCCTTCCAAAGAAGGTACAAAATAGCTCTAGCAGGGTTCATCCAAAGCACTCTAGATTTGTCTTATAACCACTGCTCTGGAAGGATTTCAGCCATCCAATTTTCCATACATTTCGATTTAGACCTCTGCGTCCCAAACATCTGGCCAAAGAACTTCCAAACATTTTCAGCAAACTCAAGTGAATGGACAGACTTAACAGAGATCCTTCATTATTATAGCATAGTACTTGTGTACTGAAAAAATTTATCCCTTCCAACGATTTTGATGGGGATAGGTGCGTTTATTACGGGGAGACAAATTCTTGATTAGGCTCTCATTGCTAACGAGACAATCGAAAACTACAAGAGTCGTAAGCAAAGAAAGGGTTATCTTTAAGATTGATTTTGAGAAGGCCTACGACTATGTGGACTAGAACTTCTTTGATAAGGTCCTTCGTATGAAAAACTTCGGGTACAAGCTCTACGGGGATTTGGAGTTGTACTAGATCAGCGAGCAACTCTATTCTCCTTAATGGAAGGCCTAGGGGAAGGTCCATGTAACAAGTGGCCAAACAGGGGATCCTATTTCCCCTCTTTTTGCTTGTTGTGCGTATCCTTAGTAGGATTGTCTCTAGAGGAGTTGATGGAAGTGGGTAAGAACAAGGGGCTTCTATCTCATCTCCAATTTTTCGATGACACTATCTTCTTCTACTCAAGCGAGGAGTCATTTTGGATCCTGAATCACATTTTAGCATTCTTTGAAACTGTGTCAGGTCTAAAGATCGATCAACAGAGGTTTGTTCTCTTTAGTCCTCCCTCCTTTTATCATGGTCTTCCCTTGGGTCATAATCTGAGAAACATTCTGTGATGTCCCACATTTGTTGGGGAGGAGAACAAAACACCATTTATAAGGGTGTGGAAACCTTCCCCTAGCAGATGCGTTTTAAAGCCTTGAGGGGAAGCCCAAAGAGGACAAATATCTGCTAACGGTGGATCTGTGCCGTTACAAATGGTATCACAACCAGACACCAGACGATGTGTCAGCCTTCTCGATTGGAGGAAGGTGGATAGACACGAGGCGAGTGTGCCGAAGGGGGATAGACACGAGGTGGTGTGCCAGTAAAGATGCTGGGCCTCGGAGGGGGGCGGATTTGGTGGCGGTCCCACATCGATTGGAGGAAGGAAAGAGTGCCAGCGAGGACGCTGGGCCCTGAAGGGGGGGTGGATTGTGATGTCCCACATTGGTTGGGGAGGAGAACAAAACACCATTTATAACGGTGTGGAAACCTTCCTCTAGCAGACGCGTTTTAAAGCCTTGAGGGGAAGCTCAAAAGGGAAAGCCTAAAGAGGACAATATCTGCTAGCGGTGGATCTGGGCCGTTACACATTCCGTTTTGGGATCTAGTGATGGATAAGACGCGTAAAAAGCTTGCATCTTGGAAAGAGTAGTTTTCTTTAGGGGTGTTAAAAATTACGATACCTGAAAAACCTGATCAACCCAACCCAACCCAACCCAACCCGTACATTTTGGATTGGGTTCAAATAAATGAAAATTTTGTGGGTTTGATTGGTTAATGGCTTTCCTAATACTAAGTTGGGTTGAACGGAATCCACCCGACTTTATTGTTAATTTTAAAACACAGATTTTTCCTTACGATTCAATTATTTATTTATTTATTTTTATTTAATTTCGTAATTATTTTTTTGATTATTTATTCTTTGAACAACTCTTTTTAACCATTTGGAAGGTAACATTTCAAAATATATATTGAAATTGAGTTGCAAATCTTAATTAAATGTTTGAAAATAAATAAATTGATGTTTTAGGAACTAACATTTTACTTCTATTAAAAACAAAATTTTGAATAATTGACCCAAGCAACCCGAACCAACCCAACCCAAAAAATTTACAAGGTTTGGTTGGTCCTCGCTGGGTTGGGTTGAGTTTATTATTTAATAAGGTTTGTTTGGGTTGAAAAATTTACAACATGAACAATTTTGTTGGGTCTAAAAAATGTCACAACCTGACTCGACCTAACTCATGAATACCCTAGTTTTCGTCCAAAGGCGAAAGGTTAACACTCATTTGTTCCGTTTTCAGTGGAATTCCCATTTACTTTCTTCCCCCTTTAGGGTTTCTTTGACTCTGTAAAAGAATTTTGGGAAGTCGATGATGAATTTTTTGTGCAGGGGATCAATGAGGGGAAAAGTGCCTGTGGTAAAGTGGGAGATGGTGGGAAAGCCATTGAGCCTAGGGGGCTTATAATTAAGGAATTTAAAAGCCGGAAACAAAGCCCTCTTGGCTAAATGGTTGTAACATTCCCCCCTTGAGTTTATTACTTTGTGGTATAGGATTATAGCAAACAATGACGGCCCTCGTCTTATTGAATGGATGTTGGGTGGGGTCCAAGGTACTAATAGAAACCTTTGGAAGAAATTTCTGATGAGCTTCCTTTTTCGCTCACCTGGTCCATTGTTTTGTAGGTGATGGGAAGGAAATGTATTTTTGGGAGGACAAATGGATGAAGGATAGACCCCTCTGTGATATGTTTCCTCATTTATACCACCCGAGTTCTATAGATAACCAACTCGGTGGCTAATGTTGTTTGTTCTTGGAGCTCTTACTCTTTATTGCTTGGGTTCTGTGGTTATTTTTTGATAGGGAAATGACAGATGTCACGACTGTATTATCTTTGAGTTTAGATTGTGGAGAATGGACTTACATCTCTAGTGGCTTTTCTTGTAGCTCATTTTTTCATCGCATGTAGAACCCTTCTCTGTATAGTGAGTCTATTTTCTCCTCTCTCTCTATAAAGTAAAAATCCCGAAGAAGGTTAAGTTCTTTATTTGGTAGGCTTTCTATGGAAGAGTTGGTGTCTTGATAGGCTATTGAGGAAGATGCCTTGATAAGACAATTTTGCTATATCCTTTGTCTGAAAGTGGAGGAAGACTTGGATCATCTCCTTTGGAGCTGCGAGTTTACTTAGTCTATTTGGACCTACTTTTTTGTTGCATTTGGTGTCCAAGTTGCTAGACATAGATTTAGGGAGATGATCAAGGAGTTACTCAATCACCCTCCTTTTTGTGATAAAGGTAGGTTTCTTTGGCAAGTTGGGGTCTTTGTGCAATTTTGGGTCGAGGTATCGAGAGAGGGGTCCTTTGATGTTTGGTCCCCGCTGGGTTCTATGCTTCCCACAAATTATTTTTGTGATTATATATTAGGTATCTGTGTACTTGACTGGAGTCTCTTCCTTTAGTAGGGCCTCCTTTTTGTGTGCTTGTTTTTTGGATGCCCGTGTATTCTTTCATTCCTTTTCAATGACAATTTAGTCTTTATAATATATATATATATATATATATATATATAGATATATGTATATGTATATATTGGGGGGTATGGATATATTGGGAAACCTCCGTTGAATTTTGTCCATAGTATTAATGCTATTAAGGGTCACAGTTCGTCATAAAAAATCACTATCTTTGGAATAGCACCATCCTTGATCTGTTGACATAAAATCTTAGATAAGGAATAGGATATAATCATTTCTGTCCACTACATTTCAACACCTATACTAAGAAACACACCTACATCGGTCCAACCAAATTAGGCAGGGCAGTACCACCATACTGGTCCATTAGATTTTCAGTTTGTTACTAAAACCATGACATGGATGTCATCCGGAGGACAACAAGGAAGATTAAGCTTGGATGACTAAGCTTGGCACCGGAGTCTCTTGCTTTTAGTGATATACTGATATTAAACTTCAGGCTTCTCCAGATACAAATGGTACTGCTTCTCATAAACCAGGTGAATGGAGATTGCTCATCCTTGTAAGCTAAAAATTTTATGTGATAAACCGTTTCGTCCATGGGGTATCTCCATGAAAGCAAAATTTTTCCTCTTTATGCTCCTTTGCATTAAGGCTGCCACAATACCACTTCATAGGTATGATACAGAAAAAATTAGAATGCAGTGTAAGTTCAAGGAGTTTTTTGCCCACCCAATGCCTTTGAAGTGCATAAGTGGACTCTTTTCCTTCCTCCTCTTTTTCATCTGCTTTTTTTTTATCAAGTTCGATCGACATATCACATGCTTAACCCCACCTTGAATGACATCAATCAATGGCTTAGAACTAGTGGACCTTTACAGTATGCCAATTCTAGCTCAGAAAAGAAAAGGAATCCAAAGGGTATGGAGAACTTACAAATCTTTCCTCCACTTTCACATCTCATCATCCAGATTTTGCTGACATACACTTCCTCTTTATAGTTTTTTTTGGAATTTTTCACAGTTCAAGAAAAAAGCAGCCGTATGGTTTAAAGATCAAGAACCGCTGTGACTTATGTGCTTATTGCATGGCTAGATGGTCTTGGAGTAAGACACTCTACTCCTACCAAAAGCATGAGACTCTTCAACAACCTGATCAACAATCTTTCTTAGGGGAAAAATACTATCTTTACTAAGTCATATTTGAGGAAAAACCCAACTATACTTGCACCCACCATTTTCTTGTCTCCCCAATTAGTAAGGTGGAAAGAGCTGTCAGACCTCGTTTCTATTTCTTAAAGCTTACAACATCGTTTATGGTGGCACTTGTTCAAGGTTTGAAAATATGTGACTTGACCAGAGAGTCCCTTCTGTTGAGCAGTGCTGAAATCTTCTTCCTTCATGTCGTTGACTGGGCAGTGCTTCATGATGAAGTTAAAACCTTAAATTCTGAGAGAATTTATGGTTGTGAAGTACTCTAGCCTCTCATTTCTCCAACCTTTCGCCATCACTACTATAGCTTATGTTTGAAATAGGAGCTTTGGAATTTGAGAGGAGGAATTCCTAGTTGAGGCCTCTTGACCCTTAGGGTCCCTTACTTGCAGCTCCCTCCTTGAAGATCTTAATTATCCTAAAAAACTCTAAACGTGGATCTTTGAACTATGGTCTGGAAGGATACATTTCCCGAGAGGTGAATGAGAAGTTTTAGTAGAGAGCATCAGCACCTAAGACAAGATCCAAATAGATGCATTCTTTGAAAGTGTGCAATTTTTGGATAGAGAGAAATCGCTGAATTTGAGTAGGCAGAGACTGAAACCTGCTTTCTTTTCTTGATAATATTATTTTTGCTGCCGGTTCTTGGTGTGGAACTAGTAGTAATTCCTTTTGTAACTGTTCAATTTCTGATGATTGGGACGATCGGAGGGCTTTCTAATAGAACCTCTGTTGGCCGTGGGTCGAGTTACCTTCTCTCCCATTTTTGTATATGTCATTATATTAATGAACTGTTACCTTTCTTATAATGATGATGATGATAATAATAATAATATATCTCGGAAAAAATCCCTCTCCTTACAATTCCTTCATTTTTTTAATTTTTTTTTTTTTTTTTTTTTTTTTTTGTTCTTACTTATTTTGACGATCTTTACTTTATTCATTTTCATATGGTACTTGCCTAAATGATTTATTTACAGGGAATTCTCTTAACAGGAGCCCCGGGAACTGGAAAAACTTTACTTGCTAAGGTAAAACTTCACTCAGTTTTCCTATAAAAGAGATTATGTTCTTTATTAGAATTGCAATCATCTATGCTAGGTTTTCTTCATGGCTTTGTTGGCTTTCATTTTGTTGATCTTCTGTTAAACAATATGCTTACTACTTTGGCCGATAGCTGACTGGTATTTTGTCGTTTGCCCCCATTAGAGCTCCGGTAGTAGTAGATGCCCTTTAGATGAAAGTCTAGAAATAATGGTTGTTCTTTTTTGTTAGATAAGATATTTCTTTTTGTAAATTTTCATTAGCAGATGCAAAAGTACTCAACCACCTACCAGCAAACCATAAATGGTCAATACAAAACCCAAAAGTCTACATGCTTCCTTAACATCAATCACAAGTGAACTAACTGAGTAAATTTCCTGTTTGTGCTATAATATTCTCCTGCTGTTTGACTTTTCCCGAGCCATTTCTTTTTCTTTTTCATCTTCGGTATTCTCACGCTTTGTACACTTTTCTTACCTGCAAAGAAATCACCCTCTTTGGTGATGCTTACTTCAGAAAGAAAGCCATTAGTCTCACTCAATTAGTCCTACGAAGATATTTCTTGTTGACCCAACCTGGCTGTTTCCATCACAGAAGACAAACCAGTGAAGTAGGGGGTGGGTTTTTTTGGTCGGAACACCAGCTTTTCCAAAGAACTTCCTATGAGAAAAAAATTCGGGTAGAAGCGAGAAAAATCCTTGGGATTAGCACTAAGCCATACCAAAAACTCCAATCCTTCACTCTGAGTTTGTTATATTCAACATATTTCCAAAAATAATACATCCCAGTTTCTTATAAAGAGAGAAACTCCAACTCTTGATGTCAAACTCATTGTGAAGTGAACAAATGGTCCATTGTTTCCTATTCTTTAATCAGTTAAAGCAAACGTGAGGAGAAGTAGAGGGTTCTTTTCCTGCCAAATGGATGGAGTTTTCAGGTTTTTTATGATATAAGGACCGTATGAAGAATTTAGTAGGATTTATTAGGATTCTTATAAAGCTTTGATAGTCGAAAAAACAGATTGAGGGGAAAAGTTCCTTAAGCTGACCAACTATAGCTAAAATCATCTGCGTCCACTTCATTGTAAAATGTCATTGAAAAAGGGGAGAAGCAGGCGTACGACCCTGATACGGTCAGGTTTTTATCAGTAGTCTCGGTTTCGAATTCAAAAATGATAGTAGTCTTAATAAACAAGAAAGAGAAGAACTAAGATTCCGGAAAGAAAGATTTATGGGAACTCTCGACTTATCAAAATCAAAGTACAGTAACTGGGTTACAAAAAGGCCCTCTTTTTTTTATAAGGTCAGTTTGGCTATACATTGTGTAAAAAAAAACATTTGCGGCCACCTAAGCGCAAAATCCCCGATATTAATTAGTTTAAAATTTTTGGTTTTATGTTCTTGTGATGCTCGAACTCTTCAGTAGCGTCTTCGTGTTTTCAATCTTTACTTGAACCGGATTCTAGGTTCTACGTGGAGTAGGTACTAAGAAAATGACTGCAAATCTATTAATGCCTGGAGATTTACTTGTCATGTATAATTCCAAACCTGCTGATATAGTTGAAATTTTGTCATTTCTTTGGTAGTTTCATAATATCACGTTTTCATATTATCTCAGAGTTCTTTTTCTGGAAGACATGATTTATTTAATTGTTCAGTCTGAAATGTAATTATTTTTCTGTTGTCCTCAAGGCTATTGCTGGTGAAGCTGGAGTACCATTTTTCTATAAAGCAGGATCCGAGTTTGAAGAAATGTAAGCCTCATTTTTGTGCATTTTCGTGATCTTCGATTAGGATGCGTCCATTTTTCCTCGCCTGAGATATGAATATATATGTTAATGTTTAACAACAAATTAATGGCAAGGTTTAGAATATTATTCTTGCAAAGTTGGCTTTAAAAAAACATTTAAAAGCTTAATTATCAAAATCAATTGAGTAAAGAATTTCATACACCAAAATATAACGATGTTTGCGACTTAGACGATGATTTATTTGTACGAATGTCAATAGGTTAGGAAAATAATAAGAATTATTTGCTATATTTCCTTCTATATGTAGATTTGAATTTTGCATGAAGGGCTTTGGTGTTTATGATGTTTCATTCTCACGTCTTTAATGTAGTGTAGAGACTACCAGCTTTCGGATTGTGGGACTTTCTGAGTATTACTTTAGCATTAGTGATTCCGACTCGCATTGTACTTTCAATTGGCAGGTTTGTTGGTGTCGGTGCTCGGCGTGTAAGATCATTATTTCAAACAGCCAAGAAAAAGGTTTGTTTCCCTTCGTCAAATTTCAGTAACTTTAGTCAAGTTCGGATAACTCGACTAAAATAATGTTGCATTCAGGTGACTTTAGTCGCGGTAAAAAATGTGTAACCTATTGACAAATTTAGAGCGTGAAAGCATCCAAGTTCTATTATAATATTGATCTTTTCTCCATCCTCCACAGGCTCCTTGCATCATTTTTATCGACGAAATCGATGCTGTTGGGTCCACTCGGAAACAGTGGGAAGGCCACACGAAGAAGACATTGCATCAACTGCTTGTTGAAATGGATGGCTTTGAGCAGAATGAGGTACATCAGAACAATTTGTTGCATGTTGTGAGATAGATTACTTATTCATTAAGATGTACAATTTATTACTTTTTTTCTTTGCAGGGCATCATATTAATGGCTGCTACAAACTTGCCAGATATTCTTGATCCAGCTTTGACAAGGCCCGGTAGATTTGACAGGCATGTAAGTTCCTTTGAAGCTCTGTTTGTTTTTTCTTTTTCTTTTTCTTTTCTTAAGAAATATTTCCTTTGTGTTGTTATGAATGGAAATATGGAGCATTTATTAGTCCGAGTCTAAGCCTTTTCTCGTTTAGAGATAGTCGATTCGATTAAGGTTTCTAATTGGGAAAAATTCTAGCGCTTTTTCGATGTTCGTGGAATCATTTTGTTCATTGATAGCAGGATCCGAATGTGCGATATCCAGTTCTTGAGCCAATATACTTAAAAACTAACAACATTCATTTGTAGATCGTTGTCCCAAACCCCGATGTACGGGGTCGCCAAGAGATTCTAGAGCTCTACTTACAAGACAAACCGTTGGATGAAGATATAGATGTGAAAGCAATTGCTCGGGGCACGCCGGGATTTAACGGGGCGGGTAAGTCTTCAGATACTATTTTAGATCTTTATGTTGCTGAATTTTCTTAACAACCAACATTTGTTTTCTTGTCAGATCTTGCAAATTTGGTTAACATTGCAGCCATTAAAGCTGCTGTTGAAGGTGCAGAGAAGTTGAACTCTTCACAGTTGGAGTTCGCAAAAGATAGAATAGTTATGGGTACTGAGAGAAAAACAATGTTTTTATCAGAAGAGTCGAAGAAGGTATATAAATGTCCGAGGAATCATTAATGCTTTTAGTTCTTTCAATTAAAGCCTATTTGAATGATATTTCAAGTTCCAAAATATTGTATGGATGCTTGCTGATGTATCTCTTTCATTGTAGCTCACTGCCTATCATGAGAGTGGTCATGCGATCGTTGCATTTAACACCGCGGGTGCACTCCCGATTCATAAGGCCACGATCATGCCTCGCGGGTCTGCTCTAGGAATGGTCACACAACTTCCTTCAAGCGACGAGACATCTATTAGCAAGAAGCAACTATTAGCACGACTCGACGTTTGTATGGGAGGAAGAGTTGCAGAGGAACTCATATTTGGGCAGGACAATGTCACCACTGGAGCAAGCAGTGATCTTCACACAGCTACAGAGCTTGCCCAATATATGGTACTTCACTAGACTCTTCCAAATGTTTTATGGACATTGCTTTCTCATTCTCCATGATGTTCTTGAAGGTATCGAATTGTGGGATGAGCGATTCAATAGGACCGGTTCATATCAAAGAACGTCCAAGTTCGGAAATGCAATCCCGAATCGATGCAGAAGTATGTTTTTTAGTACCTCCAGCCATTTGATTGATTTGGCCAAGCTAAGCTAATTCCTGCCAAACGTTTAAAGTATGTAATCTGTTGTGCAGGTGGTTAAACTCCTAAGAGATGCATACGATCGCGTGAAAGCCCTCTTAAAAAAGGTTCGTTTTACATTTCGACTCCGACTCCACTCCGTTTCTTGTTTCCTGGAGATTGAAACAAGTTTTAGGAAACTAAATCAGAGAACAACAATCTCACATCAGCATTTCAAGTTCTGTTCTAACGTTTGCCATGTTTATTTCAGCATGAAAAGGCATTACATGCACTGTCAAATGCTCTGTTAGAATATGAGACACTCAATGCTGAAGAAATAAAGAGGATTCTACTTCCTTATCGAGAAGGAGGACAGCTGCCAGAGCAACAAGTAGAAGTAGAAGAACAAGGGGATCTTGTGTTGGCTTGAAGTTCTCTGACGTTTGCATCAGTCTCCATTGTCCTCTCTGTAAAGTACCTGAAACAACCGTGAAAGAAAAATATTTATTCTGATACATAATGGTGGGGTTATAGGCAGTAATTGTAGGATCCTAGCATCTTCTTTAGGCATATTATTGTGTATTATACCACTTTCCACAAGTGGGGTGAATTTTTGGCACACAGCAATCAGTCCCTTAACATTTTTTTTTTTCACGCAAGTTATTTATAATTGTGACAATGGAAGAACGCATTTGTAATCTGTGACATTTTTTTTTTTTCTTTCTGATGACGTTACGTGTAATTTCTGTATGTTTAATGTTACTGTTGGTGAATAAATTCTTCAAAGATAAATATTTAACCATAAGATCTCTAATAAAACAAGGCTATTCTAAACTTATATGTAGATAGATGGATTATTAACACTAAGATGAGTGTTCAAAATATAGCTTGGTTGATTCTTTTTTGGATTTTCCACTTATGGGCGTCTAAACGCATTTCTTTATTCATTTGTTCACGTGTGTCATGAATCTGATAATGATGACATGTTCTTAGATTCAGCCCCTAGTTTACTGTCAAGCGGGTAAGCCAGCTAGAGAGAGAGAGAGAGATGCACTCACAGTTTGCAGGTTTGGAGCTGAGCGTCAAAGCATCTCCATTCCCAGTTGTAATTTGAAAATGGGCTGTATGACAACATATTGTAGATTCAGCCCCCCAGAAACCCGACAATCCTTGAGTGATGTAGAATCCATAGTGCTGCTCCTGCATGAATTGGTTCAAGTGAGATGAATTTGATTAGTATAGAAAGAGAGAAAGAGAGAAAATGATGCAACTTGGACCCATTTAAATATCGACTCAGACACGACCTTATCAGTCCAACCTGATATTTTGCATGAATCCAGCAGCAATGTGTCCACTCTCACCAGATACTTGAATGGATCCAATATAGTTTCCACAACCTTTTCTAATCTATTTACATCAGCACTTCAAAAACCGTAGATATTTGCATTATCATCAACATTTATATGTGCACACAAGTTTCTGACACTGATGACGGCCATAATAGAATATCAGTATATACAGTACAAGTAAATCACAAATGCAAACAAAACTGACAATATGAAGATAGGGACATTGACAGATATGGTAATAAAAAGAGTCAGTAATGCAAGTGTCAGGTCAGATGGAGCCTTTTGATGTCAAAAAATCAGATACTCCGTGATGAAGACGGCTGAGAAACCTAAAACACAGAACACCGCCAAGGAATAGCATTACATTACCTCAACTAAACATGGCATTTTGACAGACAATGACTAACTGTAGTTCGTAAAATTGAAACAGAGCGGAAGCCATATACAGAAACCATTCATTGTTATCAGTCATCAAAGATATATACATCAATAAGCATACATAACCATGGACAAAACCCTGGAAATTAGATGAAGGAATCTAGGCTTCCCCCTCCACACACCCCCCCCCCCCCTCTCTCTCTCTAAATTCTAGAGTTTCTCAAACCTTACAAGACCGTTTGTGCTCCAGGTACTAGATTTGACTTGCTGAACGTAAATGAAAAGGAATATAATATCACCCGATAAAAGATGATGCTAATTTGTGTACAACATACCCTCCTGCCAGTCCATCTCCAAAGCCTCCAAAGATATGAGAGCCTTGGAGGCTTCATTCATGGCAAGCCCCTTGCGTACATCAAACGTTACCAATCCCAGATTTTAGATCCTATCAAGAGGCTCAGTGCGATCTTGCACTGCAAGCCGCTCTGAAACATCAGCAAGTGACTTGAGATTGCATTTAATCAAGGCTTCCACAAAGTAGCATGTCTCGTCCTTTGTGTTTCCTTCAGGCACATCGACCACAAATGATTCAATTACCAAAGTCCCTGGTCTTCCATCAATGATTTCTGGATGCAAGGAAATGATTGAAGAGTAATTCTGAAAGAAAGTTCCAGATTATTAAAATTTATTACTGATTTAGACACACTAAAAAATGGAGCATCTAACTAGGCATCCCCAAAATATTGTCATAGCTATTAGAACTATATTGTCGTAAAACAAAGCAGAATTTCCTGTTTAATTCATCAATCACATAGCAAGTGACATGATAGAGCTTTGATTCATGTTAATCCTTACTTGGACAGTCAAATGATACTAAACATAAGAAGCGCATTATTTTCTATTGCAAAGCACATGCTGCTAACGCAAATAGTTAAAATTATATGAAAGATGAAGATTCAAGCCAACTTGAGCTTGCAAATCCGGCGCATTATCTGTGGGCATAAATGACTACCAAAAGCTCATTTAAAACAAAATCATGGCGAAAACTCTATAACATGATCATTATTATCAGGCAAGTCCAAAATATTTTCAATAAGAAATGTTCTCAACAGTTCCTCCTTTTGAACATATGAAATCACAGTTCCCTGATATACTGATTTGATGTCATTGTAAAATAGGTTAGACTAATCTTTGGATAAATTTAGGTTTCAAACATTCAAGGGATGAATATCAGCAAAAATCTGTTTTGCTCAGAAAATATGAATACTACAAATATTCTCATGCCTATTTTATAGAAAACAGAACAATTAGTTTCACCCTGAAAAGAAAGATAAAAATTGCATATATTCAGCCAATATCAGAACCATGGAGTTCTCCAAGAAAGGAGCAGATAAAAAATACATTGAGACCTGTACCTTGAGTCTGTGATCTCCGCCAACAATCCTCATGCTAAGGATGTGCCTATCATCATCGAGGAGTTCCAATCTCTCTGTACTCGTTGTGGCTGGAAGCCCCGATTTCACATCAACTTCTCTGAGAGTCCCGATCTCAAGGTTTCCCTTCAAAACACATCTGCTAACAAAAGGTTTGTATCTCTGTGGTTGATCAAACCTCCTTACCAGAGACCATACCTGGAGAAGAGCCATTCCAATTCCGAAAATAATTAAGTACAAATGAAGGCAAGAATCCAATAACCCTAGCTGCGATAATATACAAATATCATCATAATTCTTATTACAAACTTGCATCTTTATTGTTCAAATAGGATCAAAAGACCTTCCATAATGGTTTGCTTTCCAAGTTCTAATAATTCCAAAAACATCCATATGATCTCAGATATAGAACAAATGAAAACATAAAGCAACCATAGTTTGCTACTTCCTCGTAATGCAATGCGTTTACATTTTTTACTTAAAGTTTGAACTGTAAGACTTTACCTTTCACTTTATTTTTAAAAAAAAACTACCTGCATAAATCAAATTCCAAAATTTATGAAAAGAACCTCTTGTTAGCAGTTGATTCATATAGAATTGCTATTATACTCTGCTTCTGTATTCTCCAAATGTTGTTTTTAACAACACCCCGAGAAGACAATGTCTTCTTTCCAGAATATATCCAAGGGATTGAACTCGCCCACAAAAGGCAAGAAAGGAGCCGTGATGATGATTGGGGTATAATGCATGGACGTTCGGATTTCCATATAAACATAGGAGGATGCAGAAACCAACAGAAACAACTAAGTTAATAAAATAAGATACAAGTTATCATGATACATACAGCACTAATTGAGGCCAAACCGATCGGTTAGATCCTCCAAATTTGGAAACCTCTTTAGACCATTAGTGTTGACAAGTAAAATAGGATTTGAAAAACATAAAACCAATAAATAATGAAGAAAAGCCATCTTCATCAACAGAATTTAAACTGGACAGAGAAAGAGGGAAGATGATTTACAAGATGAACAGGAGCTTTAATACGCTTAACAAGCTGAGAGGTGCACTGATTCTCAGCAGGCTCAGTCCTGTGGTACCTCCGAATAAGCTCCCATTCCGCGTTACTGAATCCTCCTACATTCCCATTCCGAGTGCTGTTACCATTCATTTTCGCTACTGATTCTCGTTCTCCACACAACAAAATCAAACTCCACAGCTAAATCAAACCACTTTTTCTCCTTCCTCCCTCGTTAGTTAAAAAAACAAAAACAAGAAGATCGCAAAATTCAACTCTCTCTGTAGAATCATAAAAAAAAACAAAAAAAAAACAAAAACAAAAACGAAACTAAGGTCAAATCATCACATCAACCTATACAATCCAAGTCCTCACTCAATCGCCGGCAACCAAAAGATCCAATCGCCGGCATAAAAAACTCGATAAACAAAAAAAAAAAAAAAACAGCAAAATCTCCGTCAGAAACAAAAACTAGATTTGGTCTCTCACTGGAAAAACGGCGCGGAGACTCACCGCCATAGACGACCGATCGAACTTAGCCTCAGCTTTTTCCTCTCTTCCTTCGTCTCCTCTTTATCGCTTCATATAAATTTTCTCTCTTAATTAATTAATTAATTTAATTAACTATCTTCTTTTCCTGCTTTAATATATTAATGATCTCTCTTGTCAATGACAACAATTTTCAATCCCGAAACTACCCCTATCTTTTGCATATAATCACGTCTTATGCCCTTCCCCTTTTATTACCGACTTTTCTCGTCGTTATCTTTAACCGTTGGGTAAAAATAGAAAGGTGACTTTTTTTTTTTTTTTAACAGAAAAAATAAATTATAAATAAATAAATAAATTTCTTGTCGGCGGTTACTTGTATTTGAAACCGCTATCCTAACGGTGCCGTCTACTACACTTGACGGCAGTTGATATTTTTGTTGAGTGAGATATTTATCTATATTAAATAAATTAATAAATACTTGTTTTTTTTAATATTAATAATAATAATAAATCATAAATACTCTTTTTTTTTCCCTATTTTTTGTAAAATTGATTTGCTTGGTCAACTTTGGTCCTATTTTAATTTATTGTTAACAATTTTGAGATCTTAGTCAACTTTTTAAAAGTTAATTAATTTTAGATTTTATTTTCATATAAAAAAAATTTAGTTTTTAATTATTGTTAGGATTTTTAAGTACGAAAATAAATAGATTATATTATAGACATTTGAATCATTTTCATATATTACAAAAAAAATCTATACGAAATTCCTGAATAAACACTTAAACAAGTTATAATCATTTGTCCATAACTCCATAGATACTGTTTGGATCTCACAATTCATGGAAGGTCTCAACGTCCTTGATGACACATCGTCTCGTGTTCACCTTTTTGGGTCTAGCATCCTTGCTGGCACACCGCCTCATGTCCACCCCCTTCGGGGCTTAGTCTCCTTGCTGACACATCACTTGGTGTGATACTTTTTGGATCTCACAATCCACGGGAGGGTCTCAGTGTCCTTGATGACACACTACCTCGTGTCCACCCCTTTAGGGTCTAGCGTCCTTACTGGCACACTGCCTCGTGTCCACCCCCCTTCGGGGCTCAGTCTCCTCGCTAACACATCGCTTGGTGTCTGACTTTGATACCATTTGCACTAGTAACAGATATTGTCCTATTTGAGCTTTACCTTTCGGACTTCCCCTCGTTTCTAAAACATGTCACACCCTTATAAAGAATATTTCATTCTCCTCCATAAACGTGGGATCTCACCGGTTCTCAGCTTGAGAACAAGCTATTAAAGATACATACACTCTTGATCAAAATGTTCGAAGTCTTAAATTTTTCGTCCCACTATGATAAATGAGAGTATGAAGATATGAACCTCTGACCTAAAAGGAAGTAGTACATGTCAATTATCATTGAGTTATGCTCACTTTAACGACCTTATGTTGCTGAACCGAAAAAAATAATGTAAGCACGTGACGTTAGCTTTAATTCTTAATTGGTCGAATTGGTTTAGAAAGGTAACAATCAATAATGTGATGGGAAGTGAAATGGGATGGAACACTATGGGCTTTGGACACTTTTCTTGGTTCCCTTAATAGCTAAAGTCACACTCACACATGCAAAAGGGGTTTAAAGTTTCTTACACAAATGGTAGGAGGATGGATTTTTAGTTCTCTCTCACTTTAATAACGGGGGAAAGTACGTGCCGTCTGTTTCTAGAGAATCTCGAATAGATCTCGAGATGAAAATATTAGTATATACAGATAATATATCAGTAAAACTGTTAATTCAACAACGGTAATGAAGGGAGAGGAGTTCTACCCAAGTTGGACCATAGGAAAGAAAAAGGCCGAACAAAATCATATTTGAGGTGAGGCTGGTGGGTCTAGCTCAACTAGATGAAATTATAACCCTACATGTGAGTCAAGGCTTGACCCGATGAAACGAGAAGCTAGTGTGCATGGACCCATCCAACTACATGTGGAAGTCGAACCATTGACTTTAAAATGATAATTATTGTTATTTTCATTAAACTATACTCCAATGGGTCATATTACAAGAGCCATTCACACAGTATCGTACACGAGTCTATTGTCTCCTAAATATAGTGTGTATTGAGTAAATTTCGTTTGATATTGTACTTCGCTTCACGACCTTGAACGATGTCATCTCACCTTCAGCTGAACACCGTACATGCAATCAAATGATTGTTAATCTAGATAAGACCCAACTAACTTCGAATTTTTTTTCCCTACCACGAAAATTATTTATTAGATCAAAGAAGCGTAAGAAACATCATTCCAATATACAATTTTTTATGACTAAATATCTTTATCAGTCACGTGAATGCAAACACTTTCACTTTTCTTTTCAATTCAAATGCAAATCATTTTTTCTTATATAATAATGTGTTAACCAATAACTTATATCTTTAATGCTTCATTTGTTTTGAATTGATCAAATATTTAAGGAATATAATTGGGACAACAAAAAGAGGATTCCCATATATAATAATAATAATAATAATAATAATAATGATAGGATGAAAATATGATAAATAAATTTTAAAAAATTGTAAAAATTTAGTTTTTAGAGTGAAAAATATCATTTTATGTTTAATAGATGTCTTGATAAATTAATTAAAAACTAAATATGTTTATGAATTATTATATAATCAAAATTAAAAATTAATTTGATGAAAATTTTTCTTTAAAATATTTAGACTAAATTGTGATTAAATTATTTTCATGAAAATTTAAATTTTAAATATTTTAAAATTTAAATAAAAATATTAATTTAAAAGTTTAGTATGAATTAAAGCAATAAAAAAAAAGTTTATAGTTTAAACAAAATCTTTATGAAGTAGGGTTAGGTTGAAGTTTGACGTAATAAATTCTTAAATTCATTGTGGGTCCCACACACCTTCACCTCCAATTTTCCTTGGTGGGCTCCACAACTTCACTTTCTTCTCTTTTCTAAACTTTTTTTTTTTTTTTTTTTAATTTACCTAATTTGACTTATAATAGTTAAATAATATGTATAATTTTATTATTTTGAGATAATAAAATATATTTTGGATTAACCCGTATTATATCCTAATATTAAAAAAATTTAATGTGTTAAAATAATATATATAATTCTTAAATTAATCATATTCAAAATAACAAAAATAAAACATCCTGCTCAATAAAATAATAAATAGTACGATAAGTATTATTTAACTTAATTATTTTTAAAACTTTAAAGAATATACCTAAAAAATACAAAAATAAATAAAAATAAAAATAAATTATGCAAAAAAAAAAATATAACTCAAGACTAAAATTTTAAAATGGATGAAAACAAATCTTTTATTAAAAAAAATTTGACCAAACCATGGGAATCTAATTCTAATACAAAAAAAAAAATCATAAATTAGACTAAAGTAATAATTATACGTTTTCTTTTAATTCTCGATTTTTATAGAAGAAAATTGTTTAATACAAACAAAACGTACAAAAATACTCACCATATTCATTCGTTTCTTTTTCCCATTATTTTCATTAAAACAACTAAGCCCACTTCAATTCTATACCGTTTGCCATTTAAGGGGAAGGGAGTTTTGAGCCACGAGTCAACGACAAGACATTCTATGTTTAAACAAAACAAGTATTGTATTCTAAATACAAATTTTTGTAACTCATACTAAACAATTTAGCATTCTACAAATTATTCTAACTCCACGGATGAAATAACTAACTATACTAAATAATTCTAGACTTAATAACTTTACGCTACGCCCCCAAATGCTGTCTCGATCGTACTTGAGTAGACAAAAAAAAGTTTATACTAATACAAATTCCCACAAGCAAGATGCCTTTGAAGCCTTGATGTGGGTATCAACAAGCAATGAAAATGGAAATTACTAAAAATATGAAAGTGGGTTTGGAAAAAATGAATAAGAAATTCAAAGGCAGAGCTGAAAAAGAATGGTCAGTCATATCAATGTTACCAAGAAATTGGAGGAATGGTTCCCCAGACAGAAAGTGAGGACTGCATATATCCCCTCACTCTTCTTCTCCAACCAAAGGCATCATTCTCCAGTTAAAGATGAAGCATTTTTCACTAATAAAACAACCAAAAAAGCAAACCATTTCATTATTGTACTTCAAATTCCTCATGTCAGGCACCTGTCAATCTCTCATTTCCAGAAGAAAAGAGAGAGAGAGAGAGAGAGAGAGAGAGAGAGAGAAAAGCATTATGATTTATACACATGCAACAATGAATGCAAAAAAGAATGATCCAATGCATTTGATCAAGTAAATTAAAGATCTAACTGTAAGTGATTTGGTGTTGTTGGGTTCTATGATGCAGAAAATCAAGAAAAAAATTCTCTACAACAGCTGATTTGAATGGTATTTATGAAGTAAAATGGAGAAGTAAAGCATCATGAACCAATAATTGCAGATCATATGGTGTAAATTATTTAGGAGCAAGAAAGATCTCCCACAGCCACCACCATGTACAACAAATGCATAAAGATCTAAGCAGAATGGCATATTAAATTAAGAGCACAGATGGAAGAACCAAGCCACTATTGAAAAAGGCAAAGAAAATGCTGTCGACACAGTGGCCAATACATGGATATATAACCTAAACAGAGTGCTGATTCGCTCAAAAGAAATCTACAACACTGGATTTAAATTGGTTGTTTGTGTCGGAAATCTTATAGAAAATGTCAAGCCAAAAATCATGAATGCATCCTATGATTCTTAAGCCTGTGACTAATTGGACAATGACTAGAACGCACAAAGATTTAAGTATCAATTCTCTAATTCACAGCACCAATCAGATATACACTAGTTAGATCAGTACTAATTTTTATAAGCTCTGCAAATCTTCATCCATGTGATTATTGGTGTAAAGTGCCCAACAAAAAACAAATAACGTGTCATAATTTGCAACAAAGGAAGATTTTGGTATTAAACTAATATAAAGAAAGATTGGCAGTCACAAACATTAAGATATTTTGCCACAGAGCCATTACGAAATTCCTCCACTCCTATTAGCTGAACATATTTTATTCAGAAGGTTGCCTGTTGGCTAACCTTTTAAGATGTTCTCTCTTCCCCTCCGTGCGTTCAGCAAGAAGCCAATTGAACTATAACGTACCTGCAAAACTCAAAATTTCCACCCATATGCACATGTACACAGAAGAGAGGAGGCATGTGTGTTTGTATGTGTATGTTGTATGTTGTATGAATGGTGTATATTCATGGTCATACCGTGCACAATGACACATCAATAGAATGACTTCTACATGCGTTTGTGAACATTATGTAGCTATTGTATATGACAATCATTAAACATGCCCGTATGCTTGCTCTTTCTGGTAGAAATACCAAGTGCCATCTAATACTAGTTTGATGTTTTTACTTGTACCTGATCACCCAATTTCTGTACGTTCAAGTGAAGAAAAGGGGAAAGGAATTAACCAACAAAAACTGAAATATACTGACGGAGATATCATTCTGTATGCTGTCTAAAAGATACTTCAATAAGGAAGAGAAAACAAACATATTTAAAGGATCCTTACAAGAGAAGGGAATATGAACCAAAAGTATAAACGCGGGCCTTCAATGAAGGAATTAAGGACTGGGTTTGAGTCAATTATGTGCTAAGGAGCCACATATAACTAGACCCTCAAAAATTTCAGGTAAGTAGAGATAAGTTGGATCTCATTTTTGTCTCAAGTATGGCGGTCATTATCGATGAATTTCTCGATAAGACTTGAGAGATTCCACTGTGTCAAGTACAAAGCCACAAAACCAATAAACAATTGGAGCAACAATGGATCCAATCCAAACAAAAGCAAGAATTCTCTACAACTTTGGTCAGACAGAATTCAAAAAATGCACCTATTGGGTATACCTCGAGCAAACTCCACGTTGTTTAGTTGATTTACTTTTGTTGGCATTATCTGCCATATAAGCTTCCTTAGCTACCCTGGAAGGTAACATCACCAGACATCTTAGTTTGTTCATCTTCCTGGGTTACTACATCTACCTTCCTAGCTTCCAATGTGTCTTCCACCTCATTAACTACAGTTTCCTGGTTAATATGAGATATCTCTCCTACAGTTTTTACCTCAGTCTCCTTCGTGGTTACCTGAAATGATTCTGTATCAATCTGCAGGAGCTCCAAAGGTGTTGCTGCTGGATCCAATTCCCGACAACCCTTCGGAGCATTTTGAGCTTCGTCTCCCGTAAGTAAGTAATTGGGGACCTGATGGGAGAAGCGAAACATCTCTTCTTTAGGGATCTTCCTCACTTCTTTTGGATCCATGTTTCTACAGAACACTGTCCTGAAACCACCAACCTTAACAAGAGGAGCAACAGACACGCCTTCTTTTTCATTAAAATCATCAAGTACTTCTACCATATCGTACTTGTGAATCATTTCTTCTGAAGTATCTTTATTCCAATCTGCAGACCAGTTTCTATAAAGAGCCCAGACTTCACCCTTCTGAGGAAATATCTGAATCACCCCTCGTAAACCTTTCACCCAGCAAACCTTATGCGAGAAGGAGTTCAATGATCTTGTGACTTCATATTTTCCAATCCTGAAATCCCCACAGGTTTTTGTGAACCCCGAACCTATCCAGTCCATTGGGCCAATCTCCATGTTGCTTCTTGAGTTGAGCCAACTGAAACGCATTCTGAATGGTCTTAGGGACATCACCTTGTGAATTCGCGCATAGAAACGAGGCATTCCATCATCATCATCATAACAAGCCCAGACTTGATCATCCCCAAATGAACTTTCAGCTCGGTCCAAGTCAAAATTATGAAAATCAGGATCTGGAACATTAATTGAGATAGGATCGTTCTCACTGCCTGTATTTTTACTAGCTAAAGAGTCAGACTCAGGCTCCTTCTCATTCCATCCTTTACCGTTTGCAGAAGGTTTACCATTAATTTTTATATCATGAGTTCCATCATTCACCACATTCTTTTGCTTCTTGGACTGTTTATTCAGAGTTGACTTTTCAGCCAATGAGCTCCATTCTTTAAGTTTCTTATGTATTTCAGCACGAGACTTGTCCATTAGCATGTTTCGGATTTCAAAGATTGACAACTCTCTCTGGCTATCGGTCCTGTTAAATGCATAATAAAAACTATGAAACTTTTGAGTATCAGGATAACTCTTCCTTAATTCAGATAAGCCAACATCTCCACTGGCCATTTGATTTGCCGCGTGGACCCCAAAGCTGTTAATTCCATCAGTTCTTTTCTTTTTTGAAGACAATTGACTCCTATCCACTTCAGTCGATGGCTGTGTTTCATCGCGATCTCTCTTCACTTTCTCACTTGCTTGTTGACCCAAATTTGCAGCTCGTGCGGAAGCTGATGAAAAAGTGCTACCAACACCAGCTGTCCTGGAGGAAGGACCCCACTGAAAGTTTGTATTATCAACTGAATTAATACCCACAGAATGGCCAGAATCAGGTTTTTTAGAGTTTCTTCCAGTACCATAGGCATCGCCAGTTGTATACTGTCTAGAGTTTTGATGCTGCTGCTGAGAAGACCAACTAGGTGACTTCAATACATTTGGGGGTGGAGCCCTCTCTACGGCCAAAAAAGCTTCATGACAATTAGGACAAAGGAGAGTGTGATTTAGATAGACTCTAAGGTACTCATAGTGTGTCTTGCATCGGTTGCAAAGAGTCCAAAAAGTATCTGGTTTTCTTTGAGAAGGCTGCAATGGGGTAGTAGCCCCTACATGGACCTTACTTTGAACGTTCCTTGCATTTGAAGCAACATTCTTAAAACTTTGAAAGCCATTTGCACTTGGCGGCACTGAAGTACTATTTGTGGGGGTAGGAGTTTTCTGTCGACCCCCTTTCAGGTCCCTTTTCTGATTATAAGCCAATCTCTTTGCCTTGTCAGATAGCAAACTCCAGGCCTCCGAAACCAATTTAAATGCGCCCTCTGCACCAAGTGACTTGTTTTTATCAGGATGAAGGACAAGAGCCAGCTTTCTATATTGTTTCCTAATAGTCTCATCATCAGCCAAGTGGTTCACACCAAGTATCCCGTACCAATCCGTTTCCCCATTTATCTTATTCTCTGCAGAGATATACACTTCAAGAGTTGTCATCATTTGTGAGAGACCATCAAGCCCAGGATACAAATTTTGAGCCTTCAAAACAAACTTCTTTGCAGCAGAATAATTTCTCTCTGTAAATTTTCTCTCAGCAATTTCTTTTGCTCTAGCTGCCTCATCTTTGTTGCACTCCATAATTCCCTACGAATCTGACTCTTAAAAACCACGCCTATCTATGAAACTTCAATCAACCAATAATATCTGACTCTAAATAGGCAATGGTATAGTAGAAATTAAGATACCTGATACAAAATCAAATAAAATGTTATAAGTACACCTGGCTGCTAGAGTGGGCAGTACAATAGATTTTTTCTGGGGGTTAGGTTCAGAAGAGAGAATTGCTAAAGAAACTTAGAGATAGATTGATAAAAGTTAAGCGTTAGTATATATATCAACATTAATCATGATGAATGTACTGAAAAAAATCCAACTCAAATGTCATGCAAATTCTATAATTCGTCTTTTTATTCAGCAAAAACTGCCTCAATTTTTATACTCCTCAACTACTAGTCTAATAGTATTTTCTCTGCAGTATCACTAGAAAATGCGTGTCCAATCCCAAAAATACGCTCAACATATCCTCCATGAGGATTGTAATACCAAATTAAAAGATAATAGTGAAAAATCGAATGCCCAAGATCACGTAATACTCTAATCAAATTCTAACCAAACTAGAGAATTAATGCTTCCTACATGCAACAATTAAGTGCTAGTTTTCTCCATCATTCATTCAAATCCAGAACATGAAAATCAGGAAATCTCACTAATATACTCGCATGATCTCCAAAGCAAATACTCTTACTACATCCACACAATTACTAAATTACTAAGTCCAAGGACAAAATGTTTTTTGTTTTTATCAAGTTGTTGTTTTAATTATAACTTAGATATCGTTTCTTACTGTCCCTTCTAATATTGTAATATGGTTATTAGTTTTCAGTAGTTCTTTAACACCACAAGATTTTGAAGCACAGTGCACAACTGCAATATTATTTAGCTCAAATGTTGTGCATGAGAATACCACTAGAGATCCTGAAATTGCCAAATATAGTAGATCAAGATTCCAAAAATTAAATTATCAATCTATTATTCAATTTATTTTCCTCAAATGTGAGGATAAGAATTTGAACCTCCAATCTCACGGGAAAAATAAGACACCTTGACTGATAAGTTATGCTCTTGTTGGTTAAAAAAAGACAACACATTTGGTAATCAATTAGACAAGAATATCATTTTATTCAGAAGAAAGATAACATGCTCTTATTTACTTCATTCTAGAGCTAATAAATAGACTGAGCAGCATTTGTTTGGTCAGTATCCCATCGGTCTGAAATGTTAGAACGATTATATTAGGTAACTTTAGTAAGAAGCTTTTTTCCGTGCACAGCTGACCATAGAGCAAATGATTTGCAGGCAGAGTGATAAAATCAAAGAATAGATCCATGGGATATGTGACTCATTGCTTCTATGTCAGGCAACCTATCTAAAACTTCTTTACGTCACGGTTCTTGGGATGTTTGGAGCATTTCATCTATTTCCTATACTCAACGTCTAAATCTTGAAATAAATAGCAACCTATAAAACATTGTATTCGCTAATCAGACTGCATATTACAATTTACATACATGCAACCAAGAACAGCATCATAACGCATGTGGATAGACTTATAAAACTATCCATATAAGATCATCTTCCTGTCAGGAACTCATTGTTCGCATGCACCTATGAACTCTTAAAAGTAAAACTACCCGTCAAGTCATCACACATTACATCACTTGCTATAAATGCATAATTAACAATATAATTTACAAATTGAAACCCACATTCTCCTAAAACCCCCATCGGAAAACCAGATACGAGAAAATCACGATTGCATACTGAGAGCCACTGAACAGTAAACGATAGTAGTTTAAAAAAGAAAAAAACAAACAATCGGAACAACAAGCAAGCTAACGACTGATCCAAGAACAAGGAATTGGAACTCGAAGCTAACGGTCAAATTTGAGTAAGAGCATTTGAATTGAAGCAATCCAGTAGTGAAAATGAAACCCTAAAACAAGTGAGATTGAAAGAACAACTTTAAGCAGAAATGAAGCTCCATCCGAATCAAGAAAATTGAAAATCGTAGAAAGAATTACCTAATACGAAATAAATAGAAGAGGTCCGAGTTTGAAGTGATTTGAATCTGAGAAGACCATCACCATGTACAGTGACCCATTTGTCAAAACCACCAGAAGGGCTGAGAGAATTTCCAAATGTCCTAAAAAAAAAACTGAATTTTTTGGAGGAGACAAAAAATTAGCAAGTATGGGTTTGGTTAATGTTTAACCCCTTTTTTTTTTTTTTTTTTTTTTTTTTTGAGATTTAACCATGGTGCACTTTTTTTTATGGGAAGAACAAAAAAACCCTTGCTTAACTAGAGTTAACTTTTAACCATGGTAAGGTTTGTAATATGCTAAATTTGTTTAATCATTTATAATGTATTTTCTTCCATATAAAAGTGAGAGAAGGAAAAGGTAAAAGAAATTTTATTAATAAAAATTTAAAGTAGAAAATTCTTTTTTTTTTTTAATATTTATTAGAGAATCATGGAAACAATTTTTTTTGTTATAATTATAATGCTAAATCCTACGTGTAATTCATACTTTTTTTATTATTATATTTTATTTTTCTTTTTAACTTTCACTTTTAAGATTAAAATATAAATGTCGTCGTGCATGTAAACATGTATGTAAATGCATACATGGATACACACATAGATAGTTAATGTGAGACTTGTTTGTCCTCGCTTATATATTTATGAACATGTTGAACAGAGACGTGTAGAGACTCGGTTTTTATCAAGGATAGATAGAGCTTAAGATGACCAAATAAGAAGGTAAAATGAACTAAGAATTTTTGGGTAGGATAAACTTTTGGCTTCATTACCTAATTTTGAGCTGAACGTTTGAGTAGCTAATACAACACGACAATAATTTATCAAATAAAAAGGAGAGAAATTTTTACTACATTTATGATAGATTCAGAAACGTACATATAACGTTCCAATTGTAAACAATCATGATTAGTTGAGACGTTATAATACTTACAAGATTCGAACCAAATTTAGAGAGGTATAAGGGGGAAAGAATACACATCGAAACCGTCTATTCTTACTAATTTAAACAATAAAACAATTTCTAATCATGGTATAGAAAAGGCGTTAGATTACGCGCTCAACCATAGGTGACTTTGTTATGCGACTAAAGTAATTTATCATATAAAAAGAGGAGAAATATTTATTACATTTATGACACATTCAAAAAAACGTACATATAACGCTTAAATTGTAAACAATCATGATTGGTCGAGACATTATAATACGTACAAAATCCGAACCAAATTTAGAGAAGTATAAGGGGAAAGAATAAACATCATGCTTCATTTTAACTTCGAAACGGCCTATTCTTACTAATTTAAACAATAAAACAGTTTCTAATCATGGTATAGCTCAACTATAGGTGACTTTGTTATGGACAAGTAAAGTCTAATGGATAAAAAGATCTCATAAATATCTATGAGTCATTAAAAATAACTTATAAAAAATTAAATAGGAACTCTTAGTGAACATCATTCTAGCAACAATTGTATGTTATCAATGTTACCATAGAAGAATGTAACTTGATTTTGCTTCCAAGCAGCTTCCTCCTACTCCAAAAAAATGCAATGTTATCAACATCCCCATGAAAGTCAAAAGAAACTTCCATGGAAGAAAGCAACCTGATTTTGCCTGCCTCAGCCTTCTCCTTTGGTTAGTTCACAAAAAAAAACTGCACCCAAATAATACTTCATGTTATACAACGAGTTCGGGCCAAAATGCACTTCATTTGTTTTTCGCTATTATATCGTTATTGGAGTGTGTCATTGTCCAGACCCAAGATATAAATAAAAAATTTGAATTCAATGCGTAGCCCTAACATTTTCCTACATCTTTTACAACATAATCAGGATACCTTACTTATCTTCAACAACATGCGGTGAAGATTGTCCTCATAGACCAACATGGGTCCTCTCATTATGTTTTGGTTCGTCCCTAAAACCACATCATAATAGGGAGATTCCTCTCTAATATGATTTATAACTCTCCACGCCTAAGATTCTAAGCAGGATTCAGAATCTAGATTCTTACTAGTTCAAGGATCATTACATATAGCATCAAAGACGAACAAAATTCGAATCATATTTTGAATCCTAGTTCGAATTTTGAGCTTGGAGAGTTACATATGCATGCATCTAATAGACGATGAGAAATGTGCAAAGTAATCAACATTTATCTGGTCTATGCATAGTTTGTGCATTTGTGAAGTGTACAAATTGGTGAATAGCCTACGACCCCTGAGATTATATAGTTCATGAGGTTAAGAAATTCATAATAATGATAAATAAGCCCACATATCGTATCGAATTAATTCCATATGTCGTGAAGAAATGCAAGTTACACGAGATCCCACGGTCATCAATCACACAGGAAGCTCAACATGCAGCATGCACCAAGTATTACAATGATCAATTTTCAGTCTACAACAAACATGTCACAAATCAAACAGTGTATAACACACACTTCCATCCAAAGAAGCCCATAACAAAATTAATGTAAAATCGCACCTTTTTCTTCCTATTTGTTGCTGTTAATCATAAGAGACAAAGTAGAAGAAGCCAGATTGAGATAGATAAAAATCTAAGGCACGTACCAGTAAGTGGAAGGTATGAGGTGATTGCAGTAGGAGAAGGCCCCTTCCTATTGATGTAGGGTAAAGGTAAGGAAGTATTAAAGGTGAGAGCCAATTGAGATTCCCCACCTTGAATTCTTGTGCGATGCACTTTCTTTTTGCCATATATTGATACTTCACATATCACCAAAGTAAGCAGCTAAGCAAACTTTTGAGAAATGAAGATTTATTACCAACTGCAATGAGAAGGAGGCCATGTCCTCCAGCCACAAATCAATCTATACAAGGACCCTTTTTCCTTTTCTTTCTTGGTTTCCCATTACAAGGCCAAGCGACTTTTAATTCTCTTAGCATTGATGAATCAAAAGCCTTATCCGATATTCAATAACATGACTAAGTTCCTAGCAAAAAAAACCAAAAAAAACCAAAAAAACTACAACTACTGCCTCATATAGTAAAAAACAGGGTGACCAGAGATACCGAATTATGCAAAGGAACAAAGAAAATCCTGAAGAACTGTTCGTTTCAGAATAACAAACAAACAAGAGAACCAATAAGTCTTGTGAAGTGAATGGCATTAAAGAACTATTCTCAATTTTTCTATAAACACAGAGTTTTCCTTTTCAATATGGAGGCCCCAACTCAATAACGAAACTTCTAAAGCTATTTTCTTGATTATAGTCATAATAGCCCAAAGAACCTTAATTTGTTCTTAAAAGATACCTTTCCCTTTTCAAAGGGAATGAGCAGCTTATTTTAAATCCAAACTACAGTCCATGTTCCCAATAAGCAGACAAGATTAATTGAAATCAGGAAAAAAAAAAAAAGGATGTCAAAGTTAAATCAACAACAGAAATACTCATTGAAGAATATTGCCACTAGTGTGGAAAACTACAGCACAAAGTAAGTAAAAGATGCTCCACTCCACTTTTCCAGTCACTCCTTTAAAATTTTCCGCAATCCTTCTATAATGGCCTGACATGGGAAACCTATGCCTTGATATGGAAGAAAACTCGCTCATAATCTGAATCCTCATAGAAATAATTAACCTAATGTCTCCTAATTACAACATTAAGAGGACAAGTAATTTTGCGAAGGGATCAATAGAACCATACGATCAATCAAACCTATGAAACGTAGAAATCGCTAATGTTCTTCGTCGATTAACGAAGAAGAAAATTCGAATCATCATTTCACCCACCACATGAACATTCAATCCAATCCAATCCAATCCAATCAAATTCACCTTCTCATCCATTCAAAACTTTTCCAGAAACCGCTAAATTGAATGAAATTATGAAAACAGATGCAAATATTTTCGATTGGGAGTCATTGAACACAGAATACCTTGCCGCCGAAAGGGATCGAAGAAACTACGGCGAACGGAGGTTGCTCTGTTAGTATCAATGGCGTTAGACTACGTGAGAGCATTTGATTGGCCCTTACTTCCATAGACCACTTTTCAAAAGTTATTCTTTACCCACAAATCAAAATTGTAATTATTTTTGTTATTTGTATTTTATTTTTAAAAATTATATTGGTAGTAATTTTTTATTTTATTATCATTTTTCTTTTAAAAACTTCGTCAATCTCGATATGCTTTACTCCTAATCCCACTAGGTTTCGAGATAGAGTTTGACCTAAGTCTCGATTAAGTACGACGATGATCTACGTTTCACAGTACATTAGAATAAGGTTGGATTTGAAAACGAAAATAGGTGTAGCCGACGGTTACGTTGTGAAACTAGTTTGTTATGAATTTTGTTGATATCGTTAGACCTAAACTAACATAGACGTATAAATGGACAGATATTGCTTAGAAAAAATAGGGGGTTTCTTACGATGACTTAGGAGAAGAAAGAAGCAGCTTTACCGAGATTCAAGAACTGACTTTTTCTTAATGCTTGCTTTACCGAGTGAAATAAGTCCCAGAGCAACTCTCAAGCAAGGTATCGAGCTCAAAACTAATTTATTAATACCCTTTTTGTCCATGGCAGTGAATGCCATTTTTGGCGGACAGTAAAAAGTTTTGAAAGTTGTCATGTTCATCACACAATCTTAATTGTATTTCTCACAAGAGTTCTGTAATGACATATAACGTAATTATGCCTAACATTACGATCTAAATTCTATCAATTAATCTTAGAATAAAGATTCTTGTCTTATCTATTATGATCGGATGATTATATCTGGATAGATGTATCCAATTTATTTTCAACTTTAATCTTATTTTTCTTACCCTTTTCAAAATTGTAGACTTGTAATTGCTGTGAATAATTATGATAGAATATTCACCATGTTATTTAGTTTTAATTTGAAAAAATTCATTTATAAGGTTATAGTATTTAGTGTTGTTGGGTAAGTCAAGTGTTTTTACTGTACAATGTAAACAAATATTACACCAAAATAACTTTTATTTTATAATATTTAGTTACTATTAATTTGGTCAAATACTTCATTAATCAACCTTTTGTTAGACGTGACTCATTATTTTAAATGATGTATTTTTATCCCAACAAGTTACGGTAAGATAGGTTAAATATTGGAAATAAAATTATTATTTTATCTTTTCTTTTATCTTTCTGAGTTAATTCCATTATTAAATAATGCAAACACCTTCCATCTAGGGACAACCCTGCTGCCACGATACCTCACATGAATCTCACGTCGATCGTATGTTGACACACTTACTTCTCCCGGTTACTATTTTAAAAATACTTTCTCAAAAGATTCAACTTGATATTAACCTATCCAAATACGTTTTCTACCCGACAATCCAGAAGGAACAATGGACATGAATCTCACGTGTGAACAATGGGCCTCACTTTTGGGCCAAAAGGAAGTTGGTTTTTGGTTGCACCATAAACAATTTAATACAATTAAATTTAAGATGAAAAAAATGTAATCGTAAGTAATCGATTTATCTATAATAATTATGTTCATGAACATAACTTGTGCGACAGTACATAAATATTAAATATGGGTTTATAATGGAGTGATCTATAATTAATGAATTAAAATTCTTAATTAAATAATTATATATAATTTGAGCTTATAATCGGTAATTATAAAGCTCTCTTTTTCAAATTAATATTTAATATAGTCATATAGTGAATATAAAATGAGAAAATATATTTAATATTTATTATTATAAATATATTAAACATAAAAGAGAAGTATATGTATTGCATTTGATACATTAAACTAGCGTACACTCATGTTACTAGAGCGGAGGGAAAGAATCTCACATAATATCATGGCGATAGATATCATATTCATCATAAGAGGTAAGTATCCCAATGCACACGACATAAAATAATGCATGAAATCTTCATAGTTATAAATCATGACATAAACATATAATGTATTACATAATCCTAAAGTAATTGTGCTAACACAGTGGGTATGTCATATCATATAGAAGTATTATATCATGTGACGATGAAGTCACAACAAGCTCCATAACATGATATAAACATATCATAGCATAACTTACCATATAATATAAGTCATAGTATAATATAATACATGTCAATCCGTCCTAAAATATAACACATTTGCCCATATAATATATGTCGTTTATATTTCATTCACATTATCCAACCAAATTCATAACAAAGCCACTTAATACTTTTTAATGCTTCTAATTTGGGATGTAAGATTACCTAAATTTTTTTTTAATAATTATCCCTAAAAATTATCTACGTACTAAATTAATAAATTTTTTAAGTTTAGTGTTTAAATTTTTATATTTAATAATAAATATTGTCCTCATATCTCTCGTTTTAATTTTATATTTAATAAATTATTAATATATTTAATTTTAAAAAATATATTTGATAATTGTCTACTACATATAAAATTGAATTTTTTTTTCAGCGAACTTTAAATTTTTCAGTTTTATGTTTAGTAAATACATGATATTTAAAATATATTTTGTCAATTAAATAAAATATTGGAAATTTTTAATAATTCGTTGAACAGTTTTTGTAGTGGGTAAATTTAATAGATATGAAATTGAAGATATAAGAATCTATTAGAAAGAGTTCAACCATTTATTTAATTTTTTTTACACATTTTGTTAAAATATATTACTAGCCCGACGGGAGCAAGTTCAGATTTAAAATTTTAAGGAGTAAATTGTACGCTCAGTATAGTCCTCCACTCTATCTAGGTCTTGTAATCTATGAAGAGTGCCAGTGTTTACCAAGAATTGTGTTCAGCAATTTATTGTTGAGGATTGTTAGGTTGGAGTCACACGTTGATTAATTTAGGAAATGATAATGGTAAGTGAAGGAATATATCTTTATTGTTACGAACCGAGGTAAGCCAAACCAAAACCGAAACCTTCAAATTTTCAAGAGATTTTTTAAATATAAAATTAAATTTTGAGGTATTAAAAACTTTATAATTATTTAGATGAAATTATTAAAAAAAAACTGATTTTAAATTTTTAAAAGATTTATTAAATATAAAATTAAATTTTCAAGAGATTTTTTAAATATAAAATTAAATTTTGAGATATTAAAAACTTTATAATTATTTAGATGAAATTATTAAAAAAAACTGATTTTAAATTTTTAAAAGATTTATTAAATATAAAATTAAATGTTTGAGAAATTAAATTTATAATTAAAAGAAATATAAGTTTAATAATATCCTAAAATTTTTAAAAGATTTATGAAATACCCTAAAATTTTAAATTTTTTTATTAAATATAAAATTAAATGTTTGAGAAATTAAATTTATAATTAGAAGAAATATAAGTTTAATAATATCCTAAAATTTTTAAAAGATTTATGAAATACTTAAATTTTTTAAAAGATTTATGAAATACCTAAAATTTTTAAAAGATTTATTAAATACCTAAAATTTTTAAAAGATTTATTAAATATAAAATTAAAAGTTTGACAAATTAAATTTATAATTGGAAGAAATATAAGTTTGAATAATACCCTACATTTAAAAAAAAAAAAATCTCAAATATATCTAATTAGTATTTTGTTTAAAAATTCTCTTAAATTTTTAGAGGAGTTATTAAATATAAAATATAAAAATTTCAGATATTAAAAATTAAATTTATAATTAAAAAATATTTACCAAATAAAATTAAAAAAAATCTTAAATATATCTTTTATAGTTATTTGGATGAAACGTTAATATTTTGTTTAAAAAATGCTCTTAAATTTTTAAAGGATTTATTAAATATAAAATATAAAAAGTTCAGATATTAAAAATTAAATTTATAATTAAAAGAAATATTTACCGAATAAAATTATTTAAATATTTATTTATATAAAGAAAAATTCGGTGGGAGAGCCGCATTTACAGTTTTTCTCTCCCATGACCGCTTGACGGCTACACGCATTGTTACTTATAAATCTATAGTTAATTAGGCAACGTTTGTTGGATGATGGAAGTCCTATATCGACTAATTTAGAGAATGATATTGGATTTATAAATAAAGAATACTCTCTCCATTGTTACAAGGCGTTTTGGAAAAGCCCAAATCAAAGCCATGAGAGCTTATGCTCAAAGTGGACAACATCATACCATTGTGGAGAGTCGTGTTCGTCTAACATGGTATCAGAGCATGCCCTAAACTTAGTCGTAGATTGGTAAACCCTCAAATGTCGAACAAAGGACTCCAAAAGAAGCCGTTTTCATCTCCATCTTTTTTGTTTTCATTTCTAATTGGTAACTTGCAAGTTTGAAGTTTTGTCCAGAACAATAGCGTCCCACCGTTTGCTCCTTAAAAGCCTCCAAGAGCGAATCAGGAGGTACGAACAGTACAAGTGGCATTGTCTCCACTTTATGGATGAGACACTTCCACCACATTAGAGTACAACGTTAAGCTTTAAGCTATTGCCACTCACATTTCAATGATATCATGACTCCTTAAGTATTTAGTTTCTTCGTTGGTAAGGAGACTCAATACTTGACGTATGAAATAATTGTTTATTTAGTATTGTTTATATTGATAGATTGATTTATATGACCAACGAGTGAAATCAATCCGTTGTGAAAAACATTTTTCTTTAACTTAACCATTTGTGATTTTTATTTTCATTTTCTAAATTAAATAATGTCATTATATTCATGGTAATTAGCAACAACATTCCTACTTAATTACTATTATATTATTAAAATATTCACTAATTAAATTAGGTTTCATTTATTAATTTTTGCATGATAAATTTAAACAAAATATAAATATTATTGATAAAATTAAACAAAATATAAATATTAATGATAATTTTTTTTAAAAAAAATTTAAGATAAAATTTATAATTTAAATCGTATGATTTAAATTTTTATTTTTCAATTAGTTAAAAATATTTTAAAAGTTTTATTATTAGCTCTATAATTTAAATTTAGATTCATTTAGATCGCAATTTAAAATTTTAATTTAATTATTTAACTTAATTTTTAAATTGTATACACGTTTAAAGTTTGAGTTATTTCATAATTTAGCACAAATTTAAGTTTAACGCAATAAAAAAATGAACTCATTACCGTAGACTTTAGGAAAAATTTGCAAGTTTATTACCAAATAAATAAAACACGAGTCAATAATACGAAAAGCTGCAAACGAATTACCATATAAATAAAACACGAGTCGACAATATGAAGATCTGCCAGCTCATTACCATATAAATAAAACACGAGTCGATGATAGACGATATGAAGTTATGAATTATTTAATTATTTAATTATATTTTTAACACTATAAGAAATAAAGAGAGAAAATTAAGTTGTATTAATTGGAATAAATATTATAATATTTGTAACTATTATATTATTGGAATGGGAGAAGAAAAAAGAATCGACGGCTGAGGATTGATGAGATCAACGGTGGTGGGATAATGGGGTATGGGTTTTTAATCGGCTAAGTGGAGCAGTGGCAGCACCGTAATTTCGTTTGACGTGGACCAAATTATCCGCAAACCGCTAGTCCTCTCCGGGTCTCGTCTTCTCTCTCGGACATAACCCCAAATCCCGATTCCCAACTCCTAAGAAACCGTTTTCCTTTCTTCTCCGCCGCCGTCGCCCTATCTCCGACCGGTGCATCTACATTCCGGCGATCCCTTTACCTCACTCTCTCTAGGGTTTTTCTGGTTTTCTTTTTTCTTTTTGTATTTCGTGTTCCGCTTGAGACCTCTGCTATTTCAGTGTGAATCCCTGATTTGGGTATTTTTGTTTTATCTTTGTGGGGAACGGCGTTGCTGTTAGGGTTTTGATTTTGCCCAGTCGAGCTGTGGGATACGGCTAGAAGATTTGAAATTTAGGGTTCTTTTTAATTTACTTGGGGGTTTGTTTTGAAATTAGGGTTTTCAGTGTGATTCAGTATGCCGAGGGGTTCGAGGCACAAATCTAGTAGACATGGTTTGAAGGATGCTAAGGAATCTTCGGACTCGGAAAATGATTCCACTCTGAGAGATCGGAAGGGCAAAGAGAGTGGGAGTAGGGTAACGAAGGACTCTGCTTCTAGTGAGAAGCGCAGATTCGAATCGAAGGATTCAAAAGAGTTCTACGGTTCAGAGAATCTGGAGATGGAAGAGCATGGACATTCGAAGCGGCGTAAGGAGAGGTATGATGAGGGAACGACTGATAGGTGGAATGGGGGAAGCGACGATGAGCTTGGTGTTCCTTCCAAAAAGTCAAAAACGTTGGTGGATTCGAAGAGCAAGAGAAGGGACGAGAGTGTGGGATTTCAGGGGGATGGCGAAGAACACAAGAAGAGTAGTGGAAAGGGCGAGGGAAGGCACCGGGAGTCGAGCCGAAAGGAGGGTAGGAATGGTGGAGGGGAAAGAGAAAGGGAAAGGGAAAGGGAGAGGGAGAAGGATAGGAAAGGTAGAGAAGGAAGAAGTGACAGGGGGGTTGCAAGTGAAGATCTCCGTGTTGAAAAACAAGTGGAAAAGAACTCAGGTCAGGCAATGGGTTACACTTAGTTTTTTTCATCACAGGCCAACTCGTGTATCTATTGAACTTGCTCTTTGTCTTTACTGATTAGTGTCCACATTTTTCTTAGCCTCATTTTTAGGATTAACGGGTTGATTTTGTAGTGTTTTCTGTTGCGTTGGATATCTTGTTCCCATCATTGACTCATTTGGTTGGACTATTTATTTGCTATTTTGCTCTATTATAATCTGGTCATATTTTGTTCTCTTAAAAACTTTTTCAAGTACCATTTCTGTCTTGTTTGATAGATTCTCTGCTTGAAGATGTTCTGTATGAAATGACAGTGAGGATAGTGGTTTTTGTATTTCTACGCTGCCACATTTTAGACTATACCCGATCATTATTTTTTTGAGTACTAAAGGTTGCAATGGCGTTAATCTCCTTGTTTCTCTTCAGGATCGTCTTACACCCCACACCTAAGATGGGTTTTGCCTTTTCTTAATATCAATATGAAATTTTTTATTTTCTGGAAAAATTGGTGGTAATCATTTTCTTTCTTTGTTGTTATTGTTTGTTATTGTTATTATTATTATTATTATCTTTGTGTAGTTGTGTGTGAAGTTAAAAGGATAATACAATGATAATTAGATGCTTTCATTTTGCTGATTTGGTGAAGAATGAATGTTAAATTTTCCCAAGTGCGTGATTTGGTGAGATTCCGCCGTGATGACTGTCACAGAATTTCAAGGAAGAGTTACACAAGGATTACTAAACCCTCTTGCCTTGTCTGCATTTCCATGAGAATTAAGTTCTCCGTCTGGTTGAAACAAATTAATGCCACATCTTAGATTACTCTTTCTCTTGCATCAAATTTCATGTAAAAGACTAACCGACATTGAAAGATTTTCCAGTGATTCCAATTGTTTTCTCCAATCAACGATGACCACCTCATCTCTACTCATATCAAGGACCACAACCTCAGCTTAAGATCGCCCCTTCAAACTTTGAGGCATGGAAGATATGTGTATCAAAGAAGACAGGTCTTTTTACCCCTTTAGGTCCCATCTGCTGGTATGTAATAATTTACATCTTTCCTCTTCGTTCATGGAGAGGCCTTCCTTGGAACAACATCTCCTATTCAAGACCTTCTGCACCCAAAGAATGTCATCTTCCTATCTCATTTCCTGAAAAAGCCAAGGTTTTATTAGTGAAAAGTAGGTCAGCAAAACAACCTACCACCCATACTACGAGCCCTTAGTTCAAGGGAATTTGGAGCTGTCTGTATTCACTACTGTCCTATATGTTGACTTTCCCACTCACTCCTTGATCAACTACTTTAGAATCAAAGGTTTTGTGACAATCCTGCACAAAAACAATGGAGTTACACTACCCTCCCTTTCACAAATCACCAGTGACGCCTTTCTGAATACACAACTTTTTCTGCCCCTAATCGTGCAGTTTAATGACAGTATTACTTATATATCAGATTTTGGCGTACCTTATGCCAGCAAATGGCTTGATTGATTAGTAGTGATTTTTTAGTTGGTTTTAGTTAGGATAGGATATAAGTTCCTAGATTTTATTCTATTTCTCCTTTGTCTCAATTTGCTAACTTATTGTACACTGATGTTTAAGGGTTTAAATTCTATTTTTCTTTTTCACTATGTTTCCAAATTCTTTTTTGTTTGTTTTGTTTTCTTTTTTGTCTGTTTTTGTTTTCTTTGAATTATGTTTTGGTTCTAGAATTCTGATTTTATTTGATATTCTTGTCATTTTACAATTCTTAGTCTTCGTTCATCAGATTTTAGCTGTATATATGCATGATTTGCTAAATTGGTTAATCTTAAGAATTAGATTATACTTGCTTTTGGAGAAGTATTTTTTGGTTTTTCTTTCAATTTGGACTACTAGTATTCTAATTTTGTGCAAATTTTGGATGTGAAGTTCAATTTGGTTTGCTTTCAATCATGATAACTAATTATTCCCTTCTCTCTCTCTCTCTCTCAGACGCACATATTCAGGCATTCATGTTTAGGTGAACAAATTTTCTTTATTGAGTGTTACGTTAGCGAGAGCTGATTGTGCTTGTTAGATCATTTTCTTATAGTATAGATGGATGTTTGGAACTTTACTAGACATATTTATTTTCTTTTGGAATCTATTTAAACAATCAAGTCTAGTTTGAAAATTGTCATGCTTGAGTATTTTAATATTTGATACTTGGTGACTTGGAGTTAGTGTCATACTAGATAATAACTATGAAATTGTTCATCGTATAATAATTTTTTTTTTTAATTTAATGGAAATATTAGTCATCTTCTTGGCATTTTTGTAGCATCTTTTACACTTTTTTAATGATCTATTTTTGGTGCTGGTTTATGTACTAATGAAAAGCTTAACTTTTCTTTTTCCCTATGGTCTCATCATTAGATGAGTTGTGATCCCCTTGAACAAATAGATGGTTTAGCTTTCCCTAATACCATTGTATTGTTGGCTCATTATTAGTTTTCAACTTGTTTTTATCATTTTGTGGAATTTTGTGTAAATATGTTAGTTTGTAACATGTTGCACTTTAATGCAGAAAATGTGTTGCATAGCCCTGGATTAGAGAATCACCTGGAGATCCGAGTTAGGAAGAGAACTGGTTCTTTTGATGGGGATAAACATAAAGATGATATAGGGGATGTCGATAATAGACAGCTATCTTCAAAGAATGATACTGTGAAGGATGGAAGACGAAAGAGTGAGAAATACAAGGATGAGAGAAATAGGGAGAAGTACCGGGAAGATGTTGATAGGGATGGCAAGGAAAGAAATGAACTTGTTAAAGATCACATCAGCAGGTCAAATGACAGAGATTTGAGAGATGAGAAGGATGCAGTGGATATGCATCATAAGAGAAATAAGCCTCAAGATAGCGATCCTGATCGAGAGGTAACCAAGGCCAAACGTGAAGGTGATATAGATGCTATGAGAGATCAAGATCATGATCGCCACCATGCGTATGAACGTGATCATGAACAAGAGAGTAGGCGTAGACGTGATCGTGGTCGGGATCGTGACCGTGACCGTGACCATGATCGGGATAGTAGACGACATCGTAGTCGAAGCCGTGCATGTGACCGTTACTCTGATTATGAATGTGATGTTGACCGTGATGGTTCACATTTTGATGATCAATACACAAAATATGTTGATAGTAGGGGAAGGAAAAGATCTCCTAATGATCATGATGATTCTGTTGATGCTAGATCTAAAAGTTTGAAGAATAGTCACCATGCAAATGATGAAAAGAAGTCTTTGAGCAATGATAAAGTGGATTCAGATGCTGAGAGAGGAAGGTCTCAATCACGATCCCGTCATGGTGATGTTAGTTTAAGTAGCCATAGACGGAAGAGTTCGCCCAGTTCTCATTCACGTGTTGTCACAGATGAATACAGGTTTCAACTCTTTTTCTTTATCGTTACAGTTGGTCTATGGTGTGTTTGAAGTCCTTGATGCATAGATAATTTTTTTGTGCAATGATGTTATCTCTGTTGAATTGCATAAATAGGTTAATAAGCAACTATATATTGGTAGCTATCATCTTTATTGCTTTTAAAGTATGGTTAAGTAGTTACATCTATGGTTAAAATACCATTTTGCACTTACGTATTGGTAGCTCTCATCTCTTATTCTTTTAAAGTATGGTTAAGCACTCACATCTTAAGTTAAAATAGAATTTTGGTCCTTGTACTTTATTTCTCATTCTTTTAAAGCATGGTTAAGCACTCACATCTTTAGTTAAAATAGAATTTTGGTCCTTGTACTTCATATTTCTCATTCTATTTTTGTTCCTGTACTTCCAAATGCTCAAAATTAATCCCATACGCTTAATAAATCTTGAAATTGAACCTTAGCGTTAGTTTGAAGTTAATATTTATTGAAATTGGTAGAATAATAATAGTTTCCATTCAAGAAAAGGCAATGTGAATATGTTTCCGAAATTGACATAAAGAAAGGCTAATAGATTTTTTTTTTTTGGGGGGGGGGGGGGGGGGGGGGGGGGGATTGACTAATACGACTAATCTTGAAATTTATTGAAAGTATGTGGATTAAGTTTGAATATTTGAAAGTACGTGGGCTAAGATAGAACGAAATGTTGTAGATGGATCAAAATGGTATTTTAACTACTTCTCAAATTTTCATTCAAGGAATTTTTTTGAAAGGTGGAGAGAGCACCAGACTATGAGCAATTTCTTCTCCATGTCTTTTCATCTGCATTATTATTAATGGTCGTAGCTGTGAATTCTATTATGATTAAGTGGTGATTCTTTTTATGAATAACTATTGTTGTGAATTCTATTATAATACCTGGCAATTTTTCTTGGCTGAGTTTTCATTTTACCTTATGAATGGCGAAGGCATTATGGCACACTAGTTGGGTCCAATAAAAGGTACTGACAAGGGAGCCTCACAGACTAGTATCAGTTAAAAAAAATTCCGCCACAAAGAAACTCTTTAATATTGTGTGGTGCAACTTCAGTTTATTTCTTTTTCTGAAAGGAGTTCTCACTGCATCTTCCTGCATCATGTTATTTTTTTCTTATATTTTTTAGGATTGATAGTGCGGAAACTTAGGGTTCCATACATTCATTTGTTTGTCTTAATTCTTGTGTAGTGATTTCCTTTTTCCTTTTCTCCTTTTTGGAAGAATTTCTTCTTGATAGGAAATGATGCAACAACTGATGACGGTTATGTGGTCTTGATTTTTATTATTCAACTTCTTAACTATGTATGTCGTCAAGAGGATTTATTATATTTAAAGGATTATAATTTGTTTGTAGTAAGTGGGTAACTGACTTCATGAATTGCAGGAGTTAACAGAGCAATGTGATGTTCATCTAATATTTATCTTTTTCCATTCTAGGCATCAAGATCAGGAAGATTTGAGAGACCGATACCCAAAAAAGGAAGAAAGGTCCAAATCCATTTCTACTAGAGATAAAGGTGTTCTTTCGGTAGTACAAGAAAAGGGTTCCAAATACACTTATTCGGAGAAACCCAGTGAAATAGAGGGTGGCAATGCTACTGAGATGTTACGAGACAGGACTTTAAATTCTAAGGTATCTATCAGCATTGAGCTTGTCCAAAAGATCTGTTACATTTATGAATGACTTTGGACGTGCTAACAGTTCTTATGTTTCTGCAGAATGTTGACATTGAAGAAAGTGGACGAAGGCACAATAATTCTATTGATGCCAAAGACCTCTCTTCCAATAAGGATAGGCATAGCTGGGATATACAAGGAGAGAAGCCTGTGATGGATGATTCATCTCAGGTAGAGTCTTATTATAGCAAAGGTAGTCAGAGCAATCCATCACCATTCCATCCTCGCCCTGCTTTTAGGGGTGGAGTTGATATTCCTTTTGATGGTTCACTAGATGATGATGGCAGACTTAATTCTAATAGCCGTTTTCGAAGGGGTAATGATCCAAATATGGGTAGAGTACATGGAAACACTTGGAGAGGTGTTCCAAACTGGACAGCACCACTACCAAATGGCTTTATCCCTTTCCAGCATGGACCTCCTCCTCATGGAAGTTTCCAATCACTTATGCCACAGTTTCCAGCACCGCCTATGTTTGGTATCAGACCCCCACTTGATATCAATCACTCGGGAATTCATTATCGGATGCCTGATGCTGACAGATTTTCAAGTCACATGCATCCACTAGGGTGGCAGAATATGTTGGATGGTTCAAGCCCTTCTCACTTGCATGGATGGGATGCAAACAACGGTATCTTTAGGGATGAATCTCATATTTATAATGGAGCTGAATGGGATGAGAACAGGCAGATGGTGAATGGTCGAGGTTGGGACTCCAAAGCTGAAATGTGGAAGAGACAGAGTGGCTCCCTGAAAAGGGAAATACCTTCCCAATTTCAGAAAGATGAGCGTTCGGTGCAAGATCCTGTTGATGATGTATCAAGTAAAGAGATATGTGATGAGAATGCTGATACTGTTTTGACAAAAACTGCTGAAATAAGGCCTAATATCCCTTCTGCAAAAGAAAGCCCCAACACCCCCGAACTCTTATCTGAAACACCAGCTCCTCTTAGTCGGTCAATGGATGATAATTCTAAACTTAGTTGTTCTTACCTTTCTAAGCTTAAGATTTCCACAGAACTTGCACTTCCTGATTTGTACCAACAGTGTCGGAGATTGATGGACATTGAGCACTGTGCAACTGCAGATGAGGAAACTGCTGCTTATATAGTTCTTGAGGTAAAATCCTGGATTAAGTTTCATATTTCACCTATGTCTGTTTATGCCTTCCTCATAATTCTATGAATTTAATTATTATTCATGATTTGCATCGACTTTTTGACAGGGTGGTATGAGAGCTGTGTCCGTCTCTTCAAATAGTGCACAAATATCTCTTTTCCGTCCAAACAAGAACTCAGTTTTTCAGGTATAATACTTGGCTGCGTAAGTGTAGGAAATATAAGTTGTCTGTGGTCTTTTAGTATTCACATTAGGTTTTAGATATTTGATGCTCGAGACTCGCTAGATGGTACAAATTTGGACTGTCCTTTTTTTTCATGTATTAAAATACTAAACTACTATGAAACGTTGTGTTAGTTATAGTTTCTGATATTTAATCATTGTGTCTTGGCAATTCTGCTGGATTTCATGGCCCTTTCTGTTCTCTTTTGATAAAATATGGGGGAAAACTTGTAAAGTACCATGCCATTTGTATGTTAGTAAAACTTTATCCTTGTAGATTCTTAGCGACAAATGACGCTCAAAAGTTAATATACCATGTAATAATTGTGGTATTGATATTTTGCAGCATGCAATGGACTTGTACAAAAAGCAGAGAACGGAAATGAAGGAGATGCAAGCTATTTCTAGGGAAATGCCCTCCTCTGAGAGGATGCTTGAAGAAGAGCAGCAGGGGATGCAAGTTGTTTCCGGGGGAATGGCTTTCTCGGAGAGGAAACATGAAGAGAAGGGCTTTACTTTCAATAATGAAGACGTTAAGGCTCCTGTTTCAACTGTTGATGCGGAAATGACACAGGCACCCATCAAAACCACTGGTGTTGATAAGGCTATTGAGGCAGATGCTGCTTTGGGGAAATTGGAGGATTTGGCAGTTGAGGCGGATGCTGCTTTGGGGGAACTGGAGGATTTGGCTTCTCCTGCCACTCGGGAGGTTAAGTGTCTTGAGAACTCAGAGGAGTCGGTGCCGATTACCAATTCAACAGAAGTGGATATGATGGATTCAGAGCAGCAGGCGAACCTAGACGCTGAGAAGGATACCATTGTCATAGCAAATGACAACACACCAGTTAATAACATCAATGAATCCAGTAACGACGACATGAAGGGGATTGTCAATGGCAAAGACTCTCCACGATGCGATGAATTCAGTAACAACAACGACATGAAGGGGATTGTGAATGGCAAAGAATCTCCAGGATGCGACGAATTGAGTAAGAACGAAAATGGCAAAGAATCTCCAGGATGTGGAGTTGGTAATTCTTGTTTTGACAAAGCAGTGAGTGGTCCTTTATCTTTAGCAGGAGGAGATGAAATAGGGGGGGAGAGTTGTGAGGAGGGGGGGTTAATGGGTGGTGGTGGTGGTGTGCCAATAGGGTCAGAGTCTTTAATTTTGAGTCAGCAGATACATCATTCTCCTGAAAGTACACATTGAAACAATTTTAATATCGCTTCTGCATTTCATATTGCTTAGTTTTAAGTTATTGATTTTTCTATATTCATGTTGCTTCATCTTCCTGCAAGGAATAAAATTTCCTACTGTTCTGCACCTTGGTGCATAGTGTGTCTTGAGGTTGCTTGCTTTTGTTCTTGGTCAGTTAGTGTTTGTAATTCCCTCCAAGGAAGTTGTCCATTCTCAGGAGCCAAACACAACCGCCAAGCTGGGGAGCTTCGACCTGCAAGGTAATATCTAAACTCAAGTGTTTTAAAAATATCACTAATTCCAGCTTTCTTTTGAGTTCTTATGCTGTTCAGAAAGTAGTGAACTAACTGGACTAAAATGCTTGTGAATAAGATGATAGAGAGCGTTTTTTATGTTAGAAATATAGTGGGAATTCTCCGTTGGGGAATGAAGGACGTGGGGAGAGATTTTTCTTTGTTAGCTAACTGGAAACGGAATCGGGAATATTCTTCCTCCTTCCCATGCCTCACTTTTAGATATTAATAATAAATATATATATTTTAAAAAAAAATGTTTTAGGTTAGTTATAATTAATTTCTACCTTGAAAATTGAAATTATCATAAATAGATTTTTTAAAACAATATTTTTTAATATATATGGATGAAAAACGAAGTCGAAAAAATTTCTCCATCTTCGTTGTGTTCTATGAACATCTATGATAGACATCGACAAAACTATGAACATCTATGATAGACATCGACAAAACAACACAGAATTGAAAGTTTAGTATTATATTAAACATTTTTTTTAAGTTTTAAGAGTTTAAGAATGGAGTGCAAAATGTACTTTTGGTCGTTGAGGTTGAAACTTAATGATGATTGGTCCCTTAAGTTATGTGAGCGGGTCAAAGAAACTTTGTTGGACAACACTAACCTCACTTCTTTTGTGTAATACCTAAACTACCCTTCATTTGATTTTCACTTATATATAAAATATAAAAAAGTGAAGAATTTAGTGGTTGGAGATGAGAAGATTGAAAAGAAATGAACATAGACATTGTTTGAGAGAATGTTCTTAGAAGGATGATTAGAGAACACTTGAATTACAACAATACAGACTCTTAATAATACATTAACAGTGCACCAGCTTTAGACTACTACTATCAACAAACACTTCCTTCATGCTTCTCGTTCTTCTTCTCGTTCTCGTTCTCGTTCTTGTTCTTATTAAGCAAACAATATTTACAAATCAACTATCCTTCTAATTGCAGATTCATGCTTTTCCTGATGTTCCTCATCTAACATTCTTCAGTCTTCGCAAACCTTCCTCTGATTCTTGGTTGACTGTCAGCCAGAGCCTTTCTGCAAGCATACTGTCAACAAAAAAAACCATTCTGTTCTTAGCATTTGTCTTATCGATCGTTTTTTTCGGAAAAATGATCGCTAAACATGCTGCTGCATTGTGTAGTCTATAGATTTAAACACGACATCGGTGAATATATCTAGAACGATCCCTTTTGAGTGTTACTTAACTCGTTCGACCGTATAAATTAGTTACCTTGATCTTTCTCCCGAAGTTCCTTTTTGTCTTTTTATTTCGATATCTTGAGAGCTTTTCTTTGCGTTCTTCGGCCGTGCAATTGCTGATTAACAATGGCCGTTCGAGAGGAGAATGGAACTGGCTCCTATTGCCATTGTTAAGAGTCTGCAACAGTAGTTCAGAAACAAAAAAAAAGCCACGAATTAACTTGTGAAGATTATTAAAGACAACATATAACACCCATTTTACTCGAATCATGAACGTTCCGATTCTTCTTCATGTCGGTTTCTGTATCAAATTTGTGAATGCTTCATTTCCGAAATATTAAATAGCTCAAGAACATGTAAGGAACTTTTGATGATGAAGTTAGAAAACAAAGTCTTACCTTGATATCGTTTTCGCTATACGCCCGTCGCATCCCATAGACCTCATTGATATCCATTCCACTAAAATCTAAAAGACTTGACTTCATTGCAGGGCCTTGCATCCATTCCATTGATCTTAAGGAGCCAGAGCTAACACTCTTCTGAAGTGTTGCATCAAGAACTGGTTTGTTTTCTGGAATTCGGTGTTCGTCCGTCTTTGAAATCTGATCCTTAAGATCGAGAACTTCAGATATAGGTGTTTGTATAGCTGCTTTCTCTAAAAGATCCTTCTCACATTCATAGTAAACCTCACTCAAGAGCTGATCACTTTGAAGTGATTCAAAATCAGCATCTTCAAGTCCCTCCAACGAGATATTCGTGTTGCCACACGACATCATAGAAATCGCAGCCATCATAGGATCGAGACCCAAAAACGATTCCTCAATAATTGGCTCTGGAGCTTTGAATAGATCCCCTTCACCACCCATGTTGTATTCACATACCGTCGACGTCTGAACCATGTTGCTCTGCATTAAAAGAACGAGTTCGAACGATGAAAAACGAAACTAACGAAAGAAGAGCTCTCTCTTCCAGATGAACATAAACAATCAAACTAATCCCTAATGCTACCTAAAGGATACAACAAACAGGTGAACATATTCTATGATGAACAGATAAGGAATCAAAACTATTTATACTGAAGCTTTGCAGATATCATAGCTTAAACAGCTCTCATAAACAAACATTACCACTTCCATCACTAAGAACATATCTCCACCAGCTCTCTCAGGCCATTTTCCTCTCTTAAAAACACTTTTCCATGAAGATTAAGCAAAAGAACAGTGGAAAATAATGGATTCAACAAAAAAAAGGAAGAATGATTGAAGCTGTTCTGTTTTGCAGTCTCTTTTTATATGCCTTTTTGCACACATCCTTTTCCAGATCCAGCATGTAAAGCAGACACAGATACAATGGTGTAACAAAGAAAGTATTCTCTGAGGCTTTTCTTCTCAATTTCTCAATGAACTAACCATTAGAAGTCATAATCCAACAAAAACAGCAACCAAAACACAAAATCAAGCCCAAAAACAAGGCATTCAACAAGTTTAAACACAAACCCAGTTCATAATCATCCAAAAACAAGGCAATCAGCAAGTTTAAACACAAACCCAGTTCATAATCATCCAAAAAAAATGCAACCCAGAAGCAAAAAAGAGTACCAATGGAGAATCAAGCTTGTGGGTCTTGCAGAAATCCTTTGCTAGTTGAAATTCATCAGAGAAATTCTGGAAATAAGGAAGCAAATGCTCAGTTTCAGCATACATTTCCAAAGCTTTGAAGAACAAGAGAAGCCAAGAAAACGCCTTCTCCAGTATCCCAGGAAAGTAGGTCATAAACTGAGAGCAACCCTGAAATTTTTTTTGTGGGGTTTGTATTTAAGCCTTTTTGGATTTGGGAACTGAAAAAAAAAAAAAAAAAAAAAAAAAAAAAAAAAATTATAAACTGTTACATAAGAATCTTGAATTATAAAATTCATAAAAAATCAAAAAGAAGAATTAAAAAATTGGGTGGAAATATTGTCCTTTAAATGATGATGCTGATGCAATAATAAAAAATTAAAAAAGAAAAAAAACACAAAGAAAAGACCTTTGAATAAATCATTATTATATATATTTTATATATTGCAATGTCTCAATTTGTTGTTTATTTTATTGTAATTATTATATAATTTTTTTTTTGTTAATTTAAAAAATAATAATTAATTATTGCAATTTGCATAGAGTATGAGCACCAAGCCAAATTGCTAGGGAAAAGTTTGTGGGCTGGTCAGACAGGTCCCATATCAGAGGATCCACGCGCCAATGTAGCGCGTGTATGACACCTTCCAAGTTGCAAATTTGTTGGTTTATTATTGTGGTATGATGAGTTCCCATCTCCCTTCTTTCTTATTTGTTGTTTTCTTTACATTATTTGCAATAAAATTATCTTTTTACTTTTTTTGGAATTAAGTAAGTTTTAAGGAAGTAAAAAGTAAAAAGTAAAAAGTTATATTCGGGAATGTCTTTTTGTTTCTAGTTTTATCTTTTAGTTGTTTTTGTTATATCGGTTAAGTCCGTTTAGTTCTTATGTCTATCACGAACGTCGAATCATCATGTACCTGTTAAAGTAAAGCTATGCTAACATAGCTGGGAAAAAGACGTGTAAATTTAGTTAAAAATCTTGATAATTCATCTCAATTATTCTATTATAGTCTTTATTCTTAAAAAAAAAAAAAAAAAAAAAAAAAAAGCCTAAATTTACTACTTATATTTAGTTTCGAACCATTGAAAAACGTATAGATTTGAAAGTCGAGCGTTTAGTTGTAAGGAGGGGCACTTAGATAAAGAGATGGGTATCATTGACCACGCCAACCACGTGGATTTTGTCTTGGGAGGGTTGGTAGGAAGGAGAGAGAGGGAGTGAGAATTCTTTTCCGCAAATTACAAGATGATTTAAATATCTGACCTCAAGATATGTTGTACGTGATAATTGTCTTTGAGCTAAGTGTTACAATCACACTCTTGTGGCAGCGAGGCAACAACTGTACGACACTTGTTTTAATCGAACGAACAAGTCCGTCGTATGAAAATCGTAAGTCACAAACAATTCGAACGTATGATCGACTCTCAATCATGTTTGAGAGAAAGTGTAAGTGAAGAAATACGTTGAAAACTATTTATGAAAAAGCAAATAAGCACCAACAACAACTTTGATAGCATATCACCCATATAGGAAAAATAGTCAAATGCCTTTGTATATTTTGAGACATTTCAGCCCTAACCAGTGTAAATACGATCTTCGTAAGCATTTATACATCAAAATGATAGAAATAATAAAGACCTACACAACATACGACTATGGACAACATGTCGTGAACAAGTATGACAAAGACATCCAACACGTGGCTACAAACAACACGACTTGGACAAACATGTCCGTGACACTAAGCTCAAATTCACGGATTTTAAGATAACTTTTATCTTTCCATTCAATTTCGTTTATGGTCTTTCATATTCTAATTATTTTTTTAATCCTTAAATCATGTCAATGTGACCTAACAAAAGTGTTTATGAAGCATATAAAGAATTTGTTCTTAGTGAATTAGTATTATTATTATTTAAAATTGTAGATGGGAATTTTAGAACTTAAATAGATATTGAACCTAACTTTCTAAGTTAGAGATAAATTTAGAATTATTAATTATAAATGATGATAGAGAATAATTTTAAAAATAGTTGGTATATGATTTTATATAAAGTAAAGTATAACCACTCAAAAGTCTCTATAGGCTTTATTTATTTATTTATTTATTTATTTATTTATATTTATTATTATTATTATTATTTCTATTTTTAATTTAAATTGTATTAAATTTAAATTTGAGTAGTATCAAACCTTCTTTGTTAATGATTTTGTTTTTAATTTTCTATCTTAAATAAATATTTAAATTTTTAGTCAGATTTTAAAAATATATATTTTTTAATTTTTTAAAAATTTAAAATTTAATTGCCATATGTTATTTGAATGGATTTTTCTAAATATTTTAAAAAGTAATTTAAAAATGCAAAGTTATAAAATCAATTCAAGAACACCCGAAATTAATGTTAGAGATGTCTGTGATGTGGAAACCGAAAAATCTTTCTCGTTCCAGTCCTGTCACCTATTTCAATTTTTATTCCCACAAAATTCTATATTTATTTTCGCACAACCTAATTCTTGTAGTAAATTTTTTTAAAATATTAATTTTAAATAATTTTTTTAGTGGATAATTTCTATTTTTAAAATAATTTCACATTCTAACAAATCTAATAATATTTCATAAACAAAATAATATAATACAATCTCGACCAAGGTAATTTCGTTTTCAATATCTAAAAAAATCAACAGATTTACGCAATAAAATAAATAATATAATTATATAATATGTTAGTTTTGTGTCCATTATATATATATGTAAAGGGACGAATCTTAATTTTCGATCTTATTTCGGTAATAAAGAGAAATCTCTTCTACTTCTCCTCCATCCTCTATTTAAATAAGGATTCTTCGTTCAATTTTAAAATAAAACTAAGGTAGAATTACATAAACCTTTCTAAACCCTAAATCGTAAATCTTAAACCCTAAACCCTAAACATTTCTACTCGCATCCAAAACCCTAAACCCTAAACATTTCTACTCAATTATAAAACCCTAAACCCTAAACCCGGAACATTTCTACTTGATTCCAAAACCCTAAACCCTAAACATTTCTACTCGATTATAAAACCCTAAACCCTAAATCTTAAACCCTAAACCCGGAACATTTCTACTCGATTCCAAAACCCTAAACCCTAAACATTTCTACTCGATTCCAAAACCCTAAACCCTAAACATTTCTACTCGATTATAAAACCCTAAACCCTAAATCTTAAACCCTAAACCCGGAACATTTCTACTCGATTCCAAAACCCTAAACCCTAAACATTTCTACTCGATTCCAAAACCCTAAACCCTAAACATTTCTACTCGATTCCAAAACCCTAAACCCTAAACATTTCTACTCGATTATAAAACCCTAAACCCTAAATCTTAAACCCTAAACCCGGAACATTTCTACTCGATTCCAAAACCCTAAACCCTAAACATTTCTACTCGATTCCAAAACCCTAAACCCTAAACATTTCTACTCGATTATAAAACCCTAAACCCTAAATCTTAAACCCTAAACCCTAAACATTTCTACTCGAGTCCAAAACCTTAAATCCTAAACTCTAAACGCTAAACATTTCTATTCGATTCCAAAACTCTAAACCCTAGATATTTTTACTCTTCAAAACCCTAAACCCTAAATATTTCTACTCGATTTCAAAACCCTAAACCCTAAACTCTAAACATTTCTACGGGATGGAATCGAATGATTTAACTTTAGCCGCAATCCAATTTTGTTTAGAATTTGTATTCACATTAGAAACTCAATTTTCTTTATTTTTTTAATAGATTCACGACGAAATGCTGCCATTTTCAACAACACCCAGCAATTTAAAACAATATCTCTCTGAAATAGATCAAATCAAATCCTAAAAAAAAAACACATAAAAACAGGATAGGTAGCAGCAGCCCAAGCACTTCACAAAATGCAATACAATAATTCTATCACCTTTTCAATCATCAAATATACTAAAATTTTCAGATCTATACTGACCCCGTTCCCACATTCACTAATTTAGAGGACAATCATGAGTTTATAGTCATGGAATACTATCTTCATTCGTGTGAGGCCTTTTAGGAAAGCTCAAAGTAAAGCCACGAGAACTTACACACAAAGTGAACAATTTCATGTCATTGTAGAGAGTCGTGTTCATCTAACAACCACTACTCTCTCTCTCTCTGACATTTTAATTACTCCCAATTTTTAAATATCTCGAGATTGTTGTTATCATTTATTTTAGGCTTAAATTTTCATTTTTAAAGAGTTTTTAAAGTCATTTTTTAGAATAAAAATAAAATTTAAAGGACATAATTGAAAATTACACAAAGTTGGAGGGCATTTGGTATAATTTAAACTTATATAGTATATTCTTTTAGAATATACTTAGAACAAAAGGTTAAAAAGAATATACTTCTTTCTATAGATAGAGATTTTGAGTTGCCCATGTGAGACTTCACTCAACAAACAAAAACTCTCCAATTTTATCTTCCCTCAACCAATATATAATTCTACTTTCAAATTTGTAACAATTTAATTCTTACCCGAAAAATTTCTATCAATATCTAGTGTCAACACTAAAATGGCCAAAAATTAAAAGTACAAGGGCAAAATTGTTATTAATTATGGTTTGAGAACTTAAACCGTTACTTTCACGAAAGTTTAGTGTAATCGCCCAAACCCACTAACAGATTTTATCTGCTTTGACCCGTTATGTATTATCGTCAACTTTACAATTTTAAAACGCGTCTACTAGAAATAAGTTTTTACACCCTTATAAGGAATACTTCGTTCTCTTCTCTATCCAAGGTGGGATCTAACATTTAGGGACCTCGCTAGCAATAAAATGGGCTATTAAATTGTTACAAACTTTAAAGTATAGAGACTAAAACGTTTACAAATTAAAACTACAAGGACTAAACCGTTATAAACTATGTGTAAACGGTTAATTTGATGAAAATTGAAGGACCTAAGGAAAAAGGAGAAAAGAAGTGTATTTTAGAAAACCTTGATTGTCTGCCCAAATATCACAACATGCCTAACCAAAGGCAGAGACCCTAAAAGGATGAAAAATGATAAATAATGTGTTTTTGAAGGACCTGATAGAAATATGTTGTTCCCTTGTAATGAAAGGACATAGGTTTATCTAGCTGGACCCTCTAGAATTGATATTTTGCAAACAGGTACATCATCTACAACCTAATTACAACTCTAGCCCTATACTTTAATGTAATTAACATTTGTCCACTGATGTGAGTTACCAAAGAACTTTCACTATATAAATATTAATGCAATGCCCACTTCACTACAATATATATATATATATATATATATATATATATATATCTATATATATCTATATATATATATAGATATATCTATATATATATATAGAGAGAGAGAGAGGATTGTTGTTATTTGGCCAAAGAAATTATTCAAATTCTTCATGAATATGGAGAGTCCTATTCCACCACATTGCAATTTGGATTTGAGTTATAAAAATTTCCACCCAACTTTCTTGTCATTTAGTGAATCTCAAACCATAATTTCAAAGAATATGTCTTTCTCTCTCTTAAATGCACGGATATCAAGTCACCAAATCAATTCAAAAGTTTATGTTGATGGGATCCCACATTGGTTGGACCGAAGAACGAAACATTTCTTATAAGGGTGTGAAAACCTCTTCCTAATAGACACGTTTTAAAATCGTGGGTTGACGACGATACGTAAAGGGTCAAAACGGAGAATATCTGTTAGCAGTGGGTTTTGGCTGTTACAAATGATATTAGAGTTAGGCATTTAGTGATGTGCAAGCGAGGACATTGAGCCCCCGAGAGGGTGGATTGTGTGGAAACCTCTCCCTAACTGATGCGTTTTAAAACTGTGAGATTGACAGTGATACGTAACGGGTCAAAGCCCATGAAGTAGAAATCAATCTTGAACGATGAGAAAATTACATTACAAGGATTTGAACGACACGAGAGCTCCTACTTTAAAATGTTGTTTGTCACTTGGAGCTTTAGTATGTTGGATGTTTTAAGCGATAGAAAGATCTTATCGACACGTGCGCGCACAAATATATAGGTTTTTTTGGCATTTGGGTATAGAGAGAAAATATGGTTTGGAGTATGATTAGTATGAAGACTTATGGAATCCAATAAAAATGAATTTCCAGAAGTTCCATAGGCAAAAGGGAATCAGCATGAATGAAAGGAATAAGACACAAACAGTGAAACCCACTTCAGAATTTTAGTCTTAAAAGTTTGTTTAATATAATCATTGGTTTAGTATAGTTTCAAGTTTCAAGAACGGTACATTCTTTTTAAGTGGGTGGAAACCTCTTCCTAGCAGATGTGTTTTAAAAAATCTTGAGGAAAAACCCGAAATAGAAAGCCCAAAAGATGACAATATCTGCTAGCGGTGAGCTTGAGTTGTTGCAAATAGTATCTGAGCCAAACACTAAATGATGTGCCAGTGAGAAGGCTAAGCCATGAAGGGGAGTGGGCAAGGCGGTGTGTCAACAAGGAGGCTGAGCACCGAAGGGGGAATGGATACGAGACGGTGTGCCAGCAAGGAGGCTGAGCCCTGAAGGGGAGTGGACACGAGACGGTGTGCCATCAAGGACGTTGAACCCTAAAGGAGAGTGGACACGAGGCGGTGTGCCAACAAGGACGCTAGGCCCTAAAGGGGGTAGATTGGAGGGTCCCACATCGATTAAAGAAGGAACGAGTGTCATCGAAGACGCTAGACCTCGAAAGGGATGGATTGTGAGATCCCATATCAGTTAAATAGGAGAACGAAACATTCTTTTGAAAACGACGTGGAAACTTCTCCCTAGCAGAGCATTTTAAAACCTTGAGAGAAAGTGTGAAAGAGAAAACCCAAAAAAGATAACAGGGAAAGTCCGAAAGAGCCAATTACCTGGTTGAAACGTGTCGGGTTAGGATTGGTACAAGTGTGGTTTGGGATTTGTAAGTGAAAACCAAAAGAATCTATTTCTTTGGTTTTGTGTTAATTCCATTAAAGATGATGAGGTCTTTGTGGACCAAATGTGCTGAAAAATGTCCACTTATTTTGATAGTTAAATGCAAATCCTTGTCCATGATTACAGAAAAGTAGGTGATGGTGGAAAAGAATTGCTAGGTGGAAGATATTAAATGCATTTGGTCATCTTTGCATCCCCATATTTCATCTACAATCTATGTGCACAAAAATAGCACTTTCTTCAAATACACCATTTAACATGCATCAAATATATATATATAAAGTTTGACATTGATTAGAGGTCGAAAACACCTTGAATACATAAGTAACGATAACGTTTCTGTTGATACGATATCTAGAAGCAGATGCACGCGAACTTAGATATCATATTCTTGTAGAAATATAAAGAGATTCGTTGTCCCAGGTAATCTCTTGTTTAGTTCATTTATATAGCACCCAAATCCCACTGTTAGTAGATATTGTCTGTTTTGACCCGTTACATATCGCCATCAGCCTCATAGTTTTAGAACGCGTTTACTAGGGAGAGGTTTCCACACCTTTATAAGGAATGCTTCGTTCCCCCTCTAACCGATGTGGGATTTCACAATCCACCTCCTTGGGGGCGTAGTGTCCTCGCTGACACACTGTTTGGTTTTTGGCTCTGATACCACTTGTAACACTCCAAGCCCACGGCTAGCATATATTGTCCTCTTTAGGTTTTCTCTCAAAGTTTTTAAAACGCGTCTTCTAGGGAGAGGTTTCCACACCCTTATAAAAATGTTTCGTTCCGCACTCGAACCGATGTGGAATCTCACAATTTAATATCCTAGCAACGAGATTTCCTTATATGCATGGTGGCTAGAGGAGAGTTAGGCATAGAATTAAAAGCTACTCATGGTAATTTATGGCATGAGATTAAGCAGCCTTGGATCACATGTTGTGGGGACAACAAATTAGCAGAAATCACAAAGAACAAACAAGGAAAATTGGAGAAGTGAGTGGAAACTGTGTTTAAAAATGTGACTTTTTTTTATCACTTTCAGCTGAAGGAAGAACAGGAATTTTAAGTTACTAAAAGAGAAAGAGATGGCTTAAAGAAGAAACAGCTGGAGTGGGATTTGTCTGTTTTAGAGAATTGTAAGTGAGGTGGCTATGGCTGGCGTGGCCCCACTTTTTGGACCCCTTTTACATGCCTCAAGCTTTGAATTGTCCTTTTGGATTCTGCTGACATGGACAAACATGAATGAAGTGGCAGTCATTGTCCATGGCATGCATTCTTGCGTTTGGCGACTGAGATGAGATAAACAATTTGGATTTGAACCGACTCTTTTCTTTCTTTCTAGAGCATTCAACACCATATAAACTCGAAAGGAAATAACCACGAGATTTTCGGGTTATGTGGCTCGTACTTTCTGATAAAAATCCTTTTATTTTGATCAAAATCTTCAATTATGAGATGTATTGTTACAACTCTCATTTAGTTCATAACGTTTGATGGTTCATATTTTTATTTATTTGGTTCATGTATGAAAATTAGTATTACTATGCCGATATATAGTAGAATTGTTGAGTTGTTGAATCATTGTCATTTTGTATTTGTCTAGTGACATTTGGGTTAGGTGTGGAGTCTTATATTTGCCTAAGACAATTGAGAGGAACTTTGTTGAGAAATTTTGAAGTGTGAGAATGCAAGAAATATACTTATAAACATTTTGATTATAGTGATTGACTAGATGTAGGGGAATTTCTTCCCTCCAAATTACGTAAATCTCTGTCTCTTTGTTTAATTTTTGTTTATGGGTGTGTGAGGGTGCGATCGATCTAGCTTCTACAACAACAATTGAGTATTGTAACATTTTTTGGTTGTGACATTAGGATACAACAATTGATATAAGAGCATTTTTTACTGCAACAAGAATAACCCTTTTTATGAGTTCTATTTTGAGTTAAGTCATTGAGTTTTGCTGTCGGCATCAGCTTTCAGAATCAGTCTCATCACAATTTCCCAATGTAATAACTTTGGTACAATAAAGATCTGGAAATTTCATAGCTCAAAACAATTAAGTTATTCCACAATTACATCTCTCATTGCTTTCGGTCTTATTCCAAGAAAAGGTCAAAAAGTTTGTCTAAGTTCAGCTTTTGTTGTTTTGTTTAATTTCCTTTTGCATCATGAACATGAACCAATTCTTGGCAATGGTTCTTTCCATTGTCTCTTGGTGGATGAACAATACAAAATCAATCAAAAGAGAGACAGAAAATCATTAAAATGAATGAAAATTCACATAAGGTTTAGCACTGTTCCAGATCGGTTTAGAGAAAAGTTGCCTTTGCTTTTGATACCAAGGAATTTCCTTGTTTTTCATCATTTATTCACATTTTGGAGCGTACAATAAAATGGGGTTTTCAGTTGATGAAACGGCCAAGCTTTTCAGCAGTACAAGATTAGTACAAAAAATGATTCACATCTTGGAAAAGAACAGTGAGGAACCAAACACTAAGAGACAGTTCTTTGAGGCAAAAGTTTAGCAGAAGGTCTCCTCTGCCATCACTTCAGACAGGGACTCATTCGCTGTGTTGGGGTTGGTCCTGCAGGTGGAGGGCCATCTCATCTCAATTTTGAACCAAAAACAAAGATGGGAAAAAAGAGAGCAGAAAATTCCAATGACAAGTGGCATGCCAATGATAGTGAATTTGGACGTGAAGATAAGCATTGAAGAAAAATTTTCCATTTTCCCAAAGCTATGGGAAAAAGAATGAATAAGGGGAAATCTGAGCTCTGCTTTCACCAGGATTATGAGAGAATTATTGCTTTTTTGGGTCAAAATTTGTGAGAAGATGAGGTGGGTTCATCAAGAATATGTCCTTGTCTGTCTTGATGATAATATTTTTGGAGGATTCCTTTCCCCTTTGATAAGAAAACAACTGGCTTGCTTTCACTGACAGGAAAAAGCCCAAGAAAAAAGGAACTCTTTATGTCTAGAAGCTGAATCTTAAATCCTTTTTTTTGGGGGGGTGTTGTTTCACGAAAGATTTATTAATGAATATTATCAAACAAGAAAGTGGGAGTATTTTAATGAAGATATAAAAGATGTTCAAGATTTCTAAACCTATATTTCGTGGAATTCATGGCATCCCTATACCTGTGCTAGAATGGTTCTAAAAGGATTGTTATGGGTACACCAACAAAATGCAACGAATTAGCAAGACGGAAGGAAAAAGGGGGAATCATTTTGGGATGGTTTGGGAAGCATGTGGGAGAGAGATTTAAAGGGGAATGGCATGCTGTTGTGTTTCAGTTTGGTTTTATTGGTCACAACAACAAAAGCAGGCTGTTTGGTAGCAAAGTGAATGGAGAGGGGAAGACTACAAACCAAGCCCCTCAGACATTGGAGGGAGGATTAGAGGTCCCCCCAGGGTACAGGTTTTCCAAGGAGAATCATTTCCATTGATGGGGCATTTGTGGGTCTATCACACAATAATGACAAAGGGGTGTAGACCCTTCTACCTTTTATTGGAAAAGGGCATTTAGAAGAACCCAAATGCCTTAGATAGGCACGGGTCGACGCCTGTCAGCACGTTTCCGCCACAAGGATGAATGCCACTGTTTGAATCACAAATCATCGCAATTTATCACCGTTCAATATAGAAAAAGAATAACATATGAAAGAAAAATCAAAATGATGTCCTAACCCAACATTCAATTAGGTTGAGAAGTCCCTTTCATGGTCTCAATGAAGTAGCTTGGTTCTTTCTGTGGCCACCACCTAGAGAGAAAAAATTTGGAAAAAGAAATTCCAAACGACCAAATATTAGCGAAGGTAGCCTAATCAAGATTTGTCTATTGGATTGGAATTATCAAACTCTCCAGACAATTAACGAAATCATGTATAATCTTCTGAATAGCACTGCTCATTTATTTGTAATGGAATCTAAATATCATTTTGTAAGAGAGATCACCTTGGATCTTACTTGCTGAAATAGATCTGCTTGCTCATGATCCATGGGCCTTTCACTCGGACCCAACATTGATTTTTGCTGAAATAGATCTTGGAACACCATCGTAGACAGCCCATCTAAATTATCATGAAAAATAAAATGATATAACTTAATTCCATACGTGCATCATACCAAAATCCCGATTCATTAGTTAATGAGAATATGTCCACATTGCCATTCTTGTAATCTAGAAAAGACCCTCTATCCCCTAAACATTAAGAAACCGACTCAAGAATTCGATCTCCCAAAAGCAACCTAAAACTCTCCAGCTCTGAACAGAAACTATAATCTTATTTGCTTTTTCTTTAGCGGGTTCTCTTATATATGTGTTGTCGAATCAGGAAGAAAATTTCCATTTATGATAACTTTGCCCTTGAAAAGTCCATCTCCGGATGCTGCATGGCAATTCAGAGATTCAGTCGAGAGAATCAATAGAATATTATAAACCAAAAGCAAACACATGCACACAGGTACAAATAAATCACCTCAGCCATGAACTTCTTCAGAATCTCTTGCTTCTGCATCTCATCGCTGGTTGGGAGTCCCATGGACTTCTGCCTTTGATCGAACTGTAAAAATTTCCCCCAAGTCAAGGAAGATGAATTGATTATCAATTTATTATAAAATATATTAATATACATATAGCAACAGCTGCAACCGTACCCATCATCAATGCATAACAATATGCACTAAATAGCGAACTTAGGTTAACTCATTGAATGTCAAGAGACAGGAAAGCATAATATCAGGCATGATGAGTTTAGATCTATTAAACATGGCAGTTTTCAGAGGTGTCTCTGCTGATATAAAATAATTTTACTCACGAGCATGAATTTTTATTGGCATCAAGGATGAGGGAGATGAACTCCTAGAATGATGCGGAACATGGTTAAAATTGAGATGATCTCTGCCCTTTCATCATATTGTCAAAAAAATCTAACAATATCTATATCCTTCTCTGGGGAATTTAACAGTTTTTGATAGTTGAGTTAAGACTTCCTCTGATTGTTAGTGACTATAATCTGCCGAAATAGAAGAAATCCTTTTTCTCTTTGAGGGTAGATTGACTCTCACATGACCCACCCCAATGTCCACTATATATATAAAATCAGGGCAGACCCATCGAGTAAGTCTTGAGGAATTTATTGAGGAAGGCCTTGATTTGGAGTCACGATCATTTAGTGAGTTGAAAAAAGTGGTCTTGCCTTCATTTCAACTTTCAAGGGGGTATTCGTATAAACAACAAGGCTGCGACTATAGGATAAAAGGTGTAGGAGATTAAGAGGATGATTGTGCTTGAAAATACTACTGAGACATACTAGTAGTAGTTGGTAAAGTGATGGAATCCTATAAGGATATAAGTGGGGATATTATTGGATATTATGGGAATAACAGCAATCAGTTAGGAGTCGTTATTTTCATGATTTGTTGTAAATAGAGTAAGTCTGAAAAGATGGAGGTAAACATTTGTTCAGTGAGTCAAAGCATGAGCTAGCTTGAGTGGCATCACAAGAGTGAGGAAATTTTAAGTGCCTGAAATTTCTTGGTGGTTTACAAGTAATATCATTATCTTATATATTTCAATATATTTGGTTTCCATCACAAAGCCGCTTAAGATCCAATTCAGTCGTAAGAAACTTGAGGTTTCACGTTTCTTCAGAATGGGGAAAAGAATAAGATTAAGAGAACTATTGGATGATTTGTTGATCATTTGAAAATCCCACTGAGGCGTAAAGCACAATGGGCTTAAATGTATAAAGCAATCATACGAGGTTTGGTATGAAGTAACCAGAGAATTTTGGAGGAAAGTGTTTATATTGGGAGGAGGTGGTGAACTTAGCAAAATGTTATGTATCCTTTCAGTGAGGACTTCAAGTTCTTTTTGCAACTGTACTTCTGAAGATATTAACATTTGTTGGGGTGATTTTCGTGAAGTCCTAGCTGGAGTGTATAAATTATTATGCTTATAACTTTTCCCCAATACAATAGAAAAGTATTTCTTGTTTCCAACTAAAAAAAAGTTGGATTCTTTATCAAAGCACAAAAATAAATATACAGGAGAATATAACAAAGCTATACGTGTATTAGATATAAAATAGATGAACAAAATACATACCATCATCTTTTCAACTGTTTGTCGTGTTTCTGGATCCAAATCTGCTAGTTTGCTGTTCTCAGGTTCAACCTTCTGTGTATCAATCTCAGGATCACCTTTCACTAGGTACTTCCACCACTCCATTTGGTTGTGCTTGGTCAAAAGAATGGAGATGGTGCTCTGATCCTCTGCAACAAGTACCAATATAAAACATGGAACAATTAGTTAATGCAATAACTTTGATACCCAAGTGATCACAAAAACTGCTTTCAATTAACTTTATGCATCCCTTCTTATTTATGCTATCCCCTTTTCCCAAGGACTTGAACAGCATCAAAATAAGCCATATCTAAAAGAGATTTAACATTATTCACTCTTTTATTGTGAACAGAACTCCAGAAGTACCTATGCTCCAGTAACAGTCATCTGGCTTGACAATCTGACAAAGCTCTCCCTGCAAGCAAGTGATGATAATTCAGAACTTGAAAGTATAAAAATACACTCCGTGCAAATATGCCCGTAACAGAAACAAGCTGCTGCTAACAAACATACATCTATCACTGGCGGTTGACCCTTTAGTCCAACTTTGAGATGATTCTTCTTGATCTCACACACCACAAACCTGGACTTGGTTCCTTTGGGTACAGGTACATTAACATTGACTTCTTGCAGGGTCTGTGTCCAAGAGTAGTTGTCCATATCAAGGCCATTACCTTTGTTGGGAACTGCACATTCCATAAGTACAAACAAAGTTAAAGATGACATTTGGTTTACAAACAAAGTCTAGGGTCGATCAGGCAGTCGAACTCACAAGACAAAAAGATTTATTTCATAAATTTGATAGGGGAAGCCTCATACTGAGTTCCAAATTCCAGAGGAATTTTAGACACCTTTAACAGACACATTATGAAAAGAAAAGACAGAAACTATCACACTGCATGATGAGATATCATGCTTAACTCAAAAGGATAAAATTCAAACTCCACATAAGAAGTCATATTTTCTACGTAAGTTTTCTCAACTACAGCAGAGTTTCCACACACACACACATATACCCAAAAAAGCAATATAATACCATTCAATTGACATTGAAAACCAATAAGACTCGGACATAACTTCTAACCCGTGATATGGCTAGAATAGAATAATATCCCAATTATTTCACTTCTAATGTTGAACTCAGAGCAACATTGAACAAGTATCAATACATCAGATGAATCCCGCCCTTGAGTTAAGAGGGTTAACGGATTAGCCTACACCCTACTAACCAAGTAAACAACTGGCTAACTACAAACTAGAACCATGAACCATCCGGACTAAGAGCTACAAAACTACTGCCACCAATGCTTCATCACAATGCAAATTTCCTCACTCCAATTGCTAAACCTTGCCTGTTCACTGCACTATTGACAGTAAAATCTAGCCATACTTGACCGTCGAGATTTATGAACAGACAATCATTTCAGCTCTTCAATGTTTCCCACTCCTTTACCTCTTCTAGATAGTACAATATCAATAAAGCGAATACAACACAAAATGACAAAATAAAGCACAAAATGCTCACCTCTTGGCCCATTCTCCTCGCTGTTCCCCTCCAACTTCACACCCACTTTCTCTTCTGGTGGTGATGCCACAGTCTTCGTCTCCTCCTTCACAGCCTTCACCTCCTGCTTCACACTCCTCACCTCCTCCTTGATCCTCTTCTCAGCCTTCCCTTTGTGCTCAAGTGACTCCTCATGCTTCTTTCTCTTCTCCACAGCTCTGCGCACCACCGTCTCAATTTCCTTCTCGGCTCTATCGCTTGAGAGAAAATCGCTCTCATTGGCAAGAAAATCGAACACCTTCTCCAAAAACCCTAGAGGGTTTGAAGGATCAAAGTCGGCATTGAAGTGAGAAGGCTTAGCAGATGAAGAAGATGATGGAGTGGAGGAGGAGGAGAAAGGCCTTTTTGGCTTCGAAATTTCTTCCTTCTCTTCGTAGTCGGAGATAATCGCCATGGCAGGCAGACGCAAGCAGAATCAAGAAATCGCTTGAAAAGATCGGTCCAATGGAACGAGGGTTTAAGTAAGAGTGAGAGAAAACGGAAAGCACTAGAAGCTCTAGAAGGTCCATTTATCTTTTACTTTCATTTTTATTTATTTATTTTAATTTTGAAATTATTTCAAAAATATTAATTGAATTTTGTTCTCTAAAATTATAAATAAAAATTAACACGACATTTCAAGAGTTACATGTAATATTCAAAATTAATTAAAAAAATGGGGAGGTTTAGAGGAAGAGTAAAGTACCTTAAGCACGAATTTGGAGATGAAAATGGATAATCAGGCCGAGAAAGACGACCATCAACTCGAGATTTATAGTTGCACCACACAGATGCAAATGGATGTAGGCCTCTAACTCGCACCATGCCCCATTGTCTAGTCCTAGTAACTATAGATCCAAAGGTAGCCTTAGCACATGCTATCTACCGAACAACTTAATGGTTCATATTCTCATTTATTTTGGTTATTAACTCTCATTTACTTCATAATCATTTTGGTTCATATTCCCATTTATTATGGTTATTAACTCTCATTTAATTCATAACCATTTCATCATATTCTCATTTATTTGGTTCATGTATTACACAAATATATAGCTTTATTTTGAGACGTGGAGTCAGAGTCATTGCCATTTTGTATTTGTCTGGTGGCATTTTGGTTTAGATGTGGAGTTATTGTCATTTTGTATTTGTCTAATGACATTTGTGTTAAATGTGGAATCGTTGCCATTCTAGAGGCAATTAGGAGAAACTTTGTTGAAAGACATTGTAATGTGAAAGATACACTTGTAAATATTTAGTAAATGGCTACCACCCGTGGATATAGAGGGATTTATTCTCTCCAAACCGTGTAAATCTTTGTGTCTCTTTGTTTAATTTTTGTTTGTAGGTGTGTGAGTGCGATCGATCTTACTTCCGCTTCCGCTACAACAATTGGGTATCATAACAATTTTTTTTATTATGGCATTTTGTACAACACAGTCTTCGGTTGCAGCAAATATCAACATCTCGAGTGGGCATGTGAATCTTACTATAACTTTTGGTGCTCTTCTTGAACAATATGTAGTTGACATACAAAAGTATCATGTTCATATGGATAAGGTTAAGTGACTTATTAAGCACTATTAATACGACTTACTTTGTAATTGTTACAAATTATTTGATTCAAATCGTTTACGTAGAAGCATGTGATTGGGGGTATCATATGCAATGAGTTTATATAAGACTGGACTACAAAATATTTAATCTCTATTTATAAATCCGTTAATTGAGAAGATTAATATTTCACAATATAATCATATGGAACTCAATCTTAATCCTGAGTGAGCAATGAACTCTTGCTTGTGAGGATTTGTCCTTTGATTTATATGAATGGGAATGACTTTGGTAGATGATTCAGTATGCCGAACATTTTGGAGACTTGATCAAATAGGGAGATGAAAACATAACTTCACAATAGGAATTCACTCATTTCATAAAAAAAAAATTGAGAAAGAACGGAAGGTATGATTTTCCGGTTCTTGATTTTGATTTTTCTTCAAAATCGAGAGTTTTTCTTGGATTTAAATTCTAAATTTTTAGTATGTTAATATTGGAGGGATTTACACAAGTTTCACGAAGGAATTCGGAGTTGATTCAAACCAGAAGGTGGCGTTTCGATGAACGTCATGAAAATGAAAATTTTGGTAAGTTTTTAGTTTTCGACCATCTTTGGATTCAATTATTTCTTGTTGTGGTTGACTAAAAATTATGAGAAAAATACCTTATTAAAGATGGATTAAATTTCTACGAGTTTTGTGAAGAAACTAACTTAATTTTGTGTAGAGAAAGTTATAAAAATTATATAAAATAGAAAAGAATCGAAAATTGGTTGGGAAATAAAAAAATTTGACGTAGGAGTCGAATGTGAAGGTGATAGCACGTAAGAGGTGTTTTCGGCCCGTTTGACCTTCATTTATCAGCTATTCATTCAAATTTTACTAACCCTAAATTTACTTGAATTAGGACTTATAAGAGAAATTTCAGAAGGTTTGGAGCTCCTAGCATGTGGAAAAGCTACCTTCGGAAGTCACACGTCATCCAAATAAGTCACCACATGGATTTTATGAAAGTAATACTCGTAGGAATTTCTAGGGTGTGTTAGCATGCGAGCATTTCTTATCTTAGGTGGTTAGAAAATGCATGTTATGGACTTCGAAAGGGAGGTTTTTTTTGGATGAGTATGTATTGTTTGTGTGTTAGGGTAAAATTACCGTTATGTCCCTAGGTTGAGATTTCCGAGAAGCATGTTGTTTTATATATTATGAAAAGCTAGAAACACGAATTGCAAGACTAAAATAGGAGTTGGGCAACATGGATGAGTATGTTATGCATGATGTAAGAAATGACCAAAATGTCCCTATGATGAGATTTGTGATAATGCTGTTTTATATGCTTTCCGCTGTGTTGAAAAGGAAGATGAACTATTGTAATCTATGCTTCGAGTGATTGATGGATGTTATCTCCCTGCTGAGCATGTATGCATGATATAGTATGTGTTAGCTCCATGTGTTTGACTATGTATTCTTCCTATAAAGCGTGTTTATCTGCACAGCTAGGGCGTTAGAGTTTGGTTGACTGGACGATGACCCTAGACTAGATGCCTCAAACGATGACCCTACTGAGCACCTTAGGATTGTGAGCAACGGTCAGAGGATCTAGGCTCTAGTGCTCTAAGACTAAGAAAGACTTGAGATGTCGGAGTAGAGCAACCTAGAGCCAAACTTTCCCGTTAATCCACCTAGTCGCCTTAGGAATCCAATAAACCTCCTCAGCTCCCAAATGTGACCAAGGAAAAGTTCAAAGTATGGATTACGCGTTTAGGTGATCAATAGGTATATCTCCCTAGCAAAGCATGCATGAGAGAACTTAGTTAAGATTAGGGCACTACAGCTAGTGCGGCTTACACGATGACCTAGGTCAAAATATTTCCAGTAGACCCAGAACCCCAGGATCGTGAGTGGCGATTAGAGGTTTGACCTAGGTCAAAATATTTCCAGTAGACCTAGAACCTCAGGATCGTGAGTGGCGATTAGAGGTTTTAGACCTGAGTGTACCTGGAGACTTGATTTAGACCTAAATGTACATAGAGATTTGGATTATCCTCGAGGAGCTAAGCTCGAGCGTCCTGGAAACAAGAGATGAGATTTAAACTGCCTAGAAGCTCCTAAGAATTTCGTAGACCTCCACGACAACCAAGAACAACCAAGATAGCTGAAGAGACTATAACAGTGTGAACAGTGTCACTAATTTGTCCGCTACCTTTTTTGCTCTGGTACTGTACCATCGAGACTCTACTCCATTTTCCATATCGTGGAGCTAAGTGTCACTGATTAGGGTAGTGCGACACGTGCCCCAACTTAGTAGAAATGACCACGGGTCTCTTGAACATGACCTTTTTGTTGTAAACCCGTCCCTAAGCTTGGAGTGTGGGACCACGTAGGTTGACCTAGTAGCTGATCGGCACACAGAGGATCGTGGTCTTGTGGGAGGGCTTGTCAACTAACCTTCATGGATGATGTTCAAATTGAGATCCAACCATACTATCTCGCAGTTTATGCGGTTGCGCTTTAACCCACCTAGTACACTAGTCATTTACTGCATGAGCAAGTCAAGCCACCTAAGTCGTAGAAAAGAAAGATTGGAAAACTAGCATATACCCCTAGGGGTACGCTTCAGTTTAGAGACTCGCTCGAAACATCAGGGTACCCAATTACTCAAATAGCAGTGGAAAGCCCGTGCATACTTACTAGGTTAAGGATGCGATGAGAGCCTATAAATAGATTGCTTACTAAGTATTTTTATACTCACCCTTCTCCCTCTCTTTTTCTGGTGTTTGAAGTTGTGGGATGAGGTGGAGGAGCATTCGAGAGCTATGTGGTTCAAGAGGGGGTCGTTTTGGAGTGTTACTCCATTTTTACATTTTGGAGACTTTTGTATTTTGTTTTATAATTGTATTCCAAACTTGTTTCCTGTTTGTAATATTTTAAACAATACCGTCTTATAATTTTATTTAATTTTGTATTTAATTTGAGATTTTTTTTTATTTAAATTTTATTCAATTTTTTAATCTTGTATTTTATTTATTATTATTATTTTTTGCTTTTATCTTTTTAGTCTCGATTCGAGTTTCGAAGTCTCAAAAATTGGATCGTGACAATTACTCTAGATTTGGGAACGTTTCCCAATCTCTTTAAGTTTCTCTATGCTCAAACCTCCCAACCCTCATTCGATTGTTTTGCTTTCTATCTTTTTAACCGAGATCGAGAGAGAAAACAGAGAGGGTTTAAAGAAGAAAATCGTGGGTTTCTACTTCACAAAGATCGAGGAAGTATTTCGGAAGTGTTATACTAACCTTCAAAAGGCAAATCCCTATAGAGGCTGAAGAAACGTCGGTATTCTCGTCGGAACACGTACGGAGGAATTTCCTTCCACCTTTATAGTCATAACACTCACATTCCATTCATAGTTAGTGAGTCATAACATAGCAACATCAAGGTCATAAGCGTATTCATCAGCTTAATCGAACCATAAAATATTTAAGTTAAGTTGATTTAAGTTATTTGAATAATTTATTCAAAATTTTTGTTTTTAATAACAATAAAATTTTAATATAAAAAATATTTAATAATTTATTTTTAAATATGAATTTAATTGACTTGGTTTGATCCTATTCTTAGCGTAATTATTTTATGACCTTGATACTTACCCTAATACTTATAAAACAATTAAAAAAAAAAAAAAAAAAAAAAAAAACCAAAACAAGATGCCAAATTTAAAAACCTTACACTCTTTACTTTTTTTTTTTACAGGTTGTATTGTGTTTCTTTACAACATTGTATTGTCCTTAATTTGACTTTTATCCTTGTAAATTCAACGGTTCATTTACAACCTAATTTTCAGCCTCTAAATAATAATAATAATAATAGTAAAAATTTCATTTTCTATTTTTAATTCCTAAATTATTCTATAAAATTGTCTGTCCCTAATCTAAAAATCATAAACTCAAAAACAAAAATTCATCATGGATCTTCCTCGAAAATCCACAAAAATCAATGTAATTTTTCTTTTTCTTTCTTTGAATTTCCTCTTGATTCGTTATTTTCTTTGAATTGATCGAGTAGGGTTGGCTTGTTCTTCTACTTTTCATTCGTTTTTTCAAATAATATGGGTTATTGTTCAAAACTCTGATTGGTTTTGTTTATTGATTTCTGGAGAAAATTTGAAAAATGTAACAAAAGATGAATCCATAAACTCAACTGCATTTTTTACCATTATGTTTTTGTGAAACAAAATGAAATTGAGTCATCTTCTGTGTTTTTTCGGACAGGTTACCGTAGCGAGAATCTCGGCTGTGATTGTATTGGCATTGATGAGCTTAGCCACCGTGGATGCCATGAATTCGCTTCTGAGTTCGAACTCTGTGGAATTTAAGGCGATCAATTGCCGAAAACACTCGGTGTTGCTGACGGAGTTTGGCGGCGTCGACGACGGAGTAACTTCAAATACTCACGCGTTCCAGCAAGCGATTAAACATCTCAGCACATTGGCGGCAGATGGCGGTGCACAATTGGTCGTGCCGCCAGGAAAATGGGTGACAGGAAGTTTTAATCTGACAAGCCATTTCACACTTTTTATTGATAAAGAAGCTACAATTCTTGCATCACAGGTTGGACCTATGAGTATATTATTTTTATAAAGCTAACAACTTAGTTAGATTTGTTTTTCATAATCTAACGGTGCAGAATGAATCGGAATGGCCACTTGTGAAAGTTCTCCCATCTTATGGGAGGGGAAGGGATGCCACTGGTGGACGGTACAGTAGCCTCATCTTTGGAACTAATCTTACCGATGTTGTTATCACAGGTGATTATTTATTTTTCTTTACCTTTTAACATTCATTTTTTTAAAAAAAAAAATGGTTAGAAATAATTATAGAGAAATAAAATTGGATTGGTGACATGGTGTAGGTAACAACGGCACGATCGATGGACAAGGATCTTATTGGTGGGATAAATTTCACAAAGGGGAGCTCAACGTAACACGACCATACATGATCGAGATCATGTACTCTGATCAAATCCAAATCTCAGATCTCACTTTGATCAACTCTCCTTCTTGGTTCGTCCATCCAGTCTATAGCAAGAATGTGATAATCCAAGGGCTCACCATCTTGGCTCCCGTCAGCGTACCCAACACCGACGGAATCGATCCAGGTTCCCTACTTCTTCACCTTCAAAATCTCAGGGCTTCTTTTTTTTTTTTTTCCATCATCCCTCTACCTAATTCTCCCTTCAATTTCACAGATTCTTGTTCCAACATGCGAATCGAAGACTGCTACATCGTTTCCGGTGATGATTGCATCGCCATCAAAAGCGGATGGGACGAATACGGTATCAAATTTGGAATGCCGACCGAGGACCTTGTCATTCGCCACCTCACTTGCATCTCACCAGATTCTGCAGGTATCGCCCTTGGTAGCGAAATGTCCGGCGGAATCCGCAACGTTAGGATTGAAAATGTCACTGCAATAAACACAGAGTCTGCTGTCAGAATCAAAACCGCTCGCGGACGAGGCGGCTTCGTCAAGGACATTTTCGTCCGAAGAATGTTTCTATCAACGATGAAATACGTCTTTTGGATTGCTGGAGACTACAAAGATCATGCGGATGATAAGTTCGATCCCTCGGCATTGCCAGAGATTAAGAACATTAATTACAGAGACGTGGTGGCCAAGAATGTTACAATGTCGGCAAATTTGGCGGGAATTTCGGGAGATCCGTTCACGGATATATGTGTTTCGAATGTGAAGATTGGTTTGTCAAAGAATCCTAAAAAGTTGCAGTGGAACTGTACGGAAATTGAGGGATTTAGTAGCGATGTCGATCCGACGCCATGTGCTTCGCTGGCTAAGGCCGCGAAAAGCGGTGGATGTGACTTTCCTAAGGACCAGCTGCCAATCGAGAATGTTCAATTGAAGTCATGCTCAGTTGAAATTCCTGCCTTCTCGTAGACGCTTTGTTTGTTTGTTTGTTTTTTTTTAATTCTATGAAATAAATAATAATGAAAAATTTAATGAAAATATAGATAAAATGTCTTTAATATTCAGCAACTGTGAAACTAACTTTTTATATAAGGGTACATGGTTATGATTCACATCATACTTCTATTCGTTCCCACACATCATAGCTTTTCTATGAGACATGCTTACGTGTACATGGCATATCTTTCATACTTATCATACATGGACCATCAATATCTCATAGGCATAATTACGAACATGATATCATAAGATATATAGGCTGGCATATTGGAAGTACGTGATAAGGCAACCCTAATCTTCAATCCAACGATCCAAGTTTTTGTTGAAGCAAGAACTCTCGAATCAAACTAATTAACACGTCCTTATACAAAATTCGGATCAATCGAGAGATAAGGCTAGAATTAGATTACCTCTTACGATCGAAGATGTAGAAGCAAGATTTGGAAACCTTGTTCTAAATTGAGTCACTCCACAATCGAACTTGATCAAGATTGAATGGCTCAAATGCAATTTTACCACAAGAATTGATTGAAACTTAGAAATGGCTAAATTGATGCTCGAATTTCGGAGGGAAACATTTCAATTTGAGATATGAATTCTCATCCACGAATCTCATTTTTACCTAACATATTGAGGGTATTTATAGTCTCCCGATAAAAAACGTTTGTGATCGGGATTTATTCCCAATCCCCTCTAATCTCCACAAGAGACACAGACAACTTGACCATTTGACTCTTACCTAATTTATAAAATTAAAAAGAATTATTGAAACTTAGAAATGGCTAAATTGATGCTCGAATTTCGGATGAAAACATTTCAATTTGAGATATGAATTCCATTCATCAACGAATCTCATTTTTACATAACATATTGTTGGTATTTATAGTCTCCCGAAAAAAGACGTTTGTGGTCGGGATTTATTCTCAATCTCCTCTAACCTCCACAAAAGACAAAGACAAGTTGACCATTTGACCCTTACATCATTTATAAAATTAAAAATAATATTTTACAACAAATGTAGGTGCTTGATTGGCTAAGAAAATAGACTTAAAATCAATTGTGCTTTGCTGGTATGTACATGTATCACACAATTCCTCCGACCCAACTCGAGGTGTCCCAGCAATAAGTCCACTTACCTTGTTAGCGAAGTCCACTTACCTTCTTAGCCATTATAGACTAAGGAAGACATCAAAATAGCAATAAGTGCACATTCCTTTTCGGTGGCTTAATCATAGATGGTTAGACTTATTCTGTTGTCAGATGACCTTCTAGAAATTTTTCTAGGATGCATGTGAGTGAAAACAAAACATGCAAGAAATACTCGCGTTAATATGTGGGGATAGTTTTCATTTTTAGAAGCGTTAAGTAACCTAACCATGTCGTAGAGGATTATAGATAGAGTGGCTCTAGTAAAGTTAATGTAGCCCATGTCACAATTACATGGGTTACTGGTGTTTTGTTCGTTAAGACGGAAGATTCATCTATGTCGTTTCACATCGATTATCGTAAATATAGATTTACTAGCTAAGAAGGTTAATATCACAAAGATTACCTCCACGACCAGGCATGAACATAATGAATTTACTGTAATAGCCCTTTTACAATTTTCCGAATGGTTTATTATTGGTGTGTTGAGAATTGGGTCAAGCCCAGTTATGAGCTACATGGGCTTGGGCTTCAAGGTCATAGGATGTTTTTTTTTAATAAAATACTTTTTACTAATGGAAATAAATATTTTAAACGAAAAAAAAAAAAAAAAAACTATAAATACATGAAGGCCCTATTGATTGTGGCCAACTGCCTTGGAAAGGTGTAATGTTTAAGGCCAACTTTGGTGGACTCATAGTTTTTGGGTCCCATAATCATTAATCTAACTAATTAGTTGGTAATTTAGGCTTAAAATGGAATCATTCCATTAATTTTATTATTATTATTTTTTTTTTAATTTTGAAGTTTCGATAATTTAGCTGTTATATACAGGAGTGTACATATGTGAGATCCCAAATCAATTGGAGAGAGAAACGAGTGCCAGCGAGGATGCTTGACCCTTTCAGGTGAGGAATTATGAGATCCCACATCGATTGGAGAGAAGAATAAGTGCTAGCGAGGACGTTGGACCCCAAAATAGGGTGGATTGTGAGATCCCATGTCGGTTGAAGACGAGAACGAAGCATTCTCTATAAGGGTGTGAAAATTTCAACCTGAAAGGCCAAATAGGACCATATTTGCTAGTGAGGCTTGTATTGTTGCAAGATGTCAGATTTGAGGAATTATGAGATCCTACGTCGATCAGAGAGAAGAACGAGTGCTAGCGAGGACGTTGGGCCCCAAAATAGGGTGGATTGTGAGATCCTGCATCGGTTGAAGACGAGAGCGAAACATTCTCTATAAGGGTGTGAAAATTTCTACCCGAAAGCCAAATAGGACCATATCTGCTAGTGGGGCACAAGATGTCAAAAAATCTGATCAACCCAAATTATATCGTACCTGAGATCCCACATCGATTGGAGAGAAGAACGAGTGCTAGCGAGGACGTTGGGCCCCAAAATAGGGTGGATTGTGAGATCTCGCATGTGTTGAAGACGAGAACGAATCATTCTCTATAAGGGTATGAAAATTTCTACCCAAAAGCCCAAATACGACCATATCTGCTAGTGAGGCTTGGATTGTTGCAAGATGTCAAAAAATCTTATCAACCCAAATTATATCGTACCTTTTAGGTTGAGTTATAGACATTCCGGTTGAGTTCAATTAAATAAAAATTTTATGAACAAAATTAATATGAACCTAAAAAATAAACCTAAAAAGGGTTCTTTAAACTTTAACTCGATCTTGACTCAAACCGTTCAAACGGTTAGATGAACACAACTCTCCACAATGGTATGATATTGTTCACTTCGAGCATAAGTTCTTATGACTTTGCTTTGGGCTCATACCAATGGAGAGAGTATTCTTTGATTATAACTTTATAATCATTCCCTAAATTATCCGACGTGGGACGTTTATCATCCAACACAAACTACTTTTGAATCTAGTACATGAACGATCTAACATTGGTACATACGAGTTTGTCCGAAAAAGTTTGAGCCACTCATATTTAATAAAACTTTAATTTGCAATGATTATCCTAAACAAACATATTTATTAAATTAATTAAAATGTGACAAGACACAATTGATAATGCATGCATGTCTGGTGATGCCAAATTGTTAGTTAAAATATTTCTATCATATAATATTGCAAAGTTTTCCGTGTTGCTCTTAATGATTATTTAGTTGATTCAACGACGTCGTGTGACATTATTTTTCATTCACTAGTTGATGTGATACCATAAAATAATAATAATAATAATAATAATAATGATTCGCTAAGATGTAAATATTTGAATAATAATGTAAAGTTGTTATTATTTTTTGTTGATTGTCTTATTTGGATTCATTATGTAATTGAACTTATTTTCAAATTTCATCACCTTACCTAAAAAATTGACAATCACTTCTATTTTATTTTTATTTTTTAAATTTGGAAGATCGTTCGTTAACCCATCGGTTGTGTTTTTATGTAGCTCTAAAGCAAATCATTTTCACGTTGAAAATATGTTCGAAGTCTCATATTAGCTAGATTAGAAATATTCTCGGTATAACTTCATCGATATACGACAACTTAAGGGTAATGTTGTAATAGACTGATGTCATTGCTAGTATATATTGTCTACTTTGACCCGTTATGTATCGTCGTCAGTCTCATGATTTTGAACTACGTTTATTAAGGAGAGGTTTCCACACGTTTATAAGGAATGCTTCGTTACTCTGTCCAATAGATGTGGGATCTTATAAGTGTCATAGAATTCAAACTAGAATTTAAAATCTGAATTCGATACGTGATCTTTCTGATATTCCTCTGTGACATGATCATATTAGCTACTCATCTTGAAGTGCTTGTAAGAGTGAAAATTATTTCTATAAACTAATACGAGTCCTTTCAATATATTTGATCGTTACTCACATTGTGAGATCCCATATCGGTTGGAGAGGGAACGAAACATTCCTTATAAGAATGTGGAAACTTCTCCCTAATAGGCGCGTTTCAAAACCATGAGGTTGACGACGATACGTAATGGACCAAAACAGACAATATCTGTTAGCAGTGACCATGAGCTAACATCGAATGATGTGACAGCGAGGACATTGGGCCCTAGAGGGTAGATTGTGAGATCCCACACTGATTGGACATGAAAATAAAACATTCCTTACAAGGGTGTGGAAACCTCTCCCTCATGATGTGTTTTAAAACCGTAAGGTTGACAGCGATCGACCTCTCCCTCATAGACGCGTTTTAAAACCGTAAGGCTAACAACGATCGTAACAGGCCAAAGCGGGCGATATCAATTAACGGTGGGCATGGGCTATTACACACATACTCCCTAAAAAATTTCCAAGAGATCACCCAATATAAAATTACTCCAAACAAGACATACTTAACTTTAGAGTTACTACGATTACGTGATTGAAAAGAAAGATATATATTTTATTGATATAAGTAGTAACTATCAATTCTTTTAAATATATCTTAACTATCCTATCATTACAATTATTTTCATTTAGATATGGTCTCGATTGATTCAGTTCATTCATGTATTCCGTTTTAGAAGCACTGAAAAAACAAATCTTGAATTAGGTTCAAAGTAGAGTCATATCATTGTATTCATATTAAGAAACCGTGTACTTCGACATCAATTTATTTTATTCCAAAAAAACAATATATTTATTGATATGAATAAAAAAAGTAAACTTTTTCCATATGAATAATATATAAAGACAATATATATCGATTCACATAAGATTATTTAATTTGATACTAACAATAAAATCATAAAAAATTAAACATAATATCATAGGAAGAGGTTTATTATTCTAACAAATGATATCAAACGACAAAAAGTAGATATGAAATATGTAAGTAAATGTATCATCGATATCGAGCCTGATACCTCTTTCACTTATTTTCTACCCAAAATATATATCAAACAAACATGTTAATCCAAACATAAATGAGTCGATAAGATGGGTATTACTTTTTCTTTTGTCAATTGTCAATCTTGAAAAAGTTAATTAATTTAGATTTAAACCGCCACTTGCTTCAAGTGCTGAATTTAATCATCCTCGATAGATAATTAAAGACCAAAAAATGGGTACAACAAACCATATCCAAACACCTTTTTAATCTCTAAGTTTGAAGGAATTGTTTTATTGGGACCCATGTTTTAAAAAGTGGTTTATTAGGTTTTTGGAAGTAGCTCGGTGAGATCTCATGTTCGTTAGAGAGTGGAATGAACCATTTTTTTTATAAAAATATGAAAATCTCTCCCTAATAGACACGTTTTAAAACCATCAGATTGACGACAATGCTAACAGACAAAAACAGACAATATTTACTAGTAGTCGACTTGGAGGAATAGTTTTATTGGGACCCATGTTTTAAAAAGTGGTCTATTAGGTTTTTGGAAGTAGATGTGAGATCCTACGTTAGTTAGAGAGTGGAATGAACCATTTTTTTATAAAAAATATGAAAATCTCTCCCTAACAGACACGTTTTAAAACCATCAGATTGACGATCATGCTAACAGACAAAAACAGACAATATTTACTAGTAGTCGACTTGGAGGAATAGTTTGATTGGGACCCATGTTTTAAAAAGTGGTCTCTTATGTTTTTGGAAGCAGCTATGTGAGATCCCACGTTCATTAGAGAGTGGAACGAACTATTTTTTTTTTATTTTTTATATAAAGTATGGAAATCTCTCCCTAGCAGACACGTTTTAAAACCATGAGGTTGACGACAATACTTAACAGACAAAAACAGATAATATCTACTGGTAGTGGACTTGGAGGAATAGTTTGATTGAGACCCATGTTTTAAAAAGTGGTCTCTTATGTTTTTGGAAGCAGCTCTGTGAGATCCCACATTCGTTAGAGAGTGGGACGAACCATTTTTTATAAAAGTATGAAAATCTCTCCCTAACAGACACGTTTTAAAACCATGAGATTGACAATAATACTAGCAAAAAAAAAAAAAAAAAAAAAACAGACAATATCTACTAGTAGTGGACTCGGAGGAATAGTTTGATTGGGACCCATGTTTTAAAGATTGGGACCCATGTTTTAAAAAGTGGTCTCTTATGTTTTTGGAAGCAGCTCTATGAGATCTCACGTGCGTTAGAGAGTGGGATGAACTATTTTTTATAAAAGTATGGAAATCTCTCATTAACATACACGTTTTAAAACTATGAGGTTGACGACAATACGTAACATGCTAAAACAAACGATAACTACTATCAATAGGTAGCAGTAGGCTTGGACGGTTACGAGTTCAATATAACAATAATAATAACTTAAGGATAACGATGAACATCGTAACAAACTCTTATTTAGACTTTTGAACTTTTAATTCATAGTTTAATAAATCTTCGTTGTTAATATCATTATTTAAATGTTAACTTAATAACTGTCTAGACTAAGTGATGATCTAACGTAGTAGATAACCGAATGAATAAAGTAAGAAAGAATTATCCAAAAATTGATGGAACGAGCTACCCAAATGCATCAACAAATTAGATTATTTAATCTGACTTAGACTATTCGATGTTTTGTATTTTATAATTATCACTTGATCGAACTAATGGACAAGCACGATAATGGAATAATGGCAAAAGATTATTGGTTTGTGTCATTTTTGTGTTTAAAAATAAAATGGTGAAAGATTATGGTTTTTGTCATTTTTGTGCTTAAAAATTAGTTGACAATTGACATTAAATAAAGTGTTAAGAGGGAAGGGGCAAGTTGGGATGATGCATGGGCTCTACTACGCACCAAGTGGGTTCCAAAGCTTCTTGTAATCATTCAACCTAAGTGTGGTTTTCCACTCCTACGTACTTAAAACTCTGATTCAGTCGTGTCTAATAAATTCTTAAACTTTCAATTATTCGACTAATATGAATTATTCAATTAAATTTATAAAAGGGTATTTTTAGTTCAGTTGAATTTCTTGAAAATGTGAAAATTCAATTTGTACTCGAGGTGTAGATCTACTCTGGAGACGGAAATACCCACATTAATAGTAGGTTTGATTCCAACATTGAATAGATCTGGATAAGAATATTTGTCCATCGGTAATGGAAACTACATTAGTAGAAATATAAGCTGAAACATCTCCCGATTGGGTCTCAACTATTGGTAAAGTATTCATACTTCCTTCACCTAAAGGAGAACTTAGTATTCATACTTCCTTCACCTAAAGGAGAACTTGATTTAGCGGCTCTTTCCAAAAGGTGTGAATGCAAATAAAAAACATCTCCCTGATAAGCTTCGCGGCCGGGCGGTCTTCGTAAAAGAAGAGACATTTGTCAATAAGCTTGTGCTTGTTTGGAGGGATCATCATAAATGATGAAAGTATGTTATTTTTGGTTGATTTTTTTTGTTGGGTCAACTAAACAATCCAAAAATAGACTTACAACTAATTTTATTAAATATTAAAAATATTTTATGTTTGTAACGGAAACATATTATGAATGAGTAGGATTTTTAAATAATTAAAAGAATAATAATCTAACGACCCGACTCAATCTAACCTAAAAATAGAGGGTTGGGTTTAAAAATAGAGGGTTGGGTTGTGAACTTGCATGTCACCAACACAATGAACTCAAATTTCTTGTTGGTCCAAAAGATTTTTCCAATACAACTCAACCTAATAATTCAGGTAGACGTGTACCAATATTTGTTCAAAATTAAAATTTGGTATAAATTGGCCTTTTATATATATATATTTTAAAAATTTACAAACCTAACAAAAGAAATTTAGATCAGGTTGACGTGAAATTCGACATCAAACATAATATTAATAGAAAGTCTCGGTATTTTTTTTTTTATTATTTTGAGATCATTTAAAAAAGTTTCCATAAAATTGAAGTCTCGATATTCGATGAAATTTCAGCCTTACGTCACGGTCACATATAGACCACATAGCAGTCAAATATTGTACACTTAGTTGGTAAAGGCCATTTTGTGGAGAAAATTAGGGCAGTATACCCTAATTCCACGGCACAATATGACATACGCCAAAGGTCTCTTTTGTGGCAGTGGAGGGGTTGGGTCCAAAGGCTTAGGATGAAAAAGAAAAAGTTTGAATAGGGACTTCCAATGAGCCCCCTCGACCTTATCTACACACCATATAGTACCTAATTTGATAAAGACTTGGCCACTAGAGTCTATTCTTCCTCTATTGGGATATTTTTAACTTTTTCTTCGTGTCGATTTGAATATACTTCAGCCCAAGTCCACTGCTAATCGATATTGTCCACTTTAACTCGTTACGTATCGCTGTCAATCTCATGGTTTTAAAACGCGTATGTTAGGGAGAGGTTTCCATACGATTGTAAGGAATGTTGGGATCTCACAATTCATTTCCCTTGGGGGCCTAATGTCCTCGCTGACACACCATTCGATATCTGGCTCTAATACCATTTATAACAATCCGAGCCCACAGCTTGTTGAACACAACTCTCTATGGTAAACACTCGCACACTTTATTAAAGCCAATCAGACCAATCGAGAAAGAGATTTACAGCCAATCAGACCAATCGAGAAGAGATTTACAAAAACATCTGTATTGAAAAACACTCGCACACTTTATTAAAGCCCATCAGACCAATCGAGAAGAGATTTACAAAAACATCTGTATTGGAAAACACTCACTCACACACTTTATTAAAACCAATCAGACCAATCGAGAAGAGATTTACAAAAACATTTGTATAAACTTTGTATTGCTTGGGATTTCTTGGGATGAAAAGCTTGGGATTTCTTGGGATGAAAACGGGTGGAGGGGTATTTATACTAAACCTAGTCAATCTAGACCTAACAAATATAAATCTTTTTCCTAAAATATCGAGATCTCTCCCCTGAAATCTCTACTAAAATAAATATACAATAAGCTCCGTACAATTATTGGCTTTGAGTCTATTGGGTTAGTGATATATTTTAACACAGCTAGCAGATATTGTCCCTTTGATCCGTTAGTTATTGCGATCAACCTCACGGTTTTAGAGGAAGTGGATGGTAAAATCCTACATTGGTTGGAGAGGAGAACAAAACATTTCTGATAAGGGTGTGGAAATCTCTCCTTAACATACACGTTTTAAAACTGTGAGACTGACGGTAATACGTAACGAGTCAAAGCGGATAATATTTGCTGGCGGTGGACTTGAGCCGTACAAAATAGACAATATTATGAATTCAACTACCTAAATTTAAGGGGAAATAGTATGTCCGGTTATGATGGAGTGTACGTATTATTCCAACTAATTAAGACGTGTTATAATTATGATAATTTAAGAAATACATTGTATATGATATATAATAAATGATAGCATTATTGAATAATTTCATGATTTAGTGACAATAATAATCTTAATTCTCTCAATCAAAGCTTCAATTAGTCAACTCCACTTTATTTTAGATGTTGATATAGGAAGGTGGGAGGATGTTTCCTAGCTTTCTTTACAAATAGTGAGTTGACTAACATTGACCTTATAAGAGTACAAACCAATAATTATTATGATTAATTAATTGTCTATACCTAATTAAAGTATTTAAAACATATTTTTCATTTGAATTTAAGGTAAATATATTTTAATGTTCCTATGATTAGGTCACCGAAAAGAAATGTGCACCGTGTTGGTATAAGTAATAACTTTCATTTTCTTCAAACCTTTGTCAATCATTCTATCTCTAGAGCCGTTCTCGTTCGGATATGATTTCATAAAATTCACGGCACTAATAATATAATTTAACTTGTTTATGAAAAATACAATTTTAAACTCAACAATTCGGCGTCTGAGTTTGATTTTGGTCCGTCTATCCAGATGCCCATTAATAATGTGACACTCGTGTAAAAAAGAGATACTTGACTGAATTGAGACCCCATTCGAATGAGAGGGATCCTGATGATAGGGTGACTAAAAAAGTTTTAAAAAAATTGAAAGTCTACTACCTATACCAACAATTGATACCATAAAATCTCAGTAATTTTTTCTAGGATGCTTGTGAGTGAGAATAAAATATACTGAAATGTTGGTATGTTATTACAAATAACTAACGGGATATTGATGTGGTATTTATTGCTGTCTACTAATGGCATCGTTGTCACCGTTAGTTAAATATTACCAAACCCGTACGTTAATGGTCAAAAGTGTATTTTTTTTTTCCCTAAATCGTGTATTATTTTATTTATGATGAACATAATAAAACATCATAAATAGAATTAAATTAGAAATGAGTCCATAATTAAAATGAAATAAAGTTGGTTGAGGTTCATAGATGAATGGGATAAGGATGTAAACATGAACAAATAAAAAAATAAATTTGTGAGGGCTAAGTTAAATGATGTGATGGAAATGGTTTGATTTTTGGGTTTTGTTCCCTACCATAGTGAACCATTCACATGCCTATTAATTTCTTCATTCATTTGCCAATTCCACTTGTAATATCTTTAACTCTCTCTCTCAACTAATTAACATTAAGAGGTGTCATTTATTAGCATTATTTTTAGGGCTTTATCCCAAAATTATTATTTCTCAAACGTGCAACAGCTCAAGAGCTCACCACTATCAGATATTGTCATTCTTTGGGTTTTATTTTCTGGGCTTTCTCTTAAGGCTTTTAAAACGTGTTTGTTAGGGAGAGATTTTCATACTCTTATAAAGGGTGTTTCATTCTCCTCTCCGATCGATGTGGGATCTCACAATATGACTCGAGAATCTCATCAATCCAAATTATTTAATTGAAACCTGTTTTGGTTGGGTTAAGTTTTTAGAAAATTGAAAATTTGGGTTGGTTTTGCTAGTTACATTTTTTTTATTGGGTCAATTCCGATCAAGAATGTTGAGGATTGACTGACAGCTGAAAATAAGGTTACGACTTGCCTTTTAAGATTATTATGAAGATTAAAAAATATTTGATTTTTGTAAATGATACCTTGTGACTTGTAAATATTTGATATTTAAGATTTATGAGATTTTAAGTATTAATGTCACATATACGGTAAATAAGTATGGTTTTTTTAAATAATTAAAAAAAAAACTGACACCACAACCCAACCCAATCCTTGGGTTGAACTCAATTCGAGTTGCTCAGGTCACCAGTTCGACCATCTCAAAAATTTGGGTTGGTCCAAACGATTTTTCCAATTCAACTCAACCTAACCCATATACACTTTTATATATATAGTACCGATTTTCATTTCATTCAGTTATTTCTTCGGTAAGAAATAATGTGATCCGTCCTCCTCCTAAAATCAATAACATATCGTCGAATTAGGTTAAGATTCCTCGTTCTAGGGCACAAAATATTTGAACAAAAGACAACGACTCAATTTGAAATTATTGATAACATTTTGTTTAAAAAATGTGGTCCTTTTTGTTGAAATTTCAAAAGCAGCCACCAATTTTACGAATTTCGAATGGTATATATATTCTTTAGTTTAATCTTTTTATTTTGAGATAAAAATGAGTGATTCAATTATGTTAATAAATATTTGAATATTTAACCTGTACATGTTAATTATATTGAGTTATGCTCGGGGTAAAAAGAATCTTCTTTACCTCATTACTATTCCAAATACGAGTGTTCACGCTTCAGTTCAATTCAAGAGTCGAGTCGAAACCAAATCAAACCACCCATTTGACAAAAACCTGAACTTGGTTCGATTTGGTTTACAGTTTTGCAACTAAGAAGGCGGTTTACAGTTGGGTTCGATTTTTAAACTCCAAGCTAAACTAAACGAACCTTTTATCAGTTTTGACGTGGACCCACCATCCATTCATGACCTAAATTCATAATTATATGCATATTTTAGTTGCTAAAGTTTAGGTTAAAATTTATTTTTGCCAACATCCTTAAATTCTTAGCAACCAATATATAATTGGTTTCTTTGAAAATGTGGAAGAACAGATGAAGACAAATAATGGGTTGCTTGAATGTTTGTAGCAAACAACTCAAATGACAAAAAAAAAAAAAAAACATAGCAACCTATATATATATATGGATGGATGACGTAAAGACATCTGAGCCATGTCGATGGAGATCGAGATGATAAGATGAGATGCGACGTTGTACTGAGAGACCTTTTTCCATCGACATAGCCCATATGTCTTGACGCCATCTCGAGTCTCGGGGAGTCGTCGGCCATCACAACTCGCTCAATCATGCCATCGAAAACGAGGCCGCGTGAATTGATTCAATATGATAGGATAGAGATTTAATATGATATGTTTTTGGAGGGCATGAATTGATTGTGTGGTGGGTAATTGAAGAAAACGAAGTTGCGTTGGTGGGGGCAAGAAGGAAAAGAAAATTCTTCTCTTTTTTCACTTCATTTGATGCTATTATGACTATTCAACTTCTATGTCTCTTTACTTGAAGAGATTCTTGAATCACGATGTGGCTGCTACGTTGTGGTCATTGTCCCATTCCAACTCTTGGATGCCTCATTTTATTCGTGTTTTAGGTATTCTATACGAGTCGTTTGTATAAGACTGAATCACAACATATTTAGTTTATCTTTATGAATCGTAATTGTGAAGATTAGTATTTTAAAGAATGATCACGTGTGATTTGATTTTTTTTTAGTGAGTTATGCATTTCTACACGTGACAGTTTGTTCTTTAATTTGCATGAGTGAGAGCAGACTTTTGTAACTAATTTAATTTGCCTACTATTTTGGACACTTGATCAAACTTTTATACTATTATGAGATGAAATTCACATTTTTGCCTGTAGTAAAGGTAGATGTAACCACGGTTCAAAATAAAAGGTAAAAAAAAAAAAAAAAAAAAAAAAAACAAAGACAAAAAAAAAAAAAGTTAATTAATAATAAAAATAATAATAACTAATCTCATGTCAAAACTCCTTTCTCTAAAATACTTCGACCAACTCCTAAATTTTCAAATGTAAGCAAATTTAGTTTTATTGAGAAAGAGACGGCATGTCATTAAGGTCGGTAGTCATATTTTACATTTTATTTTTATTTTATTAAATGATTTTAATTTCTTTAGCTTGAGTTAGTCAGAAATTAAATGACAATTTAGTTTCATGGGAGGAGAGATGTCATTTTGAACTGGTCAATAGTCATATTTTACCTTGTCTTGTATAGAATGATTTTAGTTTCCTTGCAATTAATTAGCTTGGGTTAGAAATTAAATGATAAGAATTTTATTGAGTTTTAGGAAATCTCTAATTGAAAAAAAAAAAAAAAAAAAAACCTAGAAAGAAAGGGAAGATAACGAAAATTTTAAATTGTTAAACCATTTATATCCCTGAAACACTAACAATAGAAAATGAGATCATACTTAAACATATTAGTGAAATAGTTTTGTAGAAGTTTACTAGAAATGGATGTCATCGGCTCTTATAGGTTAACTTGGATTTTAAAGGACAAAATTCAACTTTCATTAATGATAAATTATTGACACTAACTTAAACTAATCAGGTAAGTAGCCTTACTATCGGGTCGATCGAAAGAATTGCTTGATGTATGATGACACGTGCCTAGTGGCCCTTGCACGTGTCATTTATGCTTTATGTACTATGATGATGATGATGTGAACTAGTATAATATGATGTATATGATGACTTAATGACGTTATATGATGTTGTGATGATGTTATATGATGATATGATGATGATCCATGATAACATGATGATGTAAGATGTATGATGATGAGATGACTTAATATGAGGATATTCCATATTAAGATGATGTGCATATATTAAATGTCATGATGTATTATAATAACGAGTTTTCTAAGACACAACCCTAATTGATGTAAAATGATGATGAACATATGAAGGCTAATTCATGCATTTTACCTAGGGTAATTTGTGAATGATCTATAGGGTTGTGTCATAAGAATAATTTAAAGATAAAAACTATAGGGACCTCATGCTTATGGTGTGTTCATCATATACATTAGGTTGCTTTCTCATTTATGATAATGAGTATAGACGCATACACTATGATGATGATGCCCGTATGAAACTTGGGAGTTTGCTGAACTCCAGACGTTCGACTATGGACAACTAGCCCGACTATGATGAGTCCAGGGGGGTGCGAATCGCCTGGGGACTCATGCTCGCATGTGTGGGTCGTGTGTAAGAAAGTACTACACATCCAATTTTGTTTGGACTGGAGGTCACCTCGATAATGGTCTTAACGATAGGTTCCTAATCATGAGTTGCATATTTTTGCATTCTGTTACCCCAACAGTGGGGTTATTTAATGAGCATTTTTTAAAATAATAAGTCTTGAATGAAGTAAATATTTTTTAAAATGATGTACAGGGTTGTGTACGGCTGACAATGACATCGTAAGTGAAGACCATGACACATGCATAGGATAGTTGTATTTAAATTAGACCATAGAACCAAGAGCTTTGTAACGGCCAAAGTTCACCGCTAGCAGATATTGTCCTCTTTGGACTTTCATTTTCGGGCTTCCCCTCAAGGTTTTTAAAACGCGTTTGCTAGGAGAGGTTTCCACACCCTTATAAATGGTGTTTAGTTCTCCCCTCCAACCAATGTGTGACCTTACAATCCACCCCCCTTCGGGTCTCAGCGTCTTCGCTAGCACTCGTTTCATTCCCCAATCGATGTGGGACCCTCACAATCCACCTCCTTTAGGGCCCAGCGTCCTTACTGGCACATCGCCTCGAGTCCACCCCCCCCCCCCTTGGGGCTCAGCCTTCTCGCTGGCACATCACACGCTGTCTAGCTCTGATACCATTTGATATGGAAATCACTACAAGAGGAGTAAGATTCAGATTTTAAACTCTGGGTCAATTAAAAACTATAAAGATAAAAATAAGTAAAAATCAAATTGAGAAGAAACGCAAAGGAAACATATATCCGATCTTGAGCCTAAAGCTATGATACCATTTGTCATGGCCCAAGTACACCACTGGGATATTATCCTCTATGGGCTTTCCTTTTCGGGTTTCCCCTCAAGGTTTTTAAAAAGAGTCTGCTAGTGAGTGGTTTCTACACCCTTATAAATGGTGTTTAGTTTTCCCCTCCAACAAATGTGTGATCTTACAATCCAACCAATGTGTGATCTTTCCTTTAGCCAATGGAATCAACCCAAGAGAAAGTTTGGTACAAATTACCTTGATGATCAAAATCAAGAGTAAAGAAAACTCGTTTCTAAACTCGTGATTTGAATCACTCCAGAAGATGTTTGATCAATACCACTTGAATGACTCTAACATGCAAGTTCTAAAAACAAGAATTTGCAAAGTAGAAGCTTAGCTCTCAACAAAGCTAAAATAGAAATTCTATTATTTTTAATTACAAAATGTGATATAAAGCAATAACATGAACGAGTCTTGACAATAAAATTTATAATAACCAAGGGTTAATTGAAAGATTAGTCCAATTTGTTTGTGTAGTAGAAAACCCTATATATAAATACTTAATGGGAGAAGAACATGGGTCAAGATATCATATATGTTATTGATTCACAACATGAGATACATATAGGCCTCGTGATGGCTTTTGGATCGTTCCCTTACCGAGTGTGTTTGCTTGGGTAAATATTAAGGTAAATCTAGTGAGAAAGTATTTTAAATAGTAAGTGGGAGAAGAAGATGTCGCGATTACACAACTAAACCAAAGTGCATAACTACTTGCAATAGCAGAAGGTGCTAGAGATCTCGAGGTTACAAAACTGCCCACATCCCTACAAAAAAAAAAAAAAAAAACTCCACTGATATGAACCGAGAGATATCAATCATATAGAATACTTCAATTAAGATATGAAAAAAATATTGTGGAAATTATCAAAAGATATTTCAATTTATGCTGCATTGGAGAAGAGTGAAGTTTTATTGTTATAAATTTTGGGTGGATCATAATTTAGACTACTCTAGAGTTGGTGTTTCTTTCATGTATTTTAAGGCTTTTTTACATAGTGACTAATCATGGCCATAAAGTATACATAGTGATTAATTATGTTCATAAAGTATGAAAGTTATAACAGTTGGAAAGCCTCAGGGAAGTTTAAGAGTTTTCCTTTTGAGACTATATAATGTTAGGTATGTTATCTTTGTAAGGGAGGCTTGGAAAATAGAGTAAAATAAGCATTTTTGCTTTCTTTTAGCCAATGACTAAGTTTCTTTGCAATTCTATGTAATTTAGGTTGCATGTAGGATTATTCAAGCTTAACATTATCAATCTTACTTGTGGAGTGATTCGAATCTCAAACAAGTGTTCTTGCCTTGAGATATTCGATTAACAAGAATCATTCAAGTTAGACATGATTGATCTTTCTTGTGGAGTGATTCAAATCTCAAACAAGTTTTCTTGCCTTGAGATATTCGATCAACAAGGTAATCCGAATCTTACTCCCCTTGTAGTGATTCCATATCATTTGGTATTAGAGCTTTCCCTTGGGCTAATTCCATATCACCCGCCCAGCTATTCGGTCACAAAAGCACCCACTTACCTTTTGAGAGAATTGGAATACATAAGAGGAGACGACATCAAACAATTTTTCTCATCAGAATGAGACGACCGACGAGACTAAGGAACTCCAATTTGCACACAATGAAGAACGATACACACAGTGTGGTAAGGGTCAACAACTTCGGGTACACAAATGGTGCCACTCGTGTTTCACATCGCTCTATTTTAAACTCTTTGTCATTGGTGAACACACACAACCCTAGTCTCTTCTCTATATTACATTTAGTAATACATGCTCATTAGATATTTATGTTAATATCGTTATTCATGCTCTTAGGGTTGTGTCCTAGGTCGATCTCTCGACATGATGCAACATGACATTCATCCTCATACAACATGCTTAATATAGAAAACGCCATCATATTAAGGTAAACTTCATCCATCATAAACATCATAGTGTCATCATAATACCAGCAAATGCATCAAGAACATTAAGTACGTCATATATCGTCATGTAACTCATGTACGTCATCATACATCATCATACATCATATGTAACGACCCAAAATTTTTACTTATTTAATCTAAGGTCATTACTATACTCTAAACGCATAATTTACTTTAAATGGGCTCTTATCATAATTGCGACATAAGTTTGTTCTTTATTACCTCATGAAATAACGAATACAAGGGAAAGAAAGGAAAAACAACTCTGAAATAAATGTTCTATACTAACCTATGATTTATTAATGCGATTACAATTCAACCTATACTAACCTAAGTTTGTCTTTTATTACCTCATGAAATAATGAATACAAGGGAAATAAAGGAAAAACAACTCTGAAATAAATGTTCTATACTAACCTATGATTTATTAATGCGATTACAATTCAACTTATACTAAGCTATACTTTTATTACCTCATGAAATAACGAATACAAGGGAAAGAAAGGAAAAACAACTATGAAATAGGTTATGCAACAATCACATGCAAATGAGATGATGGGACCTCATGAAATAATGAATATAAGGGAAAGAAAGGAAAAACAACTCTGAAATAGGTTATACAACAATCACTGAGATGATGGGACATCTATCTTCATACGGTGCTATCCTAACATGAGATGATGGGACATCTACCTATCTATACTTTTATTACCTCATGAAATAACGAATACAAGGGAAAGAATGGAAAAACAACTCTGAAATAGGTTATGCAACAATCACATTTTATTACTGTAACGACCCTAAATTTCCACATACTCAGAGTCGCTACTAACGTCTCATGCTCATCTATAATGCGGAAATATAACTCTTACATGAACATAATTGATAACGTAAACTTCAAAAAACGTTTAAAACAACTCCTTCTCTGGAAAACACAGCCATGGTCTTACGTGTTTAAATATGAAATTTAGAGAAAACAAAAAACAAGTACAAAATAATTTAAAATAATGAAATGCAAAACAACCTATTCTAACTTGAGACTAGAAATTTAAATATGAGTCTACCCTATGCACGTGCCACAGTCTCTGCTCGCGATGCCGCCGTCCTCCGTACAAGTGCGCCTTGCCTTTACCTGAAAAATGAAATGGCACACGGCCTGAGTATTTCAAAGAATACTCAGTAAGTGGCCCCACTAAAGGGGGCCATGCAAATGCAAACACATGCAATCATGATTTAGGGACCTATCTCTAATCATCTTAGGGGTGGCCTCCAGTCTCGGACAAATTGGATGTGTAGTACTTCCCTACACACGACTCACACGTGCGAGTGTGAGTCCCCAGGGCGCTCGCACACCCCCTGGACCCTCTGGTCAAGCTAATCTGTAGCGACGTCCGGAGGTCAGCGGAACCCCATAGTGTCATGCGCCTCATGAACACCCTCATCTGTGTGCTTTCGCACCTGTGCGCATTCGCGCTCATCATAAGGTGCGCGTCCGCACTCATCATCTCTAGGGGAAGTAGCCCTATGCTTATGAACATACAAAATGCATGAGGTCCCTCTAAATCCATCGTAATGTCTCTTCTGACACAACCCTCTAGTCTCATCTCTTTGTTACTCTAGGTAACGCATACTCGTGGATATTTATATTAATATCATTTTCATGCTCTTAGGGTTGTGTCCTACGTCGATCTAACGACATGATACAATATGGCACTCATCATCATCTAGCATGCTCAATATGGAAAACATCATCATATTAAGGTAAAAATCATGCAATCATCATGCTCATCATAATGCCACAACGTGCGTCAAACATATCAAGCGTCACTCAACAAAATATGTATATACCGCACATATCATCAAGCATCATAATCCACACATCATCATAACTCATACAATTATTTAGCCTATCCTATAGTAAGGCCACTTACCTGATTAGCTTATACAGTTGTCACCAATTTATCTTTAATGAAAGTTTGATTTTGCCCTTTGTATCCAAGCCAACCTATAAGAATCCATGGCATCAATTTCATGTTAAATTCTCTAACTCTTACAATGGTTCATGTGCTAAACTTCATGCGAGCATTAAAGACTTTGCATAGATAAAGTCTTGGAACGTTATAATATACCTCTAAATAGATATACACATATTATATATATATTCTATTTATATTAAGATTTCATTTTCTATTTTTTATTTCGATTGACTTCTCTCTTGTCTTTTGATATTCTTTCTTTACTCTGCTTTTTCTCTCAATTTTTGTTCAAGACATGTTCTTGACCAATTTCTAATCGATACTTACTTAATCATATTGTTGGTCAATTCGAATCCATTCTTACTCCCAACTCTTCCCTTTTATTTTTCTCTTCTCTGTGTTTTTTTCTTTTGATTTTATATTCTGGCCTTCTCTGTATTTTCTGTGTTTTTTTCTTTTGATTTTATATTCTGGCTTCTCTCTACTTTTCGTTTTTTTCTTTTGATTTTATATTCTGGCCTTCTCTGTATTTTCTTCTTTTGATTTTATATTCTGGCTTCTCTGTACTTTTCTATTTTTTTGTTACTCTGTATGCATTCTCTGTATTTTTTTTTTCTTTTACTTCTCTCTATTTTTTTTTTTCTCTATATCTTCTCTGTATTTTCTCTTTTTACTTCTTTCCTCCTCTCTTTATTTTCTCTTTTACTTCGGCCTTCTATCTATATATATATATATATATATTTTTTTTTTTTTCTCTTTTCTTTTGATTTTGTTAACAGTACTTTGCCTCTCTACCGTCATCTCATATTTTTTTTTGTATTCTAATTAATTCTTCTTTCCAAATCTTTCATTTATCTTATGTATTTTTTTTTCTTTCTTTAATTTTGTTAAAATCTAACATTCACAGATAAATTTTCATTTCAAATCTTTCCTTTCTTCTTTCCTTTTTCCTTTCTTATTTACCTGTTAATTTTTTTGTTCCCATTCTTCTCTTTTACTCTCTATTTTGTATTTATTTTTCTATCTGTTATGTTGACAAATATTTGCCTCATCTGTTCTAGTTATTTTCTATGACCTAACATCATAACCAAAAATCTAAATATCTCGGCAAGAGAACCAGGGATCTAATTCTGCATAATTAGACAAAGGAAAAGAAAATATGTTCTAGTTATTTTTCTATGACCTACCATCATAACCAAAAATCTAAATAAATGGGCAAGACAAGAGATCTTATTCAGATTAATTAGATAAAGGAAAAGGAAATCTGATTGGGATAAATGAAAAAGAGATCTGAAATATGACTTACCGTAATAACAAAGCAAGATCTCTCTCCAAAGGGAGATCTCTCTCCAATAATTAAATCTCCAACTCTCTTTGCAAATCTGGTTGTTGGTATTTTTTTTTTTTTCATTGTAGGAACCTTAGATGCATCCAGTATTTTTTTTTTCATTGTAGTAGCCTCAGATGCATCCAGTATTCTTTTTTCATTGTAGGAACCTCAGATGCATCCAGTATTCTCATTTGGGTTTTTTTTTTACGGATGAGTTGGCTGAGGAGAGATAGTTGGGAGAGGGAGGGGGTTAGTGGGGAGTAGTTTAGGGAAAATTATTATTTTAATTATTTAATTATTTAGTTTTTTTTTTTTGGGTTGTTACATTATCTACCCCTAAAAAGAACTTTCGTCCTCGAAAGTCTCAAACTCTTACACTAGCTCAGGATATTTTTCTATTATTTCGTCCTCACGCTCCCACGTGGCTTCCTCGCTATGGTGATTCTACCACAGTACCTTAACGAACGCAATATTCCTGTTGCGTAAGGTTTTTACTTCTCTAGCTAAGATTTTTACTAGTTTTTCCTTGTAGCTCAAATCTTCATTGAGTTGGAGTGGTTGTAGTCTAATACGTGGATAGGGTCTGTAACGTACTTCCTCAGCATCGACACATGAAATGCATTGTGTACTCCTGAGTGGGCTAGAGGTAGGGCTAACTTATACGCTACTGGACCAACTCGCTCTAGGATCTCGAATGGTCCAATGAATTTAGGACTTAACTTGCCCTTACGTTCGAACCTCAAGACACCTTTCATAGGTGCCACCTTGAGGAATATTGGGTCCCCTATCTCAAACTCCAGGCTTCTACGCATTACATCGGCGTAGCTTTTCTGTCTACTTTGAGTGATGCATCCTTGCTCGAATTTTCTGGACAGCCTCATTGGTGAGTCGAACCAGCTCGGGTCCTACTAACTCTCTCTCGCCTACTTTATCCCAGTATAGTGGGGACCTACACCGTTTTTCGTATCGAGCCTCAAACGGTGCCATTCCAATAGTTTCTTGGAAGCTGTTATTATACGAGAATTCCATCCGGTGGAGTTTGGAATCCTAACTTCCCTTAAAATCTAGTATGCAAGCGCGTAGCATTTCCTCTAGAATTTGGTTTAAACGCTCCATTTTTCTATTTGTTTAGGGGTTAAAGGCAGTACTAAAGTCGAGGCGGGTACCCAGCGCTTTTTTAAAGTCTGTGACAAAATGCTACCGTAAAGTGTGAATCCCGATCCGACACTATAGACACTAGGACTCCACGTAGTCTTACTATTTCTTTCACATACAGTTGTGCCCATTTGTCAACTGTATATGTAGCTTTCCCAGGTAGAAAGTGTGCCGATTTGGTCAACCTATCGACAACTACCCAGATCACTGTATATGCTTTGTGCGTTTTGGGTAATCCTACTATGAAATCCATTGCTATGTTTTCCCACTTCCACTCTGGTATGCTTAGGGGCTACAACAACCCCACTGCCTTTTGTTTAGGAACTTTCACTTGTTGACAAACTAAGCACTCGCTCACAAACTCGGCCATGTCCCTCTTCATGCTCTTCTATCAGAAATGTTGTTTAAAATCTTGGTACATTTTTGTACCTCCTGGGTGCATGGCAAATGGCGAGTTGTGAGCTTCCGTTAGTATCTCCTTCCTTAACTTCTCTGGGACACATAGGCATCCCTGATACAATAGTCCTTATCTAAGGACTTCGAGAACCTGTCTACTAGACTTTTGTCTAGCTGGCCTAGGACTTTTGTCTAGCTTGCCCAGGACTTTCTGTAGGCTTGGATCCTCTCGTTGGGAGGTAACCATTCTTTGCCTAAGTGTAGGTTGCACTGTAAGTCGGCCAGCTGTGCCATGACTCTCTCAGTCGCTACACTATGTTGGCTCCCTCGAATTTTCTTTGTACCCTTACTTCCCTTGTAATGAGGGTCGAAGAGTGGGCCACCTTTCTACTCAAAGCGTCTGCGACCACGTTTGCTTTTCTAGGGTGGTACTGGATATCTACATCGTAGTCCTTCACCAATTCTAACTACCTTCTCTGTCTCATATTTGACTCTTTCTGGGTGAAGAAATATTTAAAATCTTGTGGTCGGTTAAACTTTGAATTTTCTCTCCATACAGATAGTGTCACCAAATTTCAGCGTGAACACTACCGCGGCCAACTCCAGGTCGTGGATAGGGTAATTATCTTCGTATTCTTTTAGTTGACGGGACGCGTATGCAACAACTTTACCGTGTTGCATTAACACACATCCTAGTCCATTCTTTAACGACGTCACTATAGATTACGTACTCTTCTGAGATCTCGGGTACCGTGAGTACCGAGACGGTTACCAATCTCTCTTTGAGGTTTTGGAAGCTTGCCTCACAAGCATCATTTCATATAAATGGTACCCCTTTTCTCGTTAGCTGTGTCAAAGGCGAGGCTATTCTAGCGAAGTGCTACACGAACCTTCGATAGTATCTCGCTAGTCCCAAGAAACTCTGTACTGGTGTTACCGAAGTTGGGCGTTCCTACTTCGTGACCGCTTTGATCTTAGTAGGATCTACGAATACTCCATCCTTTGTCGCCACGTATCCTAGGAAAGAGACTTATCATAACCAAAATTCACACTGTGAGAACTTGGCATACAACTTGTTCTTTCTTAGGGTGGCTAGGACTTTTCAGAGGTGTTTCTAGTATTCCAAGTCTATTTTCGAGTACACTAGGATGTCATCAATGAGCACGATCACAAAAGTGTCTAGACAGTCTTTGAACACTCGGTTCATTAACTCCGTCAACACAGTTGGAGCATTGGTGAGGCTAAATGACATACCACGAACTTATAGCGATCATACTTTGTCCTAAATGCTATCTTTGGTGCGTCTTTTTCTTTACTCTTTACTCAATGATAACCTGACCGCAGATCTATCTTAGAAAATATCGTTGCTTCTCTTAGTTGATCGAATAAGTCTTCTATTCTAGGCAGAGGGTATTTGTTCTTTATGGTTCTCTTATTTAACTCTCTATAATCGATGCACAAACACATCGATCCATGTTTCTTCTGAACAAACAACACTGGCGCAACCTAGGGGAATATGCTAGGTCGAATGAACCCTTTATCCCGTAAGTCTTGTAATTGCACCTTGAGTTCTTTCAAGTCTGCTAGCGCCATGCGATAGGGTGCTTTAGAAATAGGCCCAGTTCCCGGCTCGAGTTCGATGATGAAGTCGACCGCTCGGAAAGGGGGTATTCCTGGTAAGTCATCCGAATACACATTTGGGAACTCATTTACGATGGACATGTTTTCTAGGGTCTTTTCTTTTCCTCTTACATCTACGGCACATGCTAATATAGTTCAACCGCCTTGTTGGACTAATCTCTTTGCTTTCATCTTCGAGACTACCTTTGGGGTAGCCCCGGCATTTGTGCCTTTAAATTTAAAGCTAGGTCCCACCGATGGTGAGAATATCATTTTTTTTTTTTTTTTTTTGCGACATTCTATAATATCATGGGTTGAAGCTAGTCAATCCATGCCTATTACTACGTCGAAGTCGGTCATCTTTACTACTATTAGGACTACGCTTAGAGTTTGGTCGGCTACTATTGCTTGGTCATTCTTTTCTCTATCCTTAGTTACTACGTCTACCCTCTCAGGGCTGCTTGCCGACCATACATACAATAAGGGTTCTAATTCAAACCCTGTCTCTGATCCCTCTCGAGGTGGGCTCTCTTCAGCCTCACCTCGTCCTCTATCTCTAATAGAAGGTAGTCCCCTTCCTCGTCTTACTCTTTCGCATGGTCTAGGCAGCATGGTTCTAGAAACAAAGATATCATCTCTTAAATCTAAGGCTCATCACCTATGAAATTATGCTATGCATCACATCTACTAAGTTCACATCATATTGCAAACAAAATCACTCATCATGCAACACATCACATCATGCTCTTAAATAAATACGTGAAATATCAAAACAATTTCAGTAACATTAACATAAAGATGCATGCGAGTTTGAAAATGTTTCACTTTTCTTATCTTGTGCAAGGCGTACCTGACGGTGACGGGGCATCGACGTTGGGACCATGGAACGTGCCAAGCCTACATTGTAGGCTAGTCTACAGAATCTAAAACCTAGAGCTCTGATACCAACTGTAACGACCCTAAATTTCCACATACTCAGAGTCGCTACTAACGTCTCATGCTCATCTATAATGCGGAAATATAACTCTTACATGAACATAATTGATAACGTAAACTTCAAAAAACGTTTAAAACAACTCCTTCTCTGGAAAACACAGCCATGGTCTTACGTGTTTAAATATGAAATTTAGAGAAAACAAAAAACAAGTACAAAATAATTTAAAATAATGAAATGCAAAACAACCTATTCTAACTTGAGACTAGAAATTTAAATATGAGTCTACCCTATGCACGTGCCACAGTCTCTGCTCGCGATGCCGCCGTCCTCCGTACAAGTGCGCCTTGCCTTTACCTGAAAAATGAAATGGCACACGGCCTGAGTATTTCAAAGAATACTCAGTAAGTGGCCCCACTAAAGGGGGCCATGCAAATGCAAACACATGCAATCATGATTTAGGGACCTATCTCTAATCATCTTAGGGGTGGCCTCCAGTCTCGGACAAATTGGATGTGTAGTACTTCCCTACACACGACTCACACGTGCGAGTGTGAGTCCCCAGGGCGCTCGCACACCTCCTGGACCCTCTGGTCAAGCTAATCTGTAGCGACGTCCGGAGGTCAGCGGAACCCCATAGTGTCATGCGCCTCATGAACACCCTCATCTGTGTGCTTTCGCACCTGTGCGCATTCGCGCTCATCATAAGGTGCGCGTCCGCACTCATCATCTCTAGGGGAAGTAGCCCTATGCTTATGAACATACAAAATGCATGAGGTCCCTCTAAATCCATCGTAATGTCTCTTCTGACACAACCCTCTAGTCTCATCTCTTTGTTACTCTAGGTAACACATACTCGTGGATATTTATATTAATATCATTTTCATGCTCTTAGGGTTGTGTCCTACGTCGATCTAACGACATGATACAATATGGCACTCATCATCATCTAGCATGCTCAATATGGAAAACATCATCATATTAAGGTAAAAATCATGCAATCATCATGCTCATCATAATGCCACAACGTGCGTCAAACATATCAAGCGTCACTCAACAAAATATGTATATACCGCACATATCATCAAGCATCATAATCCACACATCATCATAACTCATACAATTATTTAGCCTATCCTATAGTAAGGCCACTTACCTGATTAGCTTATACAGTTGTCACCAATTTATCTTTAATGAAAGTTTGATTTTGCCCTTTGTATCCAAGCCAACCTATAAGAATCCATGGCATCAATTTCATGTTAAATTCTCTAACTCTTACAATGGTTCATGTGCTAAACTTCATGCGAGCATTAAAGACTTTGCATAGATAAAGTCTTGGAACGTTATAATATACCTCTAAATAGATATACACATATTATATATATATTCTATTTATATTAAGATTTCATTTTCTATTTTTTATTTCGATTGACTTCTCTCTTGTCTTTTGATATTCTTTCTTTACTCTGCTTTTTCTCTCAATTTTTGTTCAAGACATGTTCTTGACCAATTTCTAATCGATACTTACTTAATCATATTGTTGGTCAATTCGAATCCATTCTTACTCCCAACTCTTCCCTTTTATTTTTCTCTTCTCTGTGTTTTTTTCTTTTGATTTTATATTCTGGCCTTCTCTGTATTTTCTGTGTTTTTTTCTTTTGATTTTATATTCTGGCTTCTCTCTACTTTTCGTTTTTTTCTTTTGATTTTATATTCTGGCCTTCTCTGTATTTTCTTCTTTTGATTTTATATTCTGGCTTCTCTGTACTTTTCTATTTTTTTGTTACTCTGTATGCATTCTCTGTATTTTTTTTTTCTTTTACTTCTCTCTATTTTTTTTTTCTCTATATCTTCTCTGTATTTTCTCTTTTTACTTCTTTCCTCCTCTCTTTATTTTCTCTTTTACTTCGGCCTTCTATCTATATATATATATATATTTTTTTTTTTTCTCTTTTGTTTTGATTTTGTTAACAGTACTTTGCCTCTCTACCGTCATCTCATATTTTTTTTTGTATTCTAATTAATTCTTCTTTCCAAATCTTTCATTTATCTTATGTATTTTTTTTTCTTTCTTTAATTTTGTTAAAATCTAACATTCACAGATAAATTTTCATTTCAAATCTTTCCTTTCTTCTTTCCTTTTTCCTTTCTTATTTACCTGTTAATTTTTTTGTTCCCATTCTTCTCTTTTACTCTCTATTTTGTATTTATTTTTCTATCTGTTATGTTGACAAATATTTGCCTCATCTGTTCTAGTTATTTTCTATGACCTAACATCATAACCAAAAATCTAAATATCTTGGCAAGAGAACCAGGGATCTAATTCTGCATAATTAGACAAAGGAAAAGAAAATATGTTCTAGTTATTTTTCTATGACCTACCATCATAACCAAAAATCTAAATAAATGGGCAGGAACAAGAGATCTTATTCAGATTAATTAGATAAAGGAAAAGGAAATCTGATTGGGATAAATGGAAAAGAGATCTGAAATATGACTTAACAAAGCAAGATCTCTCTCGAAAGGAAGATCTCTCTGGTTGTTGGTATTTTTAATTATTTAATTATTTAGTTTTTTTTTTTTTTTTTTTTTGGGTTGTTACAATTACCTCGTGAAATAACGAATACAAGGGAAAGAAAGGAAAAACAACTCTGAAATAGGTTATGCAACAATCACATGCAAATGAGATGATGCGACCTCATGAAATAACGAATACAAGGGACTGAAATAGGTTATGCAACAATCACATGCAAATGAGATGATGCGACCTCATGAAATAACGAATACAAGGGACTGAAATAGGTTATGCAACAATCACATGCAAATGAGATGATGCGACCTCATGAAATAACGAATACAAGGGACTGAAATAGGTTATACACCAATCACATGCAAATGAGATGATGGGACATCTATCTTCATACGGTGCTATCCTAACGGGTAATTTGGACGTGTACCATATACTCTACACACAGCCCATATGTGCGAGTATGGGCCCACCAGTCAGTTTGCACACCGATGGGCACTTTCCTTGTCGAGCGCTGGGAGCTCCTTAGGCCGACATGTTAGGAATCACGACTCTCCACAATGGTATGATATTGTCCACTTTGAGCATAAGCTCTCATAGCTTTGCTTTGGGCTTCCCCAAAAGGCCTCATACCAATGAAGATAGTATTCCTCACTTATATACCCATGATCTTCCACTAAGTTAACCAATGTGGGATTCACTCCCAATAATCCCCAACAGGACATCCGTTAGAACTAGTAACCGTCAAGGCAGCGCTATGCAAAACATAATGATCGTACTCTTGCCATTGGGTGTACGCGTCCGTACCCTCGTGATGGAATAGGGGAATCCCCCCAATGCATGAGCACACATAATGCATGAGCTTCCCAATATTTCTACTTTTATCATTAATGAATATAACTCCGCTATCATCTTTCATTCTAAACATTTTATTTCTCATTTTTCAGTCTACGTATCATACATAATCTTAACGGGGTTACATTTCATGCAATTTATCATGATTTCATGTCATACATTACATGCTGTTTACATTCAAAATTATAGTACCATTCATGCCAGAATCATCCAGACACATCATAAACGTCATAAGCATAGCACATCATATCATACTAGACAGTCTAGCATACAATTTAATGACACGTGCGAATCCACGAGCACGTGCCAACACACAATATACAACGCGTAACCTATGACAAGTGAGCCACTTACTTGGTAGGCCTTAGCTGAAGTACTCCCTAAAATATAAGCGTAAGCTCCTAGCTCTACGTATACGTCCTACGCTTTCGTTGGTGGTTGGTTCCTATTGGATCATTCGACACCTTCGTTAGTATTCACAAACATTATTAATTTTCAACTTGAATTTGTGAAATACGACTTTAAAATGATCTATTTTACCTTAAATGAGGTTGAAATCAAGTCGGAGAGGGTCGAAATGGTGCCAAACGCATCAAAAATGGGTTTCCCGAGCCGAATACGCCGCAGGAGCCAAGAAGCCGCCGCAGGAGCCAAGAAGCCGCCGCTGAGCCGATTAAGCCGCCGGAGCCGAGGGATGTCGCGCTGCGGATGTGCCACATGGCACAACCAGAGGGTAACGCGTGTGCAACTGTCTCGGGTCGAGCGCGTGGGTTCTGGTTGTGATGGGCTGTAGGGTTTTAGATGCGGTGGGTTGGGTTGAACTCTATTGTTGGGCCGTGGTTTGTTTTGGTGGACCGAGGGTTGAATTGTTGGGCTGAGAGGGTTTTGAATCATGGGTCGGAGATCGGGTCGGACTTCGTCTTCCTTGCCCGATTGCCAGAGTTTTTTTCGGCGAATCTCTCTCTCTCTCTCTCTCCTCTGTCAAGTTGTTCTGACGTTATTTTTCCTCCTTTTTCCTCTGTTTTCAAGTCTCCTCCTCCCTGTAATCCCATTTATGGTGTTTGTTTGGTTCGTAAGGGCCTAACACTCTCGGATCTAAAAGGGTCCAAAAACCCAACGTTCTGTTTTCCTTCCCCAACGGTGTACAACGTGTAAGCAATGTTGAAATCTATCCCTGGTGTATGTAAAAGTCTTTGGGATTGTTTTCGTGGTGTAGACCAGAGGTTTTGAAGTCGATTTCATATGGTTTGGCTTCGCCAGAGCGTCGTCGGTTTCTTCCTCAAACTCTCACATTTTTTTTTCGTTTTCTTCCTTGTAGGCGGTTTGGCTAAGGGTCAGGGTCTGTTGTTGTGGTGACCCCCAAAGTTTCGCAAGGCTCGTGGGTCATGTGAGAACATAATCGCCGGAGTTTTTAGTCTCGTCGACGGCCGCATATATATATATTTTTTTATCTGGTCTGTTACATTGCTCATACATCATCACATAATTCACGTATGGTATCATAAATCACAGCTCACACATCATACATCATATAATTCACATATGTCATTGTAAGTCATCATACATCATAGTTCATACAATTTTTCTTGCCTATCCTATAGTAAAGCCACTTACTTGGTTGGCCTTAGCCGGTGTTCTTCCTAATTATTATACATTAGCTCCCGTTCTTCCAGAGTTGTTCCGAATGTTGTCAAAGTTTGTTTCCTATTACACCGTTCGTTACCATTTGTCAGTATTTCATAAATTAATCATAATCCAACTAACATATGGGAAATACAACACTAAAATGGCCTCAATTACCTTAATCAAAGCCGAAAGAAGAATTGGGAGGGTCGAAACGGTGCAAAATGGGCTAAAATAGGAGTACTCGAGCCAAATAAGCATAGAAGTTGTCGGGAGTCGCGCTGAGACGTCTAAGCCGATCAAGCCAAAGGGCTGTTTGGGTCGCAGTTTGACACGTGGCAGGCCAAGAGTGGGCCATTCGTGTGCAGGCATCTCGGGTTGAGGCTCAATTTGAGTTAGCTTGCGGGTCGCGTTGGGTTATTGGGCTGCTGTAGGTGGGTCTCAGTTGTAGGCTGGGCCACCGGTCATGTGTGTTGCAGGCTGGGCTACTGGTCCAAGATAGATTTGGGCCTTGGGTTGCAGGTTGGACAAGAGACACGTGTTACAGGCAGGTCGCGGGTCACGTCACGGGTCACTACCATTGGACTGGGTTGAAGCCCGCGTTGGCTGCAGATGCATGAGCTAGGCTGGTAGACATCACAGGGACCAAGAGTGAGCAAGAGGAAGAGAAAGACCACAATGCAACGAATGCGAAAAACATCATTGGGTTAGATGCATGGCTGGATTTAGAGCGTGTTTCTAGTGTTTCCGAGAGGGCCATATTATTACGAAAAACTTAAGTAACCCGCCAAGAGGCCCAGGTGGTGCTCAGAGACCCATATAGACTCTCTCTCAGGCAAGAGCATATGCATCCACCAGTAGGAACACCAAGAAAGTTGTCACAGTGGTGACAGGTACTTTATCCGTCTTGGGGCACTATGCTTCAACTTTATTTGATTCAAGCTCTACTCATATTTTTATATATGTACCATTTGTTAGCCAAACAGGATTCGAACTAGAACCCTTATTGTATGTATTGACTGTTAGTACCGAGCATGGGTAGACTTAGTTACTAAGAATAGAGTAAAAGGTGGGCAAGTAATAGTGACGAGACGAACATTAGATGTAAACCTGATAGTTGTCAGCATGGCAGACTTCAATGTAATACTAGGAATGGATTAGTTGGCTGAGAACAACGCTAGAATATATTTCATTGTACACATCTATATATACATGAGGTTGTGACCCAAATAGGTCACAGAGCCATTCAACCTAACATGGTATCAGAGCAAAGGTTCGTTCATTAACAATGTCTACCATATCTTGTTCCTCCTCCCCATCCACCATCTCCTACCCGATCTCATCTACCTTGACATCGACCTTTGGCCCAATCCCTCTCCACCATGGTGTCACAATCTGTCTCACCAAAACAATTTCATCATATGGTGCGCCCAGCTCCTCCCCTACGTACGGAATACGAAGCTTATAGGCTACCTCGATGGCACCATTGCTGCACCTGCCAAGGTGGTCCCTTCCTCAACCACTTCTGGTGCTGACTTGGTCTCTAATCCGGCTCATGATCAGGATCAACAGGTCCTTAGCGGCCTTCTCTCCTCCATGTCTGAGGAGATTCTTCACAATGTGGTTGCCGCTACTACGTCTAAGGAGGTGTGGGATACCCTGTAACGAATGTTTTCATCATCAACTCGTGCTCACACTGTTCAAATCCTTGTTAAGCTTGCCATGTCCAAGAAACGCGATCTGTCTGCTGCAGATCATTTTCGCAAGATCAAAGACTTGGCCACGGAGCTAGTCACCACCAACTCGGCCTTGCTAGATGATGACGTGATCGCGTATCTCCTCGCTGGTCTTGGCCCTGACTATGATCCATTCGTCACCTCGATGACGAACAAGAGTGAAGCCCTCACGCTTGATGATGTGTTTGTGCATCTAATGACTTTTGAAGAAACGTGTGCGTAGGGATCGTGGTCGTGGCTCTTCTCAAGGTGGCGCGCCCTCTCATCCTATTGGTGATTATATGTGCACCTTGCCTTTGGGTAACAGCTGTACTAATTTGAAAAATGATTATATGCATATATCTATGCCTACTGTTGTTTTTCGACAATCGACAAGGATAATCGGCAAGTGAAATCCTTTTCGGTGAGAGGAAATCGTTTGACGGGAAGTTGTTGGAAGAAAATAAAAATGCGAAAATAATAGAGAGAGAGAGAGAATTGCTAAAGACTTTTGCTTATGAGGTGATGATTTCTTCACAATAGATTCACCTATCTAAATAATTAACTATCCTATCTAAATCTGTGTCATTTCATTGAGGATGGCCACCTACAAAATTGGTGATCCATTCGACGTGTTTGCCAAACGGTCAAAGGAAGATATTTAATTAACTAATTGAAATGTGTAAATCTAAATAAGGAAACCTCAGGCTTCTATCTAACAATCTCTTCCTAAAACCTGTGGTATATCTACCTTATTTTGTTTGAACTACGATTTGAGCCCTATGGCTCGGTGTCCCTGGCGGCATGTCCTCCAGACTCCACGTCTTGTTGGGCCACCTCTTCTTCGAGCTGGCGCGCCGCCAGTCCCGGTGGTTCACCTCTTCCCAGTAGGTCTTCCATCCTCCGGTACCTGGCCACCAGACCATCATCGTGATCGGCATCTAGCGTCGAATCCGCAGTCCGTGGTGTTGCGAACTCCACTGGTTCAGGGGGTGCAGCTGCTGGCAGCGGTAACGGTTGATGAGGTACTCCATCGTGAATTGATTTGAGTTGTGGTCTACCTCGATCATGTCGTTCCACTGCTAGAAGGTGCTCTTGTCGAAGATGACGTCGCGCGACACATGAGCTCGCCCCTCTACAGGATCATAGAACCTGTACGCCTTTCTTTCGGGTTCGTAGCCGATGAAGATGACCTTCAGCCCCCTGGGATCGAGCTTCACGAGGTGGGGACGCGCGTCTTTCATGTATGCAACGGAGCTAAACACTCGGAGATGACGTACCGCTGGCTTCTTTTGGTACCAGGCCTCGTGTGGCGTCTTTCCGTCGAGGCTTCGCGTTGGCGACCGATTGAGGAGGTAGACGGTCGTCATTACCGCCTCTCCCTAGAACCTCTCGGGCATCCCGACCGTCATCAGTAATGACCTTGCTGTCCCAACGATGGTTTGATTTTGGCGTTCCACCACCCAGTTCTGCTGGGAGGAGTAGGACGCCGTTACGTGCCGCTGCATACCGAGCTCGTCGCAGTACTTACCGAAGCTCGCCGAGGTGAATTCTCTACCTCGGTCCGTGCGTAGCACGCACATTTTTTCCCGCATTCTACCTCCGCTGCCTCACTTTTCGCTTGCAGCAGAATCAACCACATGAAGCGGCTTTTGTCATCGACCAGCAGAAGGAAGAGGGTTTTACCGTCTGGGGTCGCCGGCTTGATGGGCCCGCAGATATCGTCGTGCACGAGCTCCAATGGCTCACCGGCGCGGTAGGATGCTTGAGATGGAAAGGGGGTGTGCCTCTGTTTGCCGATGAGGCACCCGTCGCACAGCTTGTTCACGCCTTTGATTGCCGGCAAACCGTGCACCATCCCCTCCTTGTGTAATTTTTTTAGAGCAGGAAAGTTTAGGTGCTTGTACCTTGCGTGCCACCTCTAAGATACATCTTCGGTCCTAGCCAAGAGGCTGACTGGTTGCTCTATCTCCAACTCTAGGATGTAAAGGCGATTTGCCGTGCACCAAACTTGCGTGAGCAGTCGTCGTCGATCATCGCGGATCCTAAGTAGCCCGCGCTCGATGGAAATGTAAATGTGGCAGCCGGCCTCATCAAGTTGACTAGGCTCACGCCTTGAGCCTCGAGATGAAGTAGACGCCGGTCAGCTTGTGGTGCTTGCCTCCCTTGCCGACGAACAGGATGGTGCTGCGCCCTTCGATCTCGACGATGGAGCCGTCATCGAATTTCACCATCTCGCAAATCCGTGAGTCAAGCTCGGAGAAGGCGGCCCCGGTCATATGGTTTGATGCCCCCGTGTCGAGGTCCCCTCCTTGTGTAATTTTTTTAGAGCAGGAAAGTTTAGGTGCTCGTACCTTGCGTGCCACCTCTAAGATACATCTTCGGTCCTAGCCGAGAGGCTGACTGGTTGCTCTATCTCCAACTCTAGGATGTAAAGGCGATTTGCCGTGCACCGAACTTGCGTGAGCAGTCGTCGTCGATCATCGCGGATCCTAAGTAGCCCGCGCTCGATGGAAATGTAAATGTGGCAGCCGGCCTCATCAAGTTGACCAGGCTCACGCCTTGAGCCTCGAGATGAAGTAGACGCCGGTCAGCTTGTGGTACTTGCCTCCCTTGCCGACGAACAGGATGGTGCTGCGCCCTTCGATCTCGACGATGGAGCCGTCGTCGAATTTCACCATCTTGCAAATCCGTGAGTCAAGCTCGGAGAAGGCGGCCCCGGTCATATGGTTTGATGCCCCCGTGTCGAGGACCCATCGCCGGTGCTCTTGCTGCTCGCCTCTTTCACCGATTTGAGCGAACACTCGCTTCTCCTTCAATTGAATTGGCTCCCCAGCCGGTGCCTCTTCCTCGGGTTCGACGCTCCCCGAAGCAGTTATGCCGTCGTCGATTATTGATCCGCCTTTTCCCGCGAGATTTCCATGGCTTCTTACCACCTTTGCGGTTGGAGGGCCAGTCTCGATGATGCTGCCACCGAGAGTGGTGATGCAGTTGGCGAGGCCCATGGACGAGAGAGTGGTGATGGAGATGCCGGCACACGACGGCGGCATGGAGGAGTGAGTGAGCCTACACGGGATGGACCCCACGATGTGTGTATTTTCGCACTTTGCATTTTCTTCTACTTAAACCTAATACCTTTGTGTTGTTAGGTCGACGCTCTAACCACTTGAGCTATTCAACTGGACTGTTGATAAGGTTGGCTCCTCCGCAATGATATACCATGATGGCTTCAACCGGGCTCTGGTACCACTTGTTGTTTTTCGACAATCGGCAAGGATAATCCGCAAAGTGAAATCCTTTTCGGTGAGAGGAAATGTTTAACAGGAAATTGTTGGAAGAAAATAAAAATGCGAAAAATAACAGAGAGAGAATTGTTGAAGACTTTTGCTTAAAATGAGGTGATGATTTCTTCTCAAGAGATTCACCTATTTAAATAATTAACTATCCCTGGAGAGTGGCCAACTAAATTTGTGCCATTTGATTGAGCATTCACGTGTTTGTCAAACGGTCAAAGGAAGATATTTAATTAACTAATTAAAACGTGTAAATCTAAATAAGGAAACCTCAAGCTTTATCTAACACCTACTAACTCTTTGGATACAGAAAAATCTGGTGTCTACATTAGCTTCGGGATTGCCGCTGCAAAACTCCGCATCGCTGCCGCGCAAATCGGCATCGTTGTTCCACCAATGATTGGGGCCTCAGATTCTCTGCCAGCAGATGATATTCCAGCATTGCTTGGGCCCCACCTGGATTCTCTAGGCTCTGATCTTGGGGATCGGTCTCTTGGCTCTTCTCGAAATGTGCAACGGCTGCTGGTCAACCGACTGTTGTAGCACCGGTTGCTTCCCTCGCAACGACTGGTACGACTGTCCCCTCAGTTGACAATCCTGCACCAACTACTCAACTGTATGGTACTCGATTGAAGCACAATATCAAGCAACCCAAGGTGCATACAGATGGAATAGTAACATATTATGTGGTTCGATTTTCTGCCTCTAAACCTACCTCACATATTACTGCTATAAAGTATCTCCTCTGGCGTCAGGCAATGAATGATGAATTTTAGGCACTTCTAAAAAATAATAATGTTTTTCAAACTCAAGCAAAAGACAGATGACTCAATTGATCGCTACAAAGCACGATTGGTTGCTAAAGGGTTTAAATAGCAGTATGGCGTTGATTAGGATGATACCTTCAATCCTGCTCTTAAGCCCATTACCATTCGGCTCTTATTATCTTTTAGAATGTTTTTCTTCATAGCTTTCTTAATGAAGATGTTTATATAAAACCCCCTGGATTTGTGGATTCTTAACATTCTGGTTATCTCTACAAGCTGGATAAGTCACTTTATGGCCTCAAATAAGCTCCATGTGCTTGGTTTTCTCGCCTTAGCTCCAAACTATTACAACTAGATTTTACACCTTCAAAGGTTGATGTCTCTCTTTTCATTTTTAACAAGACGGACATTCGAACGTATATCCTCATCTATGCTAATGACATTATTATCATCAACTCATCTTCTATGGCTACTGAGAAACTTCTTACACATATTCAAGATGATTTTGCCGTCAAGGGACTTGGCACTTTGAGTTATTTTCTTGGGATTGAGGTCTGCCATACTTCCAATGGGCTTGTTCTGAAACAACATAAATAAGTTCAAGATTTATTATCCAGAACCAATATGCTCACCTCCAAAGATGTGTCCACACCCATGTTTCCTAGCGAGAAGTTGTTATTGGATGGTGGTGGAAAGCTCTCACTTGAGGATACTACTCGCTATCAGAGTGTTGTTGGTGCTCTCTAATATTTGTCTCTGACACGTCCTGATATCTTCTTATGTGTCAACAGAGTGTGCCAGTTCACGTCCTCCCTGACTTCTGTATATTGGGCGGCGGTCGAACGAATTCTCAGTTATCTACATGACACTATTGATATGGGCTTGTGCCTCCTCGGATGCTGATTGGGCCGGGAATCCTGATGACCGTTGAGGCACTGGAGGCTATGCGATCTTTTTTGGTGGCAATCTTATCTTCTGGAGTTCAAAGAAACAATCGGTAGTTTCTCGTTCTAGGACGGAGGTCGAATACAAGGCAGGTGCTGATGCCACTGCGAATTAATCTAGATCCAAATCCTCTTACGTGAGCTCGGGATTTCGCAAGCGCGAGCACCTAGCCTATGGTGTGACAACATTGTACCACCTACTTTTTCGCCAATCCAATCTTTCATCGACGGACGAAGCATGTTGAGATTGATTATCACTTCGTTCATGAACGAGTATCAACTCGTCAGCTTGATGTGCGGCTCATATGTTCCAAGGATCTGCTGGCTGATATCATGACAAAGCCATTGCCAACTCCTTCTTTTAGCAGTTTTAAGTGCAGTCTGAACTTAGTAGTACATCATCTAGATTTAGATTAAGGGGGTGTTAAACTTATTCGTAGTAAGAGAATCTCCTGATTTCCTAGTGTGTTAACATGGATCAAAGCCCACCATGTAATCCTCCTCTTATACATCTATATTTGTTATTGAATCTCAACAAGAGAACCACAACTTAGCCAAGATTTTGGGTTAGTTAACAACAGAAGTTTCTCCAAATCATTAGATGGCAGTTTGTTGACAATATGTCAAGGAGGATTGTGCATTCTAGCAGTGGAGAAGCTAAGGAATGAAATGCTAACCAATGCTTACAGCTCACCCTACTTATGCCTCTATGTGGTACCAAGATGTACCAAGTCTTGAAACAACACTTCTGGTAGCGAAACATGAAAAAAGATATAGCAGAATTTGTAAGCAAGTGTCTGGTATGCCAAGAGGTAAAAGCCCTTAGACAGAGGATGGTAGGATTGTTGCAATCCCTTAGTGTGCCGGAATGGAAGTAAGAAAGAATTGCTATGGACTTCATCGTAGAGCTACCTAGAACACTGAAGGGATATACAGTAATCTATGTAATCGTTGACAGACAAACTAAATCAACACACTTCCTACCTGGTAAGGCAACGTATACTGTATGCGAAAGAAATTGTAAGACTTCAAAGAGTTTCAGTGTTGATAGTGTCGGATCGAGACCCACGCTTTATGTCAGCATTTTGGTGCAAACTCCAGAAAGCGTTGGTACTCGCCTCAACTTTAGTACTGCCTTCCACCCATAGACAGACTGTTAAACTGAGCGTTTCAACCAAATTTTGGAAGATATGTTGCGTGCATGTGTATTAGATTTTGCTGGTAGTTGGGACTCTAAGCTACACCTTATGGAGTTCGCTTACAACAATTGTTTCCAAGCAACTATTAGTATGACATTGTTTGAAGCGTTATACGGTCGGAGAATGAGAATTAATGAGACTAGAGTTAGTTTGAGTTACCAATGAGATTGTAGAATTAATGAGACTGGAGTCAGTTTGAGTTACCAATGAGATTGTACAAAAGATCACGGCAAGAATGTGTATAGTTGATCTAAAGAGGATTAAGTTGAGTAACTTTGATGAGAAATATTGGGAGATTATTGAGGGTAAGTATAGCTTATCTACAGAGGATTATTAGGGGTAAGTATCAAATTCCCATCTACTATTCATTTTTTCTTTAAATTGAGAATTCCTTTACCTTTAGAGGATTAAACTGAGTAACTTTGATGAAGAAATCAAGAGCTAAAACATCCTAGATCGAGCTGTCTAAGAAGTCGATCCTCTCCATTTTCGGATAAGCTTTAGATCGAGAAAAATTTCTCAAAATTAAGGTCACACATTTAAAGATATTCCTCCAAACTAATTCCTTTAGCTAGAGGAAAGAATAAGGAAGAGGTTCAATGAAAAAATCAAGCTCGAAAACATCTACAAACAACACAAATTAATTATTACAAAATTTAAAATATAGACTAAATTGTTATTTTCAACCATAAATAAATATATTATATATATATATATATATATAGACCAATTTATATTATGAAGTCGGTGAAATTTAATTTGGAGAGGAAAAAATGGGCATATGTGGCACTTTTTTGCATTTAAAAGCTAAGTGTCCCCCATCTAATTGTTAATAGGTCCCATTGAAAAAGGTTGTCATTGCTCCTATTCACACCTTTTTCTCTCCACATATGCCTATTGAGACATAAGACTTAACCCTTTAATAATGATTTTTTTTTTAAATTTCGTATTTGTTTGGTCCTCGTTCGATGTACAACATTACTTACAAGAGTGTGAAACCTCTCCCTTATATACACATTTCAAAACAGTGCGCTGACAACCTTACATTTAGAAACTCGGGAGAAGAACAGGGATTGCTAGATCAGAAAAGAAAAAACTCAAAATTCTCCCAAAGTAGTATTTATTATCGGTAGCTTCGGGTAGTTACAATGGTATTGAGCCAGTCACCGGACGGTGTGAGTTACTGATCGAAGTACAACTAACCCCTCTCTATAGTAGTCACGTATTAAAACTATGAGGCTAACGACGATACATGATAGGTCAAAGTGGACAATATATGTTAGTGGTGGGGTTGGGGAGTTACAAATGGTATCAGAACCAAACATCAGGCGATGTGCTAGCGAAGACGTTAGACGTTGGGCTCCCAAGTGGATGGATGGTGAGATCCCACATTAATTAAAGAGAGGACAATAACAGCTAGTGGTGACCCGCCTCCTCAAGCGGTTACATGAACTTTCAAAGTTATATGCTTATCCTTAAAATTTTGATATTTTTCAAAAATCCTCCATCTACATAAATAAGGAACCTATTAAAACAAAATAAAAATCTTAAATACTTACCTTTTCCACTTGTCATGTAAATAAGTGTACAACAAGTTTTTGTTCAACAATTTATTAAAAAATAATAAAACATAGATTTAAAAATTAAAATAAAATATTTAAAACAAGGGAACAATACATTGGATTTTAAAAATAAATAAAGAAATTAAAGAAATGGATAATCTTATATTCATTATATAATTAAATTAATTAAATTATACAATAAAACATGATGGTGATGTAGCACATGGGTTGCAATGCATTGAAGGGACAATTATTAGAAACCAAATCTTTTTTGAAATAGGGATTATAAAATTAGTATCCTAATTAATGCAAAAATTAAAATTGACACTATGGATCGATCTATTAGACACATAGATCAACTCGGTATCGATTAACCAATAATGCTACCAGTTCATATGGTAGTCTTCTCGTTAAATTTAAGTGATGAAATGCAATATTCTATTCTAACCTAAGATTAGGAATTTAAATATGTGACTATCCTACACACGTGCCACAGTCTCTATTCTCGATGCCACTGTCATCCGTACATGAGTGCCTTGCCTTTACCTAAAAATGATATGACACACAGCCTGAGTATTTCAAAGAATACTCACTAAGTGACTCCACTATAGAGGTCATGCTAATGTAAACATATGCAATCATGCTCATGGGACCTATCTCTATCTCATCTGGGAGTAGCCTCCAGTCTCTGACTACTATGGATGTGTAGTGCTTAAAAACACGACCCACACGTGCGAATGTGAATCCCCAGAGGCTTCGCACACCCCCTAGACCCTCTCTAGTCAAGCTACTTTGTAGCGACCTTCGGAGGGTAGCAGAACCCCTAGTGTCATGCTTCCCATGATCACTCTCATCATCATACTATTCGCGTCCAAACTCATCATCTCTATTGAAAGTATTCCTATGCTTATAAACACACAACATACATAAGGTCCCTCTAATTTCCATCTTATCCTCTCTTCTGGCACAACCCTCTAGTCTTATCTTTTTGTTACATTAAGTAACACATGCTCGAGGATATTTATATTAATATCATTTTCATACTCTTAGGGTTATGCCTTATGCTGGTCTATCGACATGATGCAATATGACATTCATCTTCATAAATCATGCTTAATATGGAAAACATAACTTATTAGGATAAATATCATGCAATCATCATACTCATCATAACGCCATTAAATGCATCAAATTTATCATGTATGTCATACATCGAAATATATAAATTACATACATTATCATGCATCACAGCCAAACATCATACTCATATGACACCAATCGAGACTCATAGACCAACACAATCGAGACTCATAGACCAACGTAAAGTAACTTATATGGCTAAATCCTCTATCATGCACACATCTAGCTCACATGTAAGACAATCGATGTTTATATATGAGCATACATATAGCTTTAATCTCCTAACAAGCATGTTAGCATTCAATATCAAGCATCTTTACCTACTTAGGTATCGTAAATAACAATCATTCTCGCCATGGTCTTAATAGTTCAATCAAATCAAATTAGAGTTTTCTTACAAGTTGGAAGCTCTTACTACAATAATAGATATTCAGCTGTTCCAAATTTTTATTTACTATGTCCCATACTCAAGTGCAAGTAATATTTGCTCTAACACATGTTCAAGATTCATTTAATCAATTTCTAATCGATTCCTACCAGTATTACTAAATGAAAAGTTTGAAAGATTACTTACCGCGTTTGAGATGTTTAGGGTCGCAGTTTTCCTTCTTGTAATCTAAATTCTTCTAAACTTTTCAATCAGGTGACCTAAATTAAGTCCAAACAAAAAAACTAGTAAAACAAAATTGAAAATCAAACTCTAAATGACTAAAATATATAAACAATAGTCGAATGGTCAAAATTGGGTTGTCTGTTGACTGATTAACGCTAGTCGCATTTAACTTCATGTACCTCAAGAAATGCGCATCTGGTGTTCTTTTCCGATCGCTCTCTGACTAGGATCACCATGATTACTAAGTCCAAGCTCTCACCTAGAACTGGAAATTTTGAGATCTTTCTTTTAGTCCCATGAAGTTGTAGGACACAAATGAACTCAAATCAGTGTTGAAAATCCACGAGTTGGACAAAATGAGCTCAAATGAGTCCGGTCGTGTGTTCAATGGTCAATAGCTCCAAGAATGGGACAAAACGTGGCCGAATACCCTCCAATCCTTTAAGACCTTAGCCATTGAGAGTTCATTCAGAGTTCACCAACCGTGAATTCACTTCAATTTAGTACCCTTAAGGTACTTTAGTTACCCTTAAGGTACTTTAGTATCCACTTGGTACCCTCTCAAAGTCTTTCACTTGGATTATTAGCCATGAACTAGACGAGGAACGTCTCGTGAATATCAATAGATATACTGTAACAATCTTAACTTTCTCTACTTAACCTAAGGCCACTACTCTATATTTAATGCGGAACTAACTTTATTAGGCCTTCTCATAAATTCAACATCAATTTCATACCTTATTTATTACCTTCGAATAAACAAATACAAAGAAAATAACAAAGAAACAATACAGAAATAAAATCCAACTCAACCTATACTACTAATAGAAATGAAAGTTCGATTTAAACTAACTTATACTATTAAATGGAAAATACAACTCAACCTACACTAACCTATACTACTAAAGAAAATGCAAATCTATCCTATGCATGTGCCACGATCTTGGGGTTGCGATGTGTCCGTTAGCCTTATAGGGACGCCTTGCCTTTATCTGAAAAATATAATAGTACGAGGCTTGAGTATTTTAAAAACACATGAATGTAATGACGAGACATCTCTGAAACTGTCTATTTTCCTATGGTACTATTCTAATGGGCAGCTTGGATGTGTAATTCATTTCCCAGACAAAACCCACACGTGCGAGTATGGACCCACCAATCGGTTCACACACCGCTAGGCCCCTTTTCTTGTCAGGTGAGCATACTCTGTGAGCTCTCTATGTCGGACACCTATTAGAAGTAGTAGTCGTCACAGCAGCATTATGTAAAACATAATGGTCGTTCTCCTGCCTAGTAATGTACGTGTTCGTACCGTCGTGAAGGAATAGGGGTATCCCCCAATGCATGAGTCACATTAATGCATGAGGTCCCAATATTTTTCCATTTTCATCGTTATTAAATATAACATTCATCCATTTTCATCATATTTTCATTTCTCTTATAAGGGGTTATATTTCATGCTATTTATCATTTTCATGTCATCCATAGCAATACATGCAATTCACAAGACATAACGTAACACTTTCATGCTTTCAAACATAACAGTTCATATCGTACATATCATACGTTAAATATCATAACATTCATATAATGCAATCCGAGCATATCATAACACATAGCATCACAAATCATAAAAATTCATCCAAAGACAGCATAGCGTTCACATCACATAACATTTATGTACTAATTCATAACAGTCTAACATACAATTTATGACACGTACGAACCACCGATACGTGCCAACATACAACATGCATTTTATAACCTAACGACGGTAGGATCAGTTACTTGGTTGGCCTCAGCCGGCGTAATCCCTAATTAATTTAACGTAAGCTCCCGCTCCTCAAAAGCGTCCTACGTTACGCCGGTCGTCGGCTTCTATTGGATCGTTCATCGCTTTGTTAGTATTTCACAATAATAATCATGAATCCAACTTGAAATTGTGAAATATGGCATTAAAACGATCTTATTTACCTTAATTGAGGTCGAAAACAGGTGCAGGAGGTGCCCGAACTGACTGGTGGGTCCATACTTGCATATGTGGGCCGTGTGTAGGAAATTAATTACACATCCAAGCTACCCGTTAGGATAGCCGCCATAGGAAAACATATTGTTATGATAGGTCCCATTCATGAAAATGCATGTGTTTGCATTTAACCCCAATAGTGGGTCACTTATTGAGTATTTCTTAAGCCAAGTGCTACTTCTATTTCAGGTTAAGGCAAGACATTCATGTACGGCTGACGACGACATCGCAACTCAAAACCATAACTCATGCATAGGATAGTCACATTTATTTCCCTAGACTTGAGCTAGAATATGATGTTTTTAATTTAAACGTTTATTTATTCTTTTGTTGTGTCATTTTAAGGATGTTTTCAAATCACGTAAGTCCATGGCTGTGTTTTAAGATGAAAGTTACGTTTTATGAAAGTTTAAATGAACTATTTCCACATTCAATGTTCATGATATTTATATAGTAGCGACCTTAGATTAAGTAGAAAATTTCAGGTCATCAGATATACAAGATTATTTGAGACGAAATATCTAAGACGTTATGATTCATCTACTTCACGACACTTTCAAATGCAAGTCTAAATTGTTGAGCAATAGGGATAACTAGTTTAAAACTCACTTGTAAGGTTAATTTCTTAACATTCTTGTTACAATAGCTAGAAGTTTGGACAAATCAACAACGTAGGAGAGTGAGAGATTCAAACTTCTAATCTATCAGTAAATGATAGTATATCGTAACCCATTGAATTATGTTCGAGGTGCCCTAAGTAGCATATGCTAGAATAATAAAGAAGGCATCCCCACACACGTATTGACACATAGAAAGATTTAGAAGGAAAATAAAGGGGAGCCCCACATTTGAAACATAGTGGCAAAGAAAAAAGAGTGTAGAAGATACTCATGTACTCCTCTTATGCTTCATGTCATACCTTCATCCCCAAACAGCCCTCTAGCTATTCCCTCTCGACATAGACCTCCGACCAACCCTTTCTCCCCTTCCCTTTATTTAAACTCACTCCCATTCTTCATATTCTCACTATCATTATTATTACATCCCTCAACCATGAACAACAACTACAATAAGCTCCACTCCTCCCGCTCCGGCGACACTCCGGCCTCCAGCTTCCGCATTTCCAATGATCAATCCGTTCCCCTGCCGCCACCTTCACCATCCTCCTCCCGCCGCCGTATCCTCCTCATCTCCTTCCTCTCCATCTTTCTCATCACTGCCTCCGCCATCTCGGCTGTGGTTCTCGTCCACTCTCGCATCGCCGCCTCCACGGAGTCGCATTTCCCCCACAACAAGCCTACCCAAGCCATCTCCCGGGCTTGCAGCCTCACTCTCTACCCTTCTCTTTGCCTCTCCTCCCTTCTCTCCGCCCCCGGCTCTCTCTCCGCCGACGTCCACGACCTCGTCCATATCTCTCTCAACCTAACTCTCCAACATCTCACCAAAGCTCTCTATTCCACTTCACAAATCCCCATCTCCCAAATCTCCAACGACCCTCTTGCCCAATCCGCTTATGAAGACTGTATGGAGCTTCTAAACGACGCCGTTGAAGCTTTTTCCCTCTCTCTCTTCTCCACAACCGCCACCAACCACGACGTGATGACGTGGCTGAGTGCAGCGTTGACTTACCATGACACGTGTACGGATGGATTTTCTGATGTGGCTGACCCAATCAAGGATCAGATAACGGCCAAATTGAGTGATTTGTCGGAGATGATAAGTAACTCTTTAGCCATTTTTTCTGGGTTTGGTGGTGACGATTTGCCGGTGGAGAATCGCCGCCGCCGCCGGCTTATGGAGAGTGATGAACACTGGTTAGCCGAGGAAAATAATGGTGATGGAGATTTTCCCCGGTGGGTGAGTGGGAAAGATCGCCGCCTTTTGGCTGCTCCCATATCGTCAATTCAGGCGGATATCGTGGTGGCTAAGGATGGTAGTGGCAAATTCAAGACAGTGGCGGAGGCCATTGCGGCGGCTCCGTCATCCAGTGGCCGCCGGATTGTGATCTACATTAAAGCCGGAAAGTAAGAACAATATTTTCCCTTTTTTATTTAAAAATTTTGAATGATTATTTAATTAATTCCATTTTTTTTTAAACAACTTTTTTCCTTATTAAATTTATTGACTTCAGTGTCGTAATCATTCAAAGCTGTAATTTACCAATTCCTATAGTCCATAGTTTTCATAATAATAATTACACAATAAAAACAATATAAAATGTCCCCTCATATTTTAAGTCCTTTTCAATTTAGTTGCCCTCATAATAATAATAACAACAACAACTAAAAATTAATTAATTAATTAATTTACAACAAATATTAATTATACCGACCGAAGCCAAACATATAAATAATTTAAAATAGCGGTCGGTACAGCAATGGATCGATCACGAGAGTCATGGTATTTAACGTCGAGAATTTTAGTTTTTTTCTTTTTTTTTTTTTTTTTTTTTTTTTTGAGTTCAGATAATAATTGGAAATGGGGTGGGACTAAGAGGGAGATTAATGTAATTTTGCAGGTACGAAGAGGAGAATTTGAAGGTAGGAAGGAAGAAAACAAACTTGATGTTTGTGGGAGATGGGAAGGGCATAACCGTCATTTCAGGTGGTAAAAGCGTTTATGACAAAGTTACCACTTTCCGGACCGCCACCTTTGGTATATACTCTCGCACTTTTTTTTTTTTCCTTTTCAATTTTATTCCAAAAACCTTTTTTTTTTTTAATATTCTTTTTATATAAATAAATAAATAAAATAAAATAGTGATGACGTGTCACGAAATTAAGGCTTCCAATTCTGACACCGGATATCTAGGACTCAGAATTATGGTCGTCTGGTCCAAATATGGCCACCCCCTTTTTTTTTTCAAATTCAATTTTCTTTTTTACTTTTTTTTATTATAGATTTTAAGAAATATTTAAATTTTTAGTTAAGTTTTTTTTAAATTAAGTTTTATTTTAATGAAAGAAAAACGAATCTAAATGTTACTAAAATAAAATTTCGAGAATAAAAAATGTGTTTTCACTTAATTTTTTTTTTAATTTAATGAAATAAATTCAAAATTTTAGGATCTAATTTAAATAAAACATTTTGAATTTATTTTGGGGAAAATATTATTATAAATTTTGGAAAAAAAACAAGAACCTCTTCTTCACTTTATCATTTTTAGATAAATCGGAGGCTATATATATATGTGTATATATATATATATATATATATATATATATATATATATATATATATATATATATATATATATATATATATATAGATATATATATATTAAAAAAAAAAAGGAAATTATTATAGATTTAAAGATAGCAACAAATTAAGCTATTTTTGCAGCATTAATGGGCTATACAAAAATAATTGTTTGATTTATCCAAATAATCATATGAAAAATGCCCACCGTTCATATATATATGTCTTCATATATGTTTTTTTCTATTTTTTTTTTTTATTTTTTTATTTTTTTTTTTATTTTTTTTTTTTGCAGCGGGCTCTGGGACAGGACTAATTCTACGAGACATGACATTTGAGAACACGGCAGGACCAAACAAGCACCAAGCAGTGGCACTACGTTTGAGTGCAGACCACGCCGTGGTATTTCGTTCCAATGTTATCGGTTATCAAGACACTCTTTATGTCCACTCGAATCGTCAGTTCTTTCGAGAGTGCGATATTTACGGCACAATTGACTTCATCTTTGGTAATGCTGCTGTTGTCTTCCAAAGCTGCAACATCTATGCTCGTAAGCCAATGTCAGGACAAAAGAATACCATCACAGCTCAAGACCGAAAAGATCCAAACCAAAACACTGGAATCTCTATCCACGCCTGTAAAATCATCGCCACGGGTGACCTCCAAGCCTCCAAAGGATCTTTCCCCACCTACCTCGGCCGCCCTTGGAAGTTATATTCTAGAGTCGTATACATGGTATCTTCTATGGGAGACCATATTCATCCTCGCGGTTGGCTCGAATGGCAAGGCTCTTTTGCTCTTGACACTCTTTACTACGGTGAGTATATGAATTCTGGGTCAGGTGCCGCTGTAGGACAGAGGGTTAAATGGCCAGGTTATCGAGTAATAACTTCTGCTATAGAAGCCACCAAATTTACTGTCGGACAGTTTATTTATGGCTCCTCCTGGTTGCCTTCTACTGGAGTGTCGTTTTCAGCTGGATTATCTACTAACTAATATACATACTATATATATATATATTTTACTCTACTTTCAAGTGTATTTAAATAATTAAAAATTATTTTTTTTTCATTTTTATTTTTAGGACGTGGCAGAAATGACACGTGTACAATCTCATTTCTTAGATCATGCTCTTGGCAAATAATATGGCCACATCAAACTATGGGGGTATATGAACATTATTATAAAGATGGCCAAAGATATATATTGTTATAATTGTGATTATATTATATTGTGTCAATATTACATACTTTTGAGAGCAAATTTGTTTTTTTTTTCTTTTTCATATATATATATATTATATATATATATATATATATATCTCTGTGTGTGTTCTTTAGGTTACATCGGACGAATAAAAATAGTGAGACTTTTTTTTAGAGCAATGGTCGATTTACATAATAAATGACGATATTAGGTCATATTGTCGTTATCAATCTAAATTGCCAGTTGTATAAAGCTCACTTTTTAGTGATTAAGTTTTATAAAACGGTTCATTATTAATAAAAATGACAGATTTAGCTTGTATCGTGTGTCGGCTAGAGTTGTTAAATCACCGACAACAAATTCGACTATTCATATAATTAATATAAAAAGTATAATAATACCTAAAACGTTAATGGAAGTAACCGTACATAAACATATATATTTGACAACAGTACAAAATGGAGCTACCAGAACTCGAAACGTGGATGATTATTTCGTTAGTTGACCGAGTCAATGACGATAACGGTCGGGTAAGCGATAAATATTATTCGAACGTATTGTAATCGGTAAGTGATTTGAAAAGAAAAAAAAAAAGATAAGATGAAGAAAATTGGTTGAAGGAGGAAAATGAGCTTATCTTTTGGTGTTGGGTTGGTGGGTAGACAAAGTGGTTGATGGGGACAAGAGAAAAAAAATAGCAAATGGAATAATATTTTTCATTACCGTCGGCAAGGGACCAATAATTAACATAATAATCCCAATCTCCTCTTCAATACAATCGGACTTGCGATTGTGCGACACTCTTTTCTCAGCAACAAGTGAGTTAAGTCTATTCGTTCTTGCGTCGCCTACGGCCAAACGACATATGCTTGAGCCTCTTACCCTGGTTCAAGAAGAAAGTTTTAGAAAACGGGAGTAGAGAGATTTCAAAAGAGAGTTTTGAAAGCAAGATTCGAGAAATTGAAATTGGTGTTATATGGGAATGTAAGCAAAAGGTAACAACAACAGCTTACTGCATATAACTATCGGGTAGGGAGAAATTGACAACTAGTCATATCTCCCTATAGTACATTTTCGGGCATTTTTGCCCAGGTGGGTGTAGACGCAATTCTGGTGAACAGTTATACACTCCCGTATTGACCCGATATGAAATTGTAAAGGCCTACCTAAGATGAAAGCATGAAAAAGGGGTTTAGAACGAGCATGCAACCATAGGCAACACGCCTTGGACAAGCATGACCGTGACTCGAGACTATAAATGTAACGGTATTCCTTTTATTGAATAGGTTAAAATATCTTTTTGATTTGAAAGGTTACCAGCAATTCTATCCATTGAGATAGTGAGATAGTAAATGTAATTCACCACTTATGGTCGATAGCCAATACTCGAAAATGGTTTCATCCTCGGCTGATTTTTACGATATTGTTAGCGACTTTTTGCTCATATTCTAAGACAGTTCTGAAAAAAAAAAAAAAATTCGACTCTCTAATATCTTAATATTTCTATAGAAAACCGTACTAGGACTTTTGAAGAAAAAGAGTCTATACCACTGCATGTATGAGCTTGAACCCGAAACCCTAATTTAAAAACATTAATTGGATCGATCTAAACCATTCAAAATAAATAAATAAATAAATAAATACTACTTTGGCTAGATTAAAATATCATTTTTGTTTCTGTACTCCAGGGTTTGTGCTGTTTCAATCATGTACTTTCTTTTATTAAAATTTAGTTCGGGTCTTTAAAGTTTTTATTTTTTTTTCCTCACATTCTTATAGGTCGAGATGAACAGATAAATGATTTATGTATATGCTGTTTGATGAATATGCTTTTCACGTGTGTCGAGTCATTGCTATTGCCTTTTTAACTTTTGATGTCAAAATTATTTTTGTTTTAGTATATGCTTTTGTGACCTATGACTAAGAATGGAAAAAAAGCATATCCAATCAAAAAATACAATTTCCATCTCCTTTTCTCATACATAGGAGTTTTAATTTCTCATCTTACTTGCCTTTTTCTATGGCTATGAAGACATTATAGAAATAATAATAATCACAATAAATGGTAGATTTTATTATTTTTTAATGTTATTGGAATTTTCCATTTACTATTAATACCATTAAATTAGCCTTTATATAACATGTCCATTTTAAAAATATCACATCAATATTGTTAATGGAAAAGCTAAATAGAAAACATTATTTAAAAGATACTCTATAGATCGTCACTAAAATTCGAAAGAGATTATTTAAAAGAAGAATTTACTCTACCAATGAACTCGAAAGAAATTTTAAAATAGATCGCACCAAAATTCGAAGAAGCTCTTCGACTATCAAAATTTCTGAAGGTGGTTAGGTCTTTCATAGATAAGTAATGCAATACGTAATCTATCAGAATGCTGAGTAATTACTGAAGGTTTCAATTTTTTGGGAGAGGTTAGGTAACATTGTTGACATCATCCATCTCGATAAAATCATGAAAACCCAGTAAATTAATGAATAAAAATGTTAACTACTTATGAAGATGGAGAAGGATACTTCCTGAATATGATGAATATGGATGTGTACATTACGACTTATGATTTTCGACATTTTATGTTTGTCATGATGTTATGTGGGTCATTTCCCTTCGTGGTGTTTGGCAAGAACCTGTTAGTGAGTAGTAGCTCGACAAGTGATAACTCTTCAAAAGTAGAGTTATATCAAGAGTTTTTGTAGTTAATTTTGCACTCTTACTCATCATTTTCTCATCAATTACTCCATTTATTCTAATTAGCAAGCATGAAATAGTCAAATTATGGTTTAACAGGAAAAGAAGATCAATTGGCATAAATTGAGCTTAATTGTACATTAATTCAGTTATTTGGTAAAATTTCAGAATATTTAGGTTGAACTATGATGTTGTAGCAAATCTGGAAATAAATTGCTGACCGTGATGCTGAAACAATTCGGAAAGCAAACTATTCGGGGATGACATGAAAATTTTAATCCACATCAATGGTCCACGTGGGTCATTTACTGCCGATTAGAAACATCTTGAGGGACAATTTTATCCTTTCTCAACCCTACATGAGAAAAAAAAAAAAAAAACATTATAAAAGAAAAATGATACCTAAAAAGGAGGGAGTCACACCTTGGGACACACCCCAGTTAACGGCTGTGAAATCAGAGGAGAAAGTGTAATAGCCCAAAAATAATAATAATAATAATAATAAATAAATAAATACAAATTATTATAAACAAAAATTATTATTATGTTTAAAACAATAATAAATAAATAAAATAAAATAAAATAAAAACAATTCTTCCGCATAGTCCCTTTTCCAATAATCTCTCATCAACTCATGTTCCTGCAAATGAAACAGAAATGAAAAAATATTAGATTTCAGAAAAACAAAATGTCTCCCAATTTACATGAGAGAGAGATTTGAGATTTGTAGTTATATCTCATATCTCCTTTCCTTCTATCCAATTATTTAGTATTATTTAGCAATTTACCTGTTAGAAAAATACATTCATGATCCATAGCAAAAAAAAAAGAAAATTGGTCAAAATAATTGCTAACATAATTGAAAATGTAACCAACAAAAATAAAAAAAAAGTTTTAAGCAGATTTAACATATCAGAATTTCTTTTTTTTAGCAAAAACAAACACAAACATAAAAACAAAAAGGTTTAGATTTAGTTTTGGTATTAAGAAATATTGTTAGTAGTTTTCCTTTTATTTTATTTAATGATATTTAATTATTAATTTGATTACAATTAGTTAGCTTTGAACTAAGGTGAAAGTCATCCTCAAAAAGTAAGAATTAATTAAAATTTCTTCTTTCTTGCCAAAACATTACCATTAGTAAGTTTTGAATTAGGGGTGAAAGTCATCCCGAAAAAGTAAGAATTGATTAAAATTTCTTCTTTCTTGCCAAAACAAACACAAACATAAAAACAAAAAGGTTTAGATTTAGTTTTGGCTAGAAACAAATATTGCATTTGGAGAGGTCAGTAGTTTTTCTTTTATTTTATTGAATGATATTAATTTATTAACTTGGTTACAATTAGTTAGTTTTGAATTAGGGGTTAAAATCATCTGGAAAGAGTAAGAATTGATTAAAAGATTGGATAAAACTAATTTGAGAGAGAAGATTGTGAATATAATTAAAAGAAGGAGAAACACGGAAGAGACAGGGAGAGAAGATTGTGAATATAATTCAAATTATCTAGGGTATTAAACACACGTAAAATAGAATATCTAGAAAATGTTAATGGGTATTAAATGGTTTGTATGAAAATAATACTATAACAAACATACATAAATGTCTCAAGACTTAACTCATGCAAAGAATTTAACGTTCGCATGAAGTATAACACATGGATCAATATAAATTAGAGAAACAATTTTGTAGAAGTTGAAACTTGAAACTAATGTCATGGGCTCATATAGGTTGACTTGGATTTCAATGGACTTTCATTTAAGGATAACATCCGGACATCAGCCTAAGCTAATCAAGTAAGTGGCTTTACTATCGGCATGATTATATTTGATGTTGACACGTGCTCCGTGGTTCTACACGTGTCATATATATTGATATGTGTGAATTGTCTGTTGATCGATATGCTTCTTATATATTATGTATATGTTATAATATGTGAACTGTATGATAATAATTACAGTATGATGTGTTCAATGATATATTTAAGATAGGATACGAGAAGGATGCACAAAACGAAATGTAACACGATAGGAGTAAGATACGTTCAATAAACGTTAAGGTTAGGTTACATATCGGAGTGCTATGGATAGGAGAGATTGATGAAAGAATACGGTTAGGTTATGGGTAGAAAGGGATAGGTTTGTGATAGATTGATAGAACGATACCGTTAGGATATGTTCCTGTGATGATATGACTAAGGTACGTTCACGTAACGATATGACTGTGATAGGTATAAGAACGTTAAGGCTATGATAAGTTAGGGAACGATATGACCACGAAGTATTTACGATATGACATGCTTATGATACGACATGTTGTGATGTGATATGTTATGTTTAGATGTTTTGTGTGACCATTGAGGTAATTGTTGTATGAATTGCACGTTATGAAATGATATGTTAAAAGCATGGAGCGTTATGTTATGTTTTCTAAATTGTATGTATACAGCATGTTATGAATGACATGATATCACGATAAATAAAATGAAATATAACCCTGTTAGAATTATGCATGATATGAGAACTGAAAAATGAGAAAAAATATGATATTAATGTAAAACGATAGCGGGGTTATATTTAATAATGTCGAAAATGAAAAAATATTGGGACCTCATGCATTATGTGTGTTCATGCATTGGGGGATCCCCTATTTCATCACGATGGGCAGGGGTACGATCATTATGTTTTACATAATGCTGCTGGCAAGGGTACGATCATTTTGTTTTACAGAATACTGCCGTGGCGGAAACTAATTCTAACGGGTGTCTGGTCTAAGGAGCTCCCAGAGTATGCTCGCCCGACAAGGAAAGTGGCCCAGAGGTGTGCAAATTGACTGGTGAGTCCATACTCGCACGTGTGGGCTGTGTGTAGAGTATATGATACACATCCAAGTTACCCGTTAGGACAGTACCGTAGGAAAATAGATTGAAAGGATAGGTCCCGTCATTGTATTCGCATGTTCTTGCATTTAACCCCAATAGTGGAGTCACTTACTTAGTATTTATGTAAATACAGTCATGTGCTACTACATTTTTCAGGTTAAGGAAAGGCATTCCTGTACGACTGACGACGACATCGCAATTCGAGACCATCGCACATGCATAGGGTAGTGGTATTTAGTTTCTTAGACTTAGGCTAGAATAAGATGTTTTTAATTTAAATGTTTATTTACTTTATTTAGCCTTTTGTTGTGTCATTTTAAAGATGTTTTCGAAACACGTAAGTCCATGGCTGTGTTTTAAGACAAAGGTTACGTTTTATGGAATTTAAATGAAGTCTTTTCGTATTCAATGTTCATGATATGTATATAGTAACAACATTAAATTAAGTAAAAAATTCGGGTCGTTACAGAAGGAGAAAACCCTAATCCAGCAATTGTTGATAGCAGAAGGAAAAGAAGACCAAGAAGGATTGATTGGGGCAAAGAGGTGGACGTGAGAGCTCAAGGGAAGGGAACTTCTATTGAAGAACAATAACAAAGTTGGATAACTCTCTATTTTCTTACTCTATTTTATTATTCTATCAATTTTATATGATTGAGATGCGGGTTCCTTGTTTTATTCAGTTTTTATGGAGAGCTAAATTTTATAGAAGAGGCGAGAGAGTTTTATATAGTTTAAGTATGTTGGCAGTATGACTTTAGTTTATTAATATTAATGATTTACATGTGTGTTTAATTAGCTATTTTACATACATAGTTGTTCTCTTATTCGGGAGAAGAGAGGGAGCAATTACTCTAGTTCGATTGTAAAGAGACTCGAAGGTAATAAAAGGGTTCGAAATAATTCTTCTCCTAATAAAAAACGATTGTGGAAGTAATCACTATGCATGACCCTCGAAAATGGGCTTGGGAGTCCATTAGAAGGAACTAAAATTTATCACAAAAACTCATCAACTTATCTATTTAATCTTTCTTAGCTGAACCTTCTTCATTATAGTTGATTTTTTCATCATTTTCTGTTTTTCGATCGCAGAGTCACTCTACATTAGGTTGTTTAATTAGTAAAAAGCACACACTTATTTGAATGTTACCCAAAAATTCACTTAATTTCCAGCTATAAAATTAACCAAAAAGATAGGTTCTCTTTAGAATCGATAATTTACTTACTACTTGTGATAGTGTATACTTGCACTTATTTTTGTAAATTTTACGTCATTTTATTATATACATCCACAAGCGATCAACGAGTCAGGCCTAGACGGTGTGCAGCCCACCTGATGTGTCCATGCTCGCACGCGTGAACCATGTATAGAGAAACACTACACATCTAATCTTACCTGACTAGAAAGCTGCCAAAGGTCGTGTTATGATATGTTTTAAGGATTTGTTATGAGCATATAAATTTATGACATTGTTTTTGTAACAACCCTATTTTCCTTCTAAAATAGAAGTGCTATCATATGGAGGACGTGACCTTTTTTATGCAGAAAAAATTCATTTTAAATAGTTCAAAAAACTAGAAAATAAAACAAATAAAACCTTAAAACAATGCCCTCATCTAACCTAAGGGCATGAGATAAATAAGTGCAACTACCCTAACACCAATTCCATGGTCTTCAATGCGACGCCGTTGTCATTCATCCATGGGTTTCTTGCCTTTACCTGAAATATAAGAATAGAACAAGGTTTGAATATTTTAAGAAATAACTTAATGGTCGGGCTAGCACTCTTTGGCATGTTGCCGGACACTTGGAGGGAATAACGATCATTGTAGCATCATGGTAAACATGATGGCCATTTCAATCTCATAGCGTATGCTTCTGTACTCATCATAAAGGAGAAGTATGTTGATGCATGTGAATGTACAATTATGCATGAGGTCCCCATATTTTCCATCATGGCGTAATAAATCATGCAAGACAATCCTCATTCTTTCATCACATATTACACTCGATAATATACATACATAAACTCCTATAAAATGATTTCATGCATAACCTAACTTTCAAATCATGGCATAGGGATTGTGCGTGGTAGATTTCCTTATTTAAAAACATATCATAACATGTCATACATAGTACATCATAGTATTTTCTCTTACGCTGATTATCAAATCTCAATAAGAGGACTCCAGATTAGCCAAGATTTTGGATCACTTAATAGCGGCCCCTAGGGGGTAGCTACTATGCAAGGACGGCTATGCGTCCTAGCAAAGGAGGAACTAAAGAATGAGATATTAACCAAGACTCACAACTCGTAATAGCGGCCCCTAGGGGGTAGCTACTATGCAAAGACGGCTATGCGTCCTAGCAAAGGAGGAACTAAAGAATGAGATATTAACCAAGGCTCACAACTCGTCATTCTCTATGCATCGAGTGTGGTACACGATGTATCAAGAACAGGGACATAGGGTGTACCAATAGGTGAATACCCCTGCACAGAGGCCGGTCGCCGTTCAACCGTTAAAAAAAATAAAAAAAATAAATAAAATAAGTTAATTAGTAAAAGAAGATAATCTATCTCATATGTCTGTCAACCTCTCAAAACTCCTTCCCTCAAACACCTCAACTAATCCCTTCTCAAACATCATCATTAATTATTGAAAAAATAAACGGAAAGAAAGGCCTTCAAGTTTGCATATTTAGTTTCATGGGAAGGAGAGATGTAACGACCCTAGATTTTAGCTACATAAGCTGGTATGGGGAATATAACTCTTAAACATAATCATTTATGTAATAAGTTTCAAAACAATAAAACAAACTTCATTATTGAAAACACCACCATGATCTTACATGTTTAACACGTAATATTGAAATGCAATAAAAAACGAAATGAAATAATTTAAAAACATGAAATGCAAAACAACCTATTCTAATTTAGGTTTAGGAATTTAAATATGCTTCTACACTATGCACATGTCATGGTCTCTACTTTGCGATGCCACCATCAACCGTACATGGGCTGTCTTTACCTGAAAAATGATGTAGCACACAGTTTGAGCATTTCAAAGAATACTCAGTAAGTGACCCCACTATAGCGGCCATGAATAATGCAAACACATGCAACAATGCTCTAGGGACCCATCATTATCTCATCCTAGGGGTGGCCTCTATTCCGAACTAACTTAGATGTGTAGCACTCCCTACACAAGATCTACACGTGCGAGTGTGAATCCCCAGGTGACTCGCACCCCACCTGGACCCATCATCGTCTAACTAGTTGTCTATAGCGACGTCTAGAGGTCAGCAGACCCCTAAGTGTCATGCTCAACATGATCACTATCATCATCATAGTATATGTGTTCGTACTCATCATTATAAAAAGGAGAAATTTTTCGATGCTCGTGTACATATAAACATGCATGAGGTCCCTCTAATTTTTCTCTTCTTTGAAATGTCTTTATGACACAACCCTAGTTTCATCTTGTAAAACTATTAGCAATACATGCGTGTTACCTTCTCTTCTTAACGTCATATTAATTTTTTGTAGGGTTGTGTCCTATGCCGAATTAACGACATAATGCAATATGGCATTCATAATGTGCATCTTAACTTAATATGAAAAACAACGTCATATTAAGGTAAACAATATCATGCATCATCATCATCATACATCGTCGTCATAATGCTATCGAAAATACATCATGCTCATCATTACACGTCGCCCGACGTCATCATACATCATCATAAAACTGATACAAGTCATCATACATCATAATATGCACGTCATTCATCGTAGTTATAAAGCGTAAAGGACACATGTCGATGCCACTGGGCACATGTCGTCAAATATCAAGCAAGTTACTAACTTATCCTATAATAAGGCTACTTACTTGGTTAGCCTTAGCCGGCGTTCTCCCTAATTTAAATAACGATTGCTCCGGCTCCTTGAAAGTTGCTCTAAATGTCAACGGGTTCGTTTCCTATTAAATCGTTTGTCACCTTCTGTTAGTATTTCACACGTTCATAATAATTCCAACTGACATATGTGAAATTCTACATTAAAACGATCTCAATTACCTTAATTAAGGTTGAAAATAGGTTTGAAACGGTGAAAATTGGGCTTAAAAAGGAAACCCAAGTCGATCAGAGTTAGAAGCGCAAGAAATCGAGCCGAGCCGATCAAAGCCGCTGAGGCTAAGGAGTGTTTGTCTGCGGGCATGCCACGTGTGACCAAGGGAGAGGGATGCATCGCAATGCTCTTCTTGGGTCGTGGCGTGGGTGTACAGGTCGCGGGTCACGGATCACAGGTGCTGCAGGCTGCATGGGCTCATCGTATGGGTTGGGCCGGTTGCAGGTTGGGCCTCGGTTTCTATTGGCTGCAAACGTGGATTGGCTGTTGTAGGCTGGGATGATAAGGTGATCCTCGGTTTGTGGGTTGCAGACGTGGGCCGCTGTACGTGGGGGCTGGGTTGGTGGCTGGTTGGGCTTCGGGCGAATGGACGGGCAGTGGGTTACGGGTTGAATATGACCCGGATCCGGATCCAATGGATCTTGTCTTCTTCATTTCACTTCTGCGTGGTTTCCCGCGGTCGTTTCTAACGTCTCTTCTCGTTCCTTTTCCTCCTCTATCTCTCTATTGACCTTTCCTCCTCTATCTCTCTATTGACCTTTCCTCCTCTCTTCCATGAAGTTTTGTAGCTTGTAGGTGCCTAAACTGATAGATCTACTGTTGACTCTGGCAATTCGGAGGACAATGTCGACGAAAAATTGGCCGAAGGTTTCTTCGAAGAAAAAATTAGCGGAAGTAAAAGGAGAGAGGGAGAGAGATTCGCTGAGATTTGTTGAAGACTCGATATATTATTTTTCTTCAGTTGAACGGTTTATATAAACCAATTATACAAAAATAGGAAAGTGGACGAAGACTTCGCCCAAATTGGCCAAACAATGGCACCCTAGAATTACGCTCTTCCATTCGCGTGAATTCAGATGTTTTGAGAAACCTAACTAAATAAGGCACATGGCTTTTATTTAACAATCTCTCCTAAAAGCTGTACATTATTATTTGAACTTCGATCTTTGAGCGTAGTTCTTTAAATTTCACCCGCGCCAGGGACTTGGTGAAAATGTCTCCAAGTTGTTCCTCTGTTCGGATGAAATCAATCTTGATGAGCCTTCGATTTGCACATTCTCGAATGTAGTGGAATCTGATTTCTATGTGCTTGCTCCGGTCGTGCAAAACTGGATTTTTGATAAGGGAGATCGTAGCTTTGTTGTCTACGTATAGCATTGGTGGATCGCTTTCTCTCCCGATGAGTTCTTCCATTAGTCGCGCAAGCCAGATCCCTTGTGTTGCTGCCATCGAAGCGGCGATGTATTCTTCTTCGCAGGAAGACAAAGCAACTACCTTCTGTTTTGTTGATTGCTAGCAGATCGCGCCGCCTGAGAGAAAGTAGATCATTCCGCTGGTGCTCTTACGATCATCAACGTCACCGGCCATGTCACTATCACTGTAGCCGACCAGCTTGAGTTTCTCCTTTCCGCTTCCTGCGCAGTATCTTACACCCCAGCCTCTGGTTCCGGCTACATAGCGCAGGATGCGCTTGACACCCACTAGATGCTCCTCCCTAGGTGCTTCCATAAACCTGCTCACATATCCAACAGAATAAGCAAGATTAGGACGAGAGTTTACCAGATAGCGCAGACTCCCGACAATGCTACGGTAATTGGTGGAGTCGACTGTCGATGTAGTGCCGGCCTTCCTTAGTTGGAGTCGGGCCTCCATTGGCGTCCTTGTAGAATTACTGTCCACAAGCCCAGTTGTGTCCAGCAGCTTCTTCGCGTATGCACTTTGGCAGATGGAGATGCCGGTAGAATTTTGTTGCACTTCAATGCCGAGGTAGTAGCTGAGCACGCTGAGATCGCTCATCTCGAAGTTTTTTGACATCTCCTTCTTGAACCTTTCGAGGACTTCCACGTCGCCTCCAGTGATTATGAGGTCGTCGATGCACACTCCCACGAGCAGTCGCTTCTTGCCATGGCCGTGCGTGTACATGCCATGCTCAGAGGCACAACGTTTGAATTTCAGTGACAGTAGGGTACTGTCGAGCTTCGCGTTCCAGGCTCGTGGGGCTTGTCGAAGCCCGTAGAGTGCCTTGTGCAGGCGCAGTACCTTATTGGGGTTGTCGTTGTCCAGGAAGCCAGGTGGTTGTCGGACATAGACGGTCTCCTTCAGCTCTCCGTTAAGGAAAGCAGACTTTACGTCCATATGGTGAACCTCCCAAGAGTAATGTGCCGCAATTGCCAGCAAGAAACTAATGGATTCTAACCTTGCCACTGGCGCAAATACCTCTTCGAAGTCCACTCCTTGCTTCTGGACATAGCCCTTTGCCACCAGACGAGCCTTGCGCTTCACAACTTCTCCTTTTTAGTTGCGCTTCAGTTTGAAGACCCATTTGAGCCTTTTTGCTCGGTGTCCCGGCGGCATATCCTCCAGACTCCACGTCTGGTTCTCGGTGATGGATGTCATATCCTCCTGCATTGCCTTCAGCCAGCACGAGTTCTTTTCTGCTTCAGCGAAGGTGTTCGGTTCATCTGCACTGATGGCATGTAGTTCGGCCACTTCTTCGAGCTCGCGCGCTACCAATCCAGATGGTTTACCTCCTCCCACTAGGTCGTCCATCCTTCGGTACCTGGCCTCCAGATCAGTATCGTGATCGGCATCCAGCGTCGAATCCGCAGTCCGTGGTGTTGCGAATTCCACTGGTTCAGGGGGTGCACCTGCTGGCGGCGGTGACGGCTCCTGATGCTGGGCTCCTCCTTCATCCAGCTCGTGACGAGGTACTCCACCGTGAATTGATTTGGATTATGGTCTGCCTTGATCACGTCATTCTACTACCAGAAGGTGCTTTCGTCGAAGACGACGTCACGAGACACATGAGCTTGCCCCCCTATAGAATCATAGCCGATGAAGACGACCTTCAGCCCCCTGGGATCGAGCTTGGCGAGGTGGGGACGTGTTACCTTCATGTATGCGACGCAGCCGAACACGCGGAAATGATGTACCGCTGGTTTTTTGTTGTACCAGGCCTCATATGGCGTCTTTCCGTCGAGGCTTCGGGTTGGTGACCGATTGAGGAGATAGACGGCCATCGCCAACAATGACCTCGCTGTCCCGACGATGGTCTGATTTTGGCGCTCCACCACTCCGTTCTGTTGGGGGAAGTAGGGCGCCATTAGGTGCCTTGTATGCCGATCTCGTCGCAGTACTTACCGAAACTTGCCGAGGTGAATTCTTCGCCTCGATCTGTGCACAACACTCGCATCTTCTTCTCACATTCGGCCTCCGCTCGCGCTTTAATGCGCTTAACCCGCCTCTGCCGTCTCACTTTTCGCTTGCAGCAGGGTCAGCCACATGAAGCGGCTTTTGTCATCGACAAACAAGAGAAAGAGACTGTTACCGCCTGGGGTCGCCGGCTTGATGGGCCCGCAGATATCGCCGTGTACAAGCTCCAACGGCTCATCGGCTCGGTAGGATGTGCGCCTCTGTTTGTCGATGAGGCACCCGTCGCACAGCTTGTTCACGCCTTTGATTGTTGGCAAACCGTGCACCAACTCCTCCTTCTGTAGGCTTTTCTAGAGCAGGAAAGTTTAAGTGCCCGTACCTTGCGTGCCCCTCCAAGATACCTCTTCGGACTTGGCCGAGAGGCTGACGGGTTGCTCTATCTCTAACTCCAGGATGTAAAGACGGTTTGTCGTGCGCCTTGCCTGCGTGAGTAGCCGTCGTTGATTATCGCAGATTTTGAGTAGTCCGCGCTCGATGGAAATGAAGCAACCTATCTCATCGAGTTGACCCAGGCTCACAAGGTTAGCCTTGAGCCTCGGGATGAAATAGACGTCGGTCAGCTTGCGATGCTCGCCTCCCTTGCTGACGAACTGGATGGTGTCGCGCCCTTCGATCTTGACGACGGAGCCGTCGCCGAATTTCACCGTCCCGCGGATCCCCGATCCGCATTGAAAAATCGTCGACAGATTCGTCGTCCTTAAAGCGGTTCTCCGAGAGCTCTTTCTGCAGCTACTCGATGTTGGATTCACTCGTTGTACACAAACGTGGAGGAGTGAGCGAGCTTGCTCGAGATGGACCGATGTGCTTATTTTCGCACTTTGCATTTTCTTCTACTCAAACCTGAGACCTGTATGTTGTTAGGTCGACACTCTAACCACTTGAGCTATTCAATTTGATTGTTGGTAAGTTGGCTCTTCTGTGATGGTATACTACCGATCGCTTCAACGAGGCTCTGATACCACTTGTTGACTCTGGCGATTCGGAGGACAATGTCGACGAAAAATTGGCCGAAGGTTTCTTCGAAGGAAAAATTAGCGGAATTTAAAGGAGAGAGGTTGAGAGATTCGCTGAGATTTGCTGAAGACTTGATATATTATTTTCCTTCAGTTGAACGGTTTAAATAACCAATCTAATTACAAAAATAGAAAAACCAATTATACAAAAATAGGAAAGTGGACGAAGACTTTGCCCAAATTGGCCAAACAATGGCACCTAGGATTACGCTGTTCCATTCGCGTGAATCCAGATGTTTTGAGAAACCTAACTAAATAAGGCACATGACTTTTATTTAATATCTACGAGGTTTCAAAAGTTTGAACCTTCGATTCCTTTTTCGGATGACAACAAATGATGACGTGGCGCGAAACGTACCTTAGGTGGACGTATAATGGTCGACAATCTCTTTCATGAAGCAAATCGAGTGTTTTGACGTCGAATTCGATTGTTTTGATTAAGGTTTCGTGGTTTTGGATCTCGCCAGAAAATTTCGTTGACTTCTCTCTCTCTTGTTCTTTTCCTCTGTGTTTTCTCTTTTGCAGGTGGTTTGGGAGTGTGCTGAGGCATGCTTATGTTGGTGGCAGTAGAGAAATTTTGTAGAATTCTTTGGAAGAGGTAGAAAATCAATTAAGCATTCCTTCATATTTATACAAAGTTCTCTTCTCCCAAGGAATTCTACCAAATTTCTCTACTGTCACCAACAACTGGTATCAGAGCGATCTTGCAGCAACAAGAATGGTAGCAGAGAGGCAAGTTGATAACTTCGTTTGACCCACTATCCCGAGGTTCAATGGTCACTATGATCATTGGGCAATGTTTATGGAAAATTTCCTGAAATCAAAGGAGTTTTTTGATATGGTGGAGATAGGTTATGTAAAGCCAAACGAAGGCGAGGTACTCTCAGCTGTTCAACAGCAACAGTTGGCAGCATCGAAGTTGAAGGACATGAAGGTCAAGAACTACTTATTCTAGTCCATTGATCGGACTATCTTGGAAACAATGCTTCAGAAGAAGACGTCCAAGGAGATTTAGGATTCAATGAGGAGAAAGTATCAAGGCTCAACGGGAGTAAAGCGTGCTCAATTTTAAGCAGTTAGAAGAAACTTTGAAATTTTTCAAATGCAAAAGGGAGAAACGATGAATGATTATATTGGCAAGGTTATGAATCTTGGAAGTAAATGAGGATGCATGGTGATTCAATCACAGATGTTACGGTTGTAGGAAAGATTTTGCGATCTCTAACTCCAAAGTTAGATTACATTGTATGTTCTATTGAAGAAGCAAACAATGTCGAAGAGATACAAATAGATTTACTTTAAAGCTCCTTGCTAGTGCATAAGCAGAAGCCTTAAAGATTTCCACACCAGATGAAACTTCAAGCTCCAGAGGTAGAGGGCAAAGAAGAGGCAAAGGTCGTGGAAGGGGTGGTCGAGAAAGAAGTGGAGATCTTGGCAGGTGAGCCGATCTAGTCGGAGACGATTATGACAACAAAGGCAAGAGACATTTTGACAAGTCTAAGGTGGAATGCTACAGATGTGGATGCCTTGGACATTACAAGAATGAATGTTATACCAGGCTCCAAGAGAACAAAAGAGATCAATCCAACTTTGTAGAGAAAAGAGAAGAAGAAACATTTTTAATATCATTCCATGTCATGAAGGTTGTAGATCATGTCATGAAGGTTGTAGATCAAGGTGTGTGGGTCGTAGACTGTAGATGCAGCAACCATATGACAGGTTGTAGGTAATTCTTCTCAGCTTTGGATGAAAATTTTCATACTACTGTTTGTCTTGGCAACAATGCAACAGTCCAAGTGATGGGGAAAGGAGCGGTAGATATTAAGACTAGAAATAGCTTTGTAAAGTCAATTTCTAATGTGTTTTATATTCCTGATCTGAAGGCCAACTTGTTTAGTATCGATCAATTGCAAGAAAAGGAGTATGTAATTGTTGACTTCTGGCAATTGGGAGGAAAGCGTCGACGAAAAAAACTGGCCGAAGGAAAATTTCTTCGAAGGAAAAATAACGGAAAGTAAAAGGAGAGAGATTTGCTGAAGACTCGATGATTTGATTTCCTTCCGTTGAATACTTTAAATAACAACTTTAATCCTAAAAATGGGAAGTAGTGCGCAAAAACTTGCGCCCAAAGATGGACAAAATGGCCGGCAAAAATTACGCTCTTCCATCCAACGGGGAGCATTAATTAAGATTTTTGAAACATAAAAACAACTAACGAAATCTAAGAAAATCATAGCTTTTATTTAACAATCTCCTCCTAAAAGTTGTGGTATATCTACCTTATTATTTGAACTCCGATCTTTGAGTGTAGTTCTTCAAATTTTATCTGCACCAGGGACTTAGTGAAAATGTCTCCAAGCTATTCCTCATTTCGGATGAAATCAATCTTGATGAGCCCTCGATCTGCACATGTTCGGATGTAGTGGAATCTGATTTCTATGTGCTTGCTCCAGTCGTGCAGACACTGGATTTTTTATCAGGGAGATCGTAGCTTTGTTGTCCACGTATAGCATTGGTGGATCGCTTTCTCTTCCGATGAGTTCCTCCATCAGTCGCGCAAGCCAGACCCCCTGTGTTGCCGCCGTCGAAGCGACGATGTATTCTGCTTCGCAGGAAGACAAAGCAACTACCTTTTGTTTTGTTGATTGCCAGCAGATTGCGCCGCCTGAGAGGAAGTAGATCATCCCACTGGTGCTCTTACGATCATCAACGTCACCGGCCATGTCACTATCACTGTAGCCGACCAGCTCAAGTTTCGTCTTTCCTTTCCCTGCGTTGTATCTCACACCCCAGCCACTAGTTCCAGCCACATAGCGCAGGATGCGCTTGACAGCCACACGATGCTCATCCCGAGGTGCTTCCATAAATCTACTCACATATCCAACTAAGTAAGCAAGGTCAGGGCGTGTGTTTACCGGATATCCAACTAAGTAAGCTGTCATCGTAGTACCGGCCTTCCTTAGTTGGAGTTTGGCCTTCATTGGCGTCCTTGTTGGGTTACTATCCGCAAGTCCAATAGTGTCCAGCAGCTTCTTCGCGTACGAACTTTGGCAGATGGTGATGCTGGTAGTACTTTGTTGCACTTCGATGCCGAGGTAGTAGCTGAGTACACCGAGATCGCTCATCTTGAAGTTCTTTGACATCTCCCTCTTGAACCTTTCAAGAACTTCCATGTCGCCTCCATTGATTATAAGGTCGCCGACGTACACTTCCACAATCAGTCGCTGCTCGCCGTGGCAGTGCGTGTACATGCCATGCTAGACGCACAGTGCTTGAACTTCAGTGACAGTTGGGTACTGTCAAGCTTCGCGTTCTAGGCTCGTGGTGCTTGTCGAAGCCCGTAGAGTGCCTTGTGCAGGCGCAGTATCTTACCCGGGTTGTCGTTGTCCAGGAAGCCAGATGGTTGTCGAACGTAGACGGTCTCCTTCAACTCTTCGTTAAGGAAAGCGGACTTCGCATCCATGTAGTGGACCTCCCAAGAGCAATGTGCGGCGATTGCCAGCAAAAGGCAGACGGATTCTAAACTTGCTACCGGCACAAATACCTCTTCGAAGTCCACTCCTTGCTTTTGGACGTAGCCCTTCGCCACCAGACGGGCCTTGTGCTTCACAACTTCTCCCTTTTCGTTGCGCTTCAGTTTGAAGACCCATTTGAGCCCTATGGCTCGGTGTCCCGGCGACATATCCTCCAGACTCCACGTCTGGTTCTCGGTGATGGATGTCATCTCCTCCTGCATTGCCTTCAGCCAGCATGGGTTCCTTTCTGTTTCGGCGAAGGTGTTCGGTTCATCTGCGCTGATGGCATGCAGTTCGGCCACTTCTTCGAGCTCGTGCGCCGCCAGTCTAGGTGGTTCACCTCCTCCCACTAGGTTGTCCATCCTTTGGTACCTGGCCACCAGATCATCATCATGATCGATATCCAGCGTCGAATCCGCAGTCCGTGGTGTTGCAAACTCCACTGGTTCAGGAGTTGCAGCTGCTGGCGGTGGTGACAGTTCTCGATGCTGCGCTCCTCCTTCTCCTGGCTCGGTGACGAGGTACTCTATCGTGAATTGATTTAGGTTCTGGTCTACCTCGATCACGTCGTTCCACTGCTAGAAGGTGCTTTCATTAAAGATGACGTCGCGAGACACGTGAGCTCACCCTCCTGCAGGATCATAGAGTCTATACGCCTTGCAACTGGGTTCATAGCCGATGAAGACGACCTTCAGCCTCCAAGGATCGAGCTTGGCAAGGTGGGAACGCACTACCTTCATGTATGCAACGCAGCCGAACACTCGAAAATGATGTACTGCTGACTTTTTGTTGTACCAGGCCTCAAATGGCGTCTTCCCGTCGAGGCTTCGGGTTGGCGACCGATTGAAGAGATAGACAACCTTCATTACCGCCTCTTCCCAGAATCTCCCAGACATCCCGGCCATCATCAGCAAAGACCTTGCTGTCCCGACGATGGTCTGATTTTAGCATTCCACCACTTCGTGCTGCTAGGGGGAGTAGGGCGCCTTTAGTTGTCGTTGTATACCGAACTCATCGCAGTACTTACCGAACTTGTTGAGGTGAATTCTCTGCCCTAGTTTGTGCGCAGCTCCCGCATTCAGCCTCCGCTCGCGCTTGAATGCGCTTAACCACCTCTGCCGCCTCACTTTTCGCTTGCAGCAGGATCAGCCACATGAAGCGGCTTTTGTCATCGACCAACAGGAGCAAGAGGGTCTTACCGCCTGGGGTCGTCGGCTTGATGGGCCCGTAGATATCACCGTGTACAAGCTCCAACGGCTCATCGGCGCAGTAGGATGTCCGAGACGGAAAGGGGTGCGCCTCTGTTTGCCAATGAGGCACCCGTCGCACAACTTGTTCACGCCTTTGATTGCCGGCAAACCGTGCACCATCTCCTCCTTCTGTAGTTTTTCTAAAGCAGGAAAGTTTAAGTGCCCGTACCTTGCCCGAGAGGCTGATGGGTTGCTCTATCTCTAACTCCAGGATGTAAAGACAGTTTGTCGTGCGCCGAACTTGCGTGAGCAACCGTTGTCCATCGTCGCAGATTTTAAGTAGCCTACACTCGATGGAAATGAACCAGCCGGCCTCATCGAGTTGACCCAGGCTCACAAGGTTAGCCTTGAGTCTCGGGATAAAGTAGACGTCGGTCAGCTTGCGGTGCTCGCCTCCCTTGCTGATGAAGAGGATGGTGCTGCGCCCTTCGATCTTGACGACAGAGCCGTCGCTAAATTTCACCAACCTGCGAATTCCCGAGTCGAGCTCAGAGAATGCAGATCTAGCCCCGGTCATATGGTTTGTTGTCCCTGTGTTGAGGACCCATCACCGGTGCTCATGCTACTCGTCCCTCTCGCCGATCTGAGCGAACATTCGCTCCTCCTTCAGTTGAATTGGCTCCCCAACTGGGCCCGCCTTTGCTACGCCCAGCTGGAGTTCTTCCGCGGGTTCGACGCTCACCAGAGAAGTAGTTACGCCGTCATCAATTACCTCCACCTCCGTGGATTTGGAATCGAAACTGGGGACGTCGGATAAGACCGATGCACTTACCATGAAGAGAGGTGGCTCGTTCTCCTCGGATTGAGCCACATGGGCCTTCTCGGCCTTCTCCTTGTTCCTAAGATTGCTCCAGCAATTCTTGCTCAGGTGACCTCTCTTCCCATAGTTCGAGCACTAGATCGGCCTGCCACGATCGACTCTTTTTTTTTATCACCATCTTTCCCGCGCATGAGACTGCCATGGCTTCTTACCGCCTTTGCAGCTAGAGGGCCCGTTGCTCTCGGCGGTTTTGTTGCGGATCTTTAGGCGTGCAAGCAATTCCTCCTCAGTGAGGAGTAGACGGCCCTCCTTGTAAATTCAGATTTTCAACAGTAATCACATTCCAAAATAATGAATGTGAGATTTTTGACTCCGAAAGAGGATCGATTGCTAAGATGAAGATGACCACCAATCAGTTTCATCTACACTTTAAAGGTTAAAGACGTTGTCTTCAAAGAAGATGGTGACTGGGTTGCCAAACATCACTCCTCCAATAGAAATTTGTGAGAGTTGTGTGGTAGCAAAGCATGAAAGAGATTCATTTCCTTCCGAAAAATCGAGAAGAGCTCAAGCAATTTTGGAATTTGTGCATTCAGACATATGTGGTCCGTTCTCTCCAGCATCAAATGGTAACAAGAAATATTTCATGACTCTCATGGATGATTTTAGTAGGAAAAACATGGACTTATTTCTTGCATGTCAAATCAGAAGCCTTTGATTGCCTTAAGAATTTTTGTGTTATGATGAAGACGAAACTGTAAGAAAAGTTGAAGCTTTAAGAACTGACAGAGGTGGAGAATTTTGCTGTAACGAGTTTACAAAATTTTGTGAAGAGAAAGGCATAAGGAGGCAGTTGACAGCAGCATATACACCACAATAAAATGGTGTGACCGAAAGGAAGAACAGGATCATTCTCAACATGGTTCGAAGTTTGCTAAATAAAGGAGAAGTTCCGAAGGAATTCTGGCCAGAAGTTATTGTGTGGTCCGTTCACATTCTCAACCGAAGCCCTACTTTCTCTGTTAGAGATATGACTCCACACGAAGCATGGAGCAGAAGGAAGCACGTGGTAGACCACTTTAGAAACTTTAAGTGCATAGTATATGCACACATTCCTGATGAGAAAAGGAAGAAACTTGAAGACGAGTTTTGAAATGTGTGTTCCTTGAAATAAGCGAGACTTCTAAGGCGTATAAGCTCTATGATTCTTTGACAAAGAAGGTGGTGGTAAGCCGCGATGTAATCTTTTGACGAAAAGAAGACCTAGACATGGGAAGAAAAGATCATTGTGAATCAGCAGATTCCTGTAGATCTTGAAGAAGAACAAGTTGAAGCCCCTATTCAGCCTCATTATGAGCCTAGAGAGAGCTCTGAAGGGAATGAACTCTTTATCCATGTAGCGGAAGCATTGGAAACCGTTTTAATGTTTATTATGAATTAAAACAAAGCAACAAATTCGAGAGAGTAAGAACTCTATCTTTGTAGAAACCCTAGCTTGCAAGACTCCTTGTAGTATTCCAGCCATGTAGAAGTTCTTCAACATTGCACAAGATCTTCCTTACTATGACTCAAACACAAGGTCAAGGCTTGAAAGAGTTTCGAGAATTCTCTAGAGATGTAATTTCATTCTCTAGAGAAAGTGGGAGAGATTGATATGTCTTTGGCTCAACCCGAAGGTTCTATTTATAGGGACTCTCGGAGAATATTTGCCAAATAATATATTTGCATATTTAATATATTAGGATATTATACCTTATACAAATCATATTTAGATATTATAAGATATCCTAATATATATTTAACTAATTTGAATCTCATTCAAATTTTAAATATTTTTATTTAACGTAAAATACATTAATTGATTTAATATTTAATTGTATCAAATACAATAAATATATTTTTCCTTTAATTTATTTAATATATTAAATATTAATTTAAACCCTTCAAATTAATATATTTTTCTCTATTTATATTTAACATATCTAATATATTAAATATTAATTGGAACCCTTCAAATTAAACATATTTTCTCTATTTATTTGATATATCTAATGTATTAAATATTAATTTGACATTTCAAATTAAATTTATTTTCTACTTTATATTTAATATATCTAATATATTAAATATCAATTTTAACCGTTCAAATTTTCTTTCAAATAAATTGAACCTCTTAGTATTACTATGAGTTAGCAAGGGGATTTTATGAACCTACATATTATAAGCTCCAATGATACAAAGTTAATTAACTAAACTCTTTAATTAATCAATTTTCATTCATTAACTATAGGTCACTCTACTATAGACCTAGAGTTGCACTCTTATGCACTGTAGAACAAGTTACGTTCATTGATATAATCAGTACAAGCAAGTCGATCCTTCACGAGTTGTTCATAATTACAGCTAGGTCAAAAGTCCGTTTTACCCCTGTAATTACATCTTTCACCTTAAGTACCACTGATTCTCTAATGAACAATTTGTTTATGATTCAATCATAAATCAAGTCCCTCTCGAGCCAATGAGAGGGTGGGCCCCATTGTTTAAGTCCCGAAATCAGTACTTAAAAGAACAACTCATCTATTTTCCATATATGGAAAGGAGTGAATTTCATCTCTTGATATTATGTTCCCAACTCCCTATTTGGTCAAGTCCCCAAAATGGTAGGCATATTGAATCGGCTAAAAAAGCTATTCTCACCCATGTAAATTAAAGGCAAGCCCTCACAGGCAGGAGTTCATAACTCACTCAGGATTAAGATCGAGTCCCATATGATCATCATGTGAAATATAATCTTCTCAATTAACGGATTTATAAAGAGAAATTAAATATTTCTTGGTCCAGTCTTATACAAACTCAGTGTATAGGATACCCCCACCTAAATGTCTCTACATGAACGATTTGGATCAAATCATTTGTAACGATTACAAAGTGGGTCGTATCAATAGTGTTACCAGGATAAGGCACCCAACCTTATCCATATACTATAGACTCTTTAAGTTATTACTTGAACACGATCCTCTTGTATGTCAACCGCTGTTCAAGATTACATAAATAACCTTGGATTTTCGTACAATGGATAACAATTAAATTACAAATAAAATAATAAAAATTATTGTTAAAAAACTAAATAATTAATTACGAGACTTTATGGCATAAATTCCAACAAGCTCAACAAGAAGATCCAGTAGAAGAAGATCTTGATCACAGTCAAAGAAATCCAAGAACAAGAAGGAGATCAACTTGGATGATTGATTATGAGATGGATTATGACTCAAAGAAATCCAAGAACAAGGAGGAGACCAACTTGGATGATTGATTATGAGATGGATTATGACTCAAAGAAATCCAAGAACAAGGAGGAGACCAACTTGGATGATTGATTATGAGATGGATTATGACTCAAAGAAATCCAAGAACAAGGAGGAGACCAAAGGAGGAAGGTGTTGCACAGAAAGAACACAGCAGAAATTATGCAGAAATTGTGAAGCCTCCTAAAACGCAAACATCAGTCAGCAGTGGACAAGAAAGCAGAATATACACACCAACACCTCCTTTTCCACAAAAAATAAAAAGAAAGAAGGAAGAAGCCCACTTTGAGAAGTTCATGGACATATTTAAGAAAATTCACATAAATATACCATTAGTTGAAGCTTTGAAGCAAATGCCAAATTATGTGAAATTCTTGAAGATGTGCTCACCAGTAGAAGAAAGTTTGAAGAATTCAAGGTGGTACCATTGAATGAAGAGTGTAGTGCAATATTGAAAAACAAGATCCCACTAAAAGAGAAAGACCCCGGTTCATTCACAATTCCAATATCAATAGGAGGGAAGAAGCTAGGTCGAGCATTATGTGATTTGGGATCAAGCATTAATCTAATGCCGCTGTCTATTTACAAAAAGTTAGGTATTGGTGAAGCTAGACCAACTACAGTCGCTCTTCAACTAGCAGATCGATCTTTCACTCATCCAGAAGGAAAAATCGAAGATATCCTAATTCAAGTGGACAAGTTCATATTTCCAGCTGATTTTATCATTTTGGATTATGAAGCGGATCATGATGTGCCAATTATCTTGGAGAGACCATTTTTGAAAACTGGAAGAACATTGGTAGATGTCCACAAGGGAACCATAATGTTGAGTATGAATGATCAACAAATAGAATTTCATATGAATGACAACATGAAATATCCAGCAGTAGTAGAGGAATGCTCAGCAATTTATAAATTAACAGAGAATCCAGCAATTGATAGTTGGAAACAGCAGCAAGAAGAAGACAGCAGCTGGATAATTGCACTACACAACAAGCAGAATTGGAGAAAACTGTAAAGAGTTTTTGAATCACTGGAATTAGAGGAAAGAATAAATTCATCAATGAAGTTATCTACCAATGACACACCCTTGAACTATATCTTAGAAGAAGAACTATTTGATATATGGAGATAGACTTCACGAAATTATTCCCACCCACTTCAAGATGAAGAGTTCTAAAGGGGCATCACTTTGACAATGGATAAAAAAAAAATGAAAAGAGGAAGAGGGAGCTAGTCACAATTTGCAAGCAAATATACGAAGCTCTGAGTAAACCAAGTTAGTTTTTCTTTTATTTTTATTTATGCACCTATATAGTTGTTTCTAAATAGCTATCTTCACTTTCCTTAGAATGATAGTTTTTTTTTTTAATTTTATTTTACTTGTTGTTGTGAATAACTCATGCCCCAAGGAAGTTAGCTAATTTTGTAGATGAATTAGGGGGATTTAGATGTGGTTAGGAATGCTAATTTCAGCCTATAAAGGAGACTAATTACACTTAGTGCATGCTAGGATGTGATTGATGACAAATATTTTTCTCTCGTAGTGCACGTTGCCACATAGTTTTCTTGTCCATTTTCATTTGCATGTGGTTTTATTTCATTTTAATGTTGTTCACTTTCTCATCCACTACATGTCAAGGCATCACCACCAAAGAAATTTTTTTTAGGAACATCCTAAAAAAATTTCTAATCCCCAAGGAAAGAAATTTATATGGAAAAGAGAAATGGACAGAAAATAATCCTTATACATTCTCGGGTAAGCTTGAAATGTTAAGAAAGGAGCTGCTAGACATCATAGTTCACCTGCAACAGTAGACATACAATAGCAGCACCAACAGCTGGACTGATAGCAGATTTACAGCAGTAGTATTTCCAAGTTTTTTTGAGAAAATTTTAAAAGAATGGAGCCGCAAAGAATCTTCACGATGCCTAAAGATAAGGGAATTCTCTGAACACACCTTTCACAATCTTATTATCTTATTTTGAAGCATGCATCCATATTTTGTTGCCTGTTTTTGTTTTGTTGACTGCATATAATTTTGAAAGATGTCCATGTAAACACCCTAGAAACATGAGCTTTATTAGATAGGGTAATATATCATGCATCTTTTATTATGCAGTACCGATGTTTTTTTCAAGAACCAGGGATCTAATATAAAATGCTTTAATAGGATAAATAAAACAGTAAGAGGTGAGTGATGTGTTTTCCTAAAAGAAAAAAGGTTAAAGGAAATTGAAGCTCACATTGAAGAGTATTCATCAAAGTTAAAGTGAGGATCCAATCTATCATAATCCACCTTAATCAGAAAGAATTCCCATAATTCACCCAACCTTTAAACCATTTTCCCAACCCAAACAATAACCAAGAGCTTCTACACCTCAAATTACTTTCAAGAATGATTCCACACTCACACTAATGCTCATGGAGGACAATGGCTAGTTTAAGTTTGGGGGTATTAAAGCAAATTTCATCGGCCCCCATATATATATAAAAAAAAAACAAAAAAAAAATCATACCTGAGATCACTCCTCTTCAACCTAAAGCTTGAACACTCAATAAATAAAAATAAAAAAATAAAAAAAAAAAAGTCTTAATTGCTCATTGTCAGGCAATCTGCATCACCAATGGAGGTGTCTGAATCAAAAGTAATTGGGAGGTAAAAAAAAAAAAAAAAAACAGAGAGGAAGTTATCCTTATTGTTCAAGTGAGTTGCATCACAGATGTGGCCACACTGAAAACTACAGGATGCTAGCAAGAGAGTCGAGCTAAGGGGGAATGAATGTTAGCCTATATAGTCATCCCTTGAAGACTTAGGTGATTTGCACCACAAGTGGAGGCACCCAAAGAATAGGGGGATGACTTGGATTCTTCGGAGAAAAAAAAAATTGTAGAAAGTTAATCAAATAAATTATGAAGTCAAGTCACAAAAGCAAAGTAAAAGGAATGGTAATCATTTTAGAAGTGTTTTGGGGAATACGGTGGAAGTGAGGAATGTGTTATTTTTCTTGTAAGATTTGGTGATAAGCGTAGGGTGAAATGTGGAGAAAAACTAATTTGAGGAAGGAATATAAAGAATGTGATCTAAATCATGTCTTTGATGAATACTCTACAAACATTTTGTTAATGAGAAAAAAAAAAGGAGAGTGGAGAGAATGATTGCTGAAGGATGAGCAATCTTTTAAAGTTTGGGGTGTGATAACTCTCTAAAAGTAGAGTTATATCAAGTCTTTTTGTAGTTAATATTCCACTCTTATTCACCATTTTCTCATTTATTACCCCATTTATTCTACTTAGTGAGCATGAAATCGTTTGTTGCGGTCTAACATGAAAAAAAAATATGATTTGGCATAAATCGATCTTAATTGTATATTTAATTGAGTTATATGGTAAAATTTCAGACATTTATGCTAAACCATGTGGGAGTAGCAAATTTGGAAACAAATGGGGATGACACGGAAATTTTAAATCCACATCATCAGTCCAAGTGGGTCATTGACTACCATGAGGAACATCCTATGTGGACTACTTATTCCTTTTCAGCCCTAAAGGTGAACTCATGCTCAATATAAAAGGAAAAGGAAGACTAAGAGGATAGGAGCCACATTTTGGGGGAGAAAATCGAATTACACAGCAGCTTCTGCTGCAGTGAACTGCTGTGAAACTAGAGAAGAAGAAGAAACCCCTAATCCAGCAGTTGTTAACGGTAGAAGGAAAAGGAGACCAACAAGGATTGATTAGGGCAAAGAGGTGGACGTGAGAGCTCAAGAGAAGGAAACTTCCATTGACGAACGGCAACAAACCAGAATAACTCTCTATTTCCTTATTCTCTTTCCTTATTCCATTAATTTTACATGATGAAGATGCGGATTCCTCTGTTTAATTCAGTTTGTATGGAGAGCTAAACTTAAGAGGGGAGGCGAGAGAGTTTTATATAGTTTAAGTATGTTGACGGTATGATTTTAGTTTATTAAAGAGTTGTTGTTAATGATTTACATGTATGTTTAATTAGCTACTTTACGTACATAGTTGTTCTCTTATCCGGAAGAAGAGAGGGAGCAATGAAATCCTTTTTAATACTCTAGTTCTATAGCAACGAGACTTGAAGGATAATAGAAGGGTTAGGAATAATTCTTCTCCTAGAGCCTTGTTAATAGAAATTACAACGATTATGGAAATAATCACATTCATGACGCTCGGAAGTGGGCTTGAGAATCTATTAAAAGGAACTAAAATCTACCACAAAACTCAACAACTTATCTATTTAATCTCTCTTAGCCGAATCTTTTTCATTGTAGTTGATTTTCTCATTATTTTCTATTTTTCGAACGCAGTAGCACTCTGTTTTAGTTTTGTTTAAGTAGTTAAAATCACCAACACCCATTTGAATGTTACCCAAAAACTCACTTAAATTCGCGATAAAATTAACCAAAAAGATAGGTTCCCTGTGGAATCGATAATTTACTTATTACTTGCTACTTGTGATAGTGTATACTTGCACTTATTCTTGTGAATTATACATCATTTTATTATATACATCCACAAGCGATCAGATAGCTTAGTTGGGAGAGCGTCAGACTGAAGATCTGAAGGTCACGTGTTTGATCCACGTTCACCAAATTAGGTGTCTAGTCAAAACTCGACAAGTTACCTATTATTAATTTTGATTGTAACTAACTTCCAATCTAAGCAAAACTCTACTTAAGCATTTTTATTAAATATAAAGCAGGGATAGCTCAGGTGGGAGAGCATCAGACTAAAGATCTTGAAGGGTCACGTGTTCGATCCACGTTCACCGCATTAAGTGCTTTAGTGGGGGGATAACTCGGTTGGGAGAGTGTCAAACCCAATCTTCGTACTACTACCACCACTACCTAGGTGTATCAAGATCTCTTCTTCACCGTTTGTGTGCTTGGAATCGTCGACTGGTGTTCCCCACAATGTGACTTGTCCTTTGTTGAGCACTGAATCCACATGCATGTAGTAATGACTTATTATAATAGAAAAATAGTGTCGTTACCGAAACACTTGTTGGAAGGGGTATTTTAATTAATTTTAAAATTAAATTTCATATCCATAATATTGCAATCTTAACCTTAAACGAAGGAAATCAAAATATTTAAAAGATTAAGGACCAAATTGAAAATTGTTCAAAATTGTTCAAAAATTAGAGGTTTGGAATTGGGGAATCACATCACATTCCGTACAAATCTAAGAAAGAAACTAAACTATCATAAAATATTTGACATCATTTATTTTGAAAGCACCAATAAATAACAAAGAGATTATATGAACAAAAACAAGATTGCCTCACAAGTTCCTCTGAATGAATTCCCAGATTCTTTCTTCCATGTAGATCCGATCTCGATGCTGTCGAGGCATATGTCGTTCATCCGGGAATATCAGCAGCTCATACGTCTTTCCAGCCGATATGAGTGCATTCACAAGCCTTGCTGTATGCCTGAAGTGTACGTTCTCATCAATCATCCCATGCACAAGCAGCAGCTTCCCTGTCATCTTGTCTATATGATGCATCACCGAGCTTTTCTCGTAAACTTCTGGGTCCCGACATGGTAATCCCATGTACTTTTCTGTGTAAAACGTGTCGTACCCGTCCCATGATGTAACAGGGGCACCGGATATCGCACATCGAAAGATATCTGGAAACCGGGCCAAGCTCATTACTGACAGGAAGCCACCATAGCTCCATCCATATAAACCAATCTCTCCAGCCCTTGCTAGACCCTGTCTGATCAGCCATTTTGCTCCAACCACTTGATCGTCTGCATCGATATGGCCGATATTGTATTTCAGAGAAGCTTCGAACTTGAGTCCGCGTCGACTCGTTCCTCTGTTGTCTAACTGCAACCAGGAAACCATTCAAAATGACATCAGAATGAAAACTAATGATCCAACACAGACATGGACAAATTAACTCGAGCCAAGAACGAAGACGCAATTCAAAAGTAAACCAAAACAGGATTCGTTTGCACAACACAGATTCCGGTGTGAACATGCTCGGACCGTAGAAGATCAGGTGCAAAACACCGTGATTTACAATGTCGGTATGAACACGAAAGTTGGCAAAGGAAAAGGGATGAATTAAGTACAAACCTTCCACACTAAGATTCCTCTGCTACGTAGGTACTGAGCTCTCATGTCGACCGTATTGATCCACGAATCGAAAACTAGCTGCACACTTGGACCACCATACACAATGATCATAGTTTTGTAGGGCGGCGGTCCAAATATCGTCTCGCTAGGCTTGTATAAAGCCCCATAGAGCAATGTCCCGTCACCGGCCTGTATCTCAACGATCTCTGGAGGCTCGAGATGAAGCCTTTCAATCCTTGGAATTGCAAGTGTTTGCTCATAAACTGGCAAAATGGCACTTCCATCTTTCAAGGAACAGAGCAACACCCTCGGGGGAGAATCGAGGGAATCGTGAATGTCGATAAAACTTCTCATCCGATGATCGAGTACAACGACATGTTTCCCCTTGCCATGAGTCAGTCTTATTGGTGGCTCCAAGGGGGCATTCCCTGCAGTAGTTAGTTTGGTACAGTACAGATGAGATTGGAGAGGACCATCGAGAGTTCCAGTAAAATAAACTAGCCCGGTTGCCTCGTTTACACCGGCAATTTGTTCGACCATCCAGTCACCTTCAGTGATCGGTCCCAAGCACGACCCATGGCCATCGTGTAGATAAAGATGTCTAAATCCAGTTTTTTCACTTGCCCATATGAATCCCCCAGAAAATTTGCTGATACTTTTGTCTAGTGGGGTGAAACAATCATGTAAGTTAACCCATGAATCTTGTTCTTCTACTAGCAAAACTTTTCTCTCTCCCGTCTTGATATCGAACCTGAGAATTTTCAGCTTCGTATGTATCCTATTCAGAACCTGAGTGATGAGAATATTCTCGTGCATCCAACAGACTCGAGCCAGATATTCCTCTTCAGCTGTTTCTCCACAAAGAAGATCCATCCAAGTAATTGAGCCTCCAGCAACAGAGACAACACCGAGACGAACAATGGCATTGGAAGTTCCAGCGAATGAATAAGCATGGTCTTCTTGTGCATCCGAACCAACCGAACTCTTACCTTGATGCATGATTCTAAATGCAGGGATCTTTGAAGTATCAACTTGTGTAAACGCAATATATTTGCTGTCTGGTGACCACCAGTACCCATTTTTTCGATCCATTTCCTCCTGAAAATGGAAAAATTTTAAGAAAAATGTGAAAACGTCAAACTACGGTTTCAAAGAAAACGAAATGAGGCGTCATTGAAGATCGTTTCAATAGTGAAAATTCGACTTCCTTCAGCTTCCCAAGCAAGAATAATTTCAAGATTCCGTTCGAAAAACAGATGTTGGTATCCTCACCTCAGCTATATACTCTGCGATTCCATGCTGCAGTTCGGAAAAAAAAAGTAAATGTCAAATTCTAGGGAAAAACGAAGAGTGAAAACATTAAACGGTAACGGTGATCTAGTCGAACATTCATCTGATAAAACTCCAACAACTCGATAGGAAAAGACATCATACACGCTGTTCTGACCAAGAACGACACAAACAATGGTAAAAGAAAACTAAAAAATCGAGAATGTTTTAGCTTCAATCAATAGAAAACTAGAGAGATCATCAAGAATGGCTGTAGATTTACCAAAATGTTTCGGTTAGCACCAACAGTCAACTGTCTCATTTCGTTGTATGATAGATTCATGACATGAAGATCCCCATCGTTAACAAACGCAAGCATGGTCCCGTCTGGTGAGAGATGTGGATCCATGATCGGCGAAGAGGGTTTACTGGAAAGCTTAAGCTCGGGCGTTGAGCCAAGAAAGTCCTGAATATAAATCTGCATAGAAGGAGAATGTCAAGTACAACTATATTGAATCAGATCAAGATTCTTAATTTCGAATAATATTTGGACGAAACGATTAATAGTACAATAACGTCGAAGAGATAAAAGAGCTAACCCCAGCAGGCAGAGGCACCATAATCGCTTTCCTTTTGGTGCTTGATTTCACCCATTCATACCGAGTCACTCCCAAACCGCGTTCCCTTAATCTTTCTCTCCTCAGTTTCTCTTCCGGTGAAATATTACACTCGTCCAGCCCACCATCAGGAGGACTGAAAATCAACTCCTGTTTGCCAGTTGTGATATCGAAAGCAAAAACCTTCTTATTTAAGGTACAATCAGGACTAAACAAGTAAGTGACGAAACTATCGTCTGGACTGAACGTTATTGAAGTGGGCGCAACATATCCCGGCAATGGATATTGTACAATCTCTTCAACTGGGAAAAGGAAAGAATCATCCAAACTCTGAGCAACACTCGAGTTCGTGACGGTCATGTTGTACGAAAGAGGCCTTGAACGCTTCAAACTCTGTTGCTTACTGTCCTCGTCAACTGATTGCATCACACCGAACATACTGGATTACAACCAACCTTACCAGAAGGAAAGAAGAAACAAATCATCCAATAAATGCCATATGAACTCAAGCAAATACGTTTCGATTTTACAATATTTCGTCAATGAAAATAATATATGATAAATAGTGAGAGAAACAAAAGCACGAGCCGGTTGCACTCGAATCCAGATCAAGAAGCCTTGAATGGTAATATCAAATATAAGGGCTCTAAATGGGCTTAGAACACATTTTGCTCAAAATCAGATACAGAATCATTCAATCATCTCAAATTTTCATAGAGCTTAACATTCATGTTTATCACAGAGATTGCTTGATATTAGCTTCAAAGAAGAACTTTAAAATGCAAAAGCAGGCAAAGGAATCAAGTAAAGTTCAAAATAGATAACCCTTTAGTTGTTCGTTGCCAACAAATGGGGCAAAGATCACATGAATCTCCACAACCTATAGCAAATGATGGGCATGGATTAAAGATCTGTAGTTCCAGAATTTCAGAGTTCATCAACAGCCAAACACAGAGACGAAACGATTAATTAAATTAAGAACTATAGTTAAATCCACCACGAATAAGAATCTTTGGAATGAATGATAAAATCAGAACGACCTCGATTCGAACAATTCGATCGGAACTGGGAAGCGGACGAGAACGATCAACCACTAAAGCGATGAGAATCCAGATTCCATGAAAACATCAATTTCCGAAAAGAGAAAAGAGATCTAAAACAGGGAGATTATGGGCTAAACATTTGACCTCCCAAATTCAGAATCTACAATTCAAGGAACAAAAAGAAACCCATGATTCCAAACAGTTTAAAAGTTCCAAAATCTCATATCAAACACAAAGCAGAAGCATCCACAGAAGAACATGTAATCGAATGCGTTAAAGTGAAAATGACGCCACTTAAGTGTGAGAACAGATTGAAGAACACTTTCTTTCTAGTTAATGAAAAGTAATGGGAAAAAGCTCAATTCCAATCCCTAATAGAATCGGGGGAAAGAGGGTTTTGTCGTTTAGGTTCAAAGAACAAAAGGAATTAATCATCATCATCATCATCATCCATGGCGATTGGTGAACAAAACCCATAAAAAAAATTTAAATGGGTATTGAAAATGAAGCTCAAGAATCCACTCACCGCTTGATTCTGCCTCTTTCTCAGCGCCCATTATCTCTTAATCCATCTTTTAATCAAAAAAATATAAAGAACAGGAAAATCCCCCTTTCTCTGCAATGTAAATAGGAATGAAATACAATAGCAGAGAATTTTCACAGAAGCTTTGCTTCTCTTCAAGGAGAAGGCAGCCACAATGAGAAGAGGAGAGAACAGGAGCAGCAACAAACACTTCAACCTTTTATTCTTATTTATATATATTCTAATTTTTATTTTACCTAAAGGATCTTTCTTTTTTTTTTTCTTTTTTTTTTAATTATATATTACAAATTCTGAGGGGAGAAATTCGTCCCAGTTTCGAATGATTTTTAAAATATTTTTAAGTGAAAAAAATGTTGTTAAATTATATATTTTTTTAATCTAATTTTGATAGTATATTTAGATTTATTAACCGTTATTTATATTATATTAATATTTTTTTCTTTATGATTTGATTAGTAATATATTTTATTTTATTCTCGATTTAGTTAGTTTATATTTTTCCTTATTTCAAGATATTAGTATAGCTTATATCCTATTTAAACGTTGTGAATATTAATGAAAATTGCACTTTCGATTCCAATTCTATTTCTCATTTTTAACATGGTATAAAGCACCGATCAGATCTTGGTGTTCTTAAATATCAAAATTTCCTTTATGGTGGAATCAGCCAAATCCAGCTTCAAAATTTCGGAGGTTGATTTAATACATCCTTATTATATTCATCACTCTAATCAGTGAGGATATTCACTTGTTCCAATCAAATTAAATGAAACAAATGACTTGGAGTAAATTATTTATGCATGCTTTTATTGCCAAAAAGAAAATTGGCCTCATTGATGGCACAATTGAAGAACTGTCTCAGCAAATTCAATCGAATTTGAACTCTGGATTCAGTGCTATGATAATATCTTGGTTAACTCATTCACGAACACTTTGTTAAAAAATATTTTTTAAAATAAAATATTATTAGTTTCTAATATTTTATAAATGCTAAAATGATATTTTAATTTTTTTTTTTTAGTTTAATATATTATATAAACTCAAATGTGACAGAGATCTTCGATGTCCAATCAACCACGTCTTTTGATTTCATAAACAATCTCTTTAGTATTTCATACTTTAATTCATTCATCTTCTTAAATAAATTTTATTATCAATCGGAACATAATTTAACTAAAAATTAAACCTTCAAATTCTACGTAATTAGAATTTAAATTTTATATATTTATTTTATTGGAAGACTTGGGAGAAAAGAAAATCAAATTAAAATTAAGTGTACCGACAATAAAGTTTTGACAATGAGATGATGGCAAATGCATAATTTTGTTTTCAACTTCATGCACTTCCATGACTAACACAACTTTGAAATAATGGAAAAAATAAAAACAACCTCAATTCTTTTTCAATAATAAATTGAAAAAATGAAAGGACATAATATCATTTGGTTGTTCGTGTTTGCGTTTATTTAGAAGTTGATCTTTAGTTGACTATCTCGAAACTAATACCTCGAAACTAATATATCATTTAGGTCTTCCATCTTTCTTCCAAACATGCTTTCCCTTTCCTGCACCAGCCTCTCCAAATCGATCCTCTTGCACGATCCTTATTGCTTCGATCCTCCAGCACCACACTTAGCAGTAACTTCGACGATGTATGTCGCACGAGAGGAGGAAGATGAGTAACTTGAATACTCAGAGGTCTGTAGATTGGAGGATAGCGCAATTCTTTGGGACATAGGAACTGGCAAGTGTGCTGAAGGTGAGAAGTAGATGGTCATTATTTTTTTTTTTTTTTCAAACCTCCATGATTGGAGATGGCTTTCAGTGCTTCACTCTTGACCTATCAGGCATTCGGTAACGAAGCAAATCGGGAGACCTAATATAGGCATAATGTTCGGGCACGTTGCGATCCAGACAGAGGGCAGATTTTATCGAGATCGATGTGGCAAGGAAGGGGAAGGAAAGGAGGAAAAGAAAAACGTGCTACCTAAGATAATAGTAATATAAAACCAATAAGTATCGCTATGTCGAGAATGACAAATTACTTTTCCATTAGTGAACTAACGACCAACTTTGCACAGCAACGGTTTCTAAAATTCAAGAACTAAAACTGTTCATTCTAAAATCTTAGGAACCAAATGCACCAAGCAAATGTATCCTCCAAAAATAATAATGATCATAAAAGCATATTATAAAAAATATATGCACTCTTACCACACTATCTAACATCACTTCAAAATTCAACCCTTTAAAATTCTTATTTACAAACCATAATCTTTAAAAAGAAACAACAATAATTTAAATTGTTCTAAGAACAATTAGAATATTTATTTGAAAAATGAACTAAAAGATCGATAAAGAACATATTTTGACCAAATTTTTAGTTCAAATAATAGAAAACTATTTTTAAAACAATCTTCAAAGCAAGTCAAATCAAAGAATATATCTCCATATATATATATATATAGACACATATGAAAACAATCACTCATACAACACAAATAAACGATATTTTTTCTTTCTCCTTTTTAAATTTTTAATTTTTAGTGTGATAAGACAAAGGTGACCAATACAAACAGCCATCCCATCTAAACCCACTGCAGGGCAATAGAACCCCGTTGTCTCTGCTGTTAGGAACACTAGTTTCAATAAATTTAGACAGCAAGCACTAAAGAATGCCTATTCCAGTTCCATGAAAATTTTAAGCTAAACCATAAGATATTTACCTGAAAATGCAATATGAAGCTTATGCATTTTCCCAGAGTTAATATTGCAGCTGACTGCTCTCACAGTTCCACCCCCAAGTTGCTCGGTGGAAGACTCGGTCCTCTACTGCAAATTTCACCGTGGCGTCAACCTCTCCGGCTTGGCTGAGAGTTGTTGCTGTAATTTCACCATCAAAATAACATTCAGAATTACACCACTGTTAAAACAAAGTTTGAACTATAAGCAATCAGTATATCGGGCTTCAAACAGCAGGCACACAAATCCAGAATCTTCTCTTTGATGATGATATTTATTTAGCTCCAAAGTTTTAAAAGTTTCAATTAAATCCTTAAAACTTCGAATTATGATTTCATGAATTACTTGACGTTAACTCAACGATAGAAGTATATTTATTGGCCACAGATTGGCTAGTTTGAATAGACGTGGCAGACATAGAGCAAAGACAAATGACACAGTATAGCCTCATAAAACAAGAATGTTGCATGTCATCATTATATTTTGAGACGTGTGATGTCTAAATGATAAAACTACATAGAATCACAATTGAAAAGTTAGTGAGCATACTTACAAACTAAATAGAAACAACAAAAAACTAAGAAGGTAATTAACATATATTATCATTAGCTAAAACAAGCTCTTGTGATCTGTATCGTTCTTGATTCTCAGAGTTTGTTGAGTTCGTTGAGCAGTCATGCTACTTTAACAGGCCACTAGCGGCATACACAAGTTTAACAACAGGCTGACATTTTCAATAATATAGCAGCCAATAACTATATTCTTCTGCAGTTATCTATTATTAACAAAACTAAAACTTTGTTCGGTATGTTGAAAGGGCAAGTCAATTTAATAGCTGTGGATTGAGCAGGTGTTCCAGTTAACGGGAAAGTGGAATGATAGACATCAAAGTTGATATTTATAAATGTCGGGACATAAGATTGAATTTCCGGATCAAAATACATTTTCAAGCATAAAAGATTCACATCGCTCAATCATAGAGATTTGAGAGCTACAAATGATTATACAAACAAAATTGAATTGTGAATGGGCAGAGCTGAGGGTAATACAAGTAAATTTAATCTCGGCAAGAGGAAAAAAGAAATGCTGAAAGGTCCACTATGCAACCTTGATGCTAAAAGGTGATGCCCACTTCTGGTGGGAATCGGCAAAGCAGTTAATGGATATCAATGAAGGACTGATTACTTGGTTTCAATTCAAAGAAGTCTTCTAGAAGTACTACCCAACTGTCATCTGATATCGGTGGCAGGAAAAATTCTTGAATTTGAATCAGGGAGAGAAAACTATTGAGAAGCAAACTGTCTCAATTCTCAACAGCTTGATGTTAGTTTGAGTTCCATAAGCATATTTCAGTCTTCAACTAATTTGTGATAATACGAAAAACTGATGAACATTCAAATCATTAAGGTGCTTGGTAGTTAAATCACCACAAGATCCAAAAAGAGTGATTATTGAAATGTAATCTTAACATTCAATATAAGAGGTGGGCAAATGGTACAACCCTGACAGAGCAAAAGTGAAAGCCTCTAAGTTCTCTTGCCAAATGACAACAGTGATACCAGTAACCAATTCATCTGATATCGGAGGCAGGAAAAATGCTTGAATTTGAAACAGGGAGAGAAAACTGTTTAAGTATTACTCGGAGTTCACTAGATTAGCTTGCTTTGCTCCTGAACTTGTAGATACTAACGAAGAAAGCAAGAGGTTCATAATGGACCTAAGGAATGAGATTCAAGGCACAGTTGAAGCTCTAGCTCCGTCAGATTATGTTGCAGCTCTTCGAGCCACTATGATGATGGATATGCATACTCATACGGCACCTCATACATCTGGTGGGCAGGGAGATTCAAGGAATAAGAGAAGATTAAATCGAGCTTTTCCTAGAACTCAACAGCCATCACAGCAACAACAATCTGATAGACAACCAACCCTAATGTTGGGAGGCTTCCATGTAGAGTGTGTGGACATGTCCATGAGGGATTTAGTATGACGGGAGCTGGTGCTTGTTTTGGTTGCAAATTTCCCGGATGAGGGAAATCATTATTCAAACCAACTGCCAGGATCAAACCAGAGAGGAAGATGAGGTCAGACCCGAGGAAGAGGCATGACTCATGCGATGACTAGCAGAGGAGCTGAGAATGTGAATACATTGGTGACAGGTACATTCCCTATATTTGGTCACCATGCTCTTCTTTTATAAGATTGTGTCTACCCACTCTTTTATATCTGTCACATTTGTGAAACAAACAAAACTAAAACTAGACCCATTAGGGTTTAGTTTGACAGTGTTTACTCCGACCGAAATTGTATTATTGCGAGGCATAAAGTTATGGCTTGTCAGATTGAGGTGTCGGGATGATTTTTGAACGTGACAATAATCGTTATGGACATGACAAACTTTTATGTTGTTCTTGGCATGGATTGGTTAGTTGAGGACCACTTCAACATTAATTGCTACGCCAGAGAAGTAGGAGTGAGATTTGAATTTAGGGGATTTGAGTTTGAGGACACCCATAAAGTTATTTCAACACTAAAGGTGATAAGCCTTGGAGAATGGGGTTGGTTAGCCAATATTGTTGACACCAGGAGTATGAACATCAGTTATGAATGAGTTCCTGAATATCTATCAGGATAATTTGCCAGGGTTTACCTCCGGTTCGAGAAGTAAATTTTAGTATTGAGCTCAAGCCAAGAACAAACCTTAAGAGGAATTTATTTATATGGAACAAAGCTTGTGAAAGGAGCTAAAGGAGCTAAAGGAGAGACTAGTTAGTTATGACACCAATACTAACTGTGCCAGACGAGACCAAAATTTTTGTTGATGTAGCATGATAAGGTTATCATTTATGTCTCCTGTCAATGAAAGGATTATGAGCTTAACTAACCAACTCATGATGTGGAGTTGGCAACGGTGGCCTTTGCACTAAAGACATGGATACATTATTTGTACAGGGAGAAGATTCAAACCTATACAAACCACAAAAGCTTAAAGTATTTATTTACATAGAAAACGTTAAACACAATGTAACAAAGGTGGTTGAAGTTGGTTAAAAATTATGATGTTGAAATTCTTCATCATTCAGGTAAAGCAAATGGTTACCAATGCGCTTAGTAAAAAGACGGCTCATATGTCAGCTTCAATTACAAAACAAGTTGACCTGGAGCGAGTTGGAATTGTTGTTCTGGTTAGAGGTGAAGCAGCACAGTAGACACAATTAATTCTCTAGTCTACCTAAGACAATGACTTGTTGATTCTCAAAAGAACAATCCCTACTTCTCTCGAGTATTGCAACAGGTAGAACAAATGAGGAAAAAAGGTTTTCTATAATGTCCAATAACGGTTTCCTTTGGCACGAACATTTGTACATTTCTAATGATGATGAGCTCAAGCAAGAAGTACCATCTGAAGCTCATGACTCTCCTAACTTGATATACCCTAGTAGTATAAAGATGTACCAGTATTTGAAATCATACTAATAATTGAGCATGCGAGTAGATGCTTAGTATGTCAACAAGTCAAAGCACCGAGGTGAGACCCTCAAGTTTCTTGCAACCCCTGAAAGATTTCAGTAATTAAGGTCATTGTTGAATTGACCAAGTCAGCACATTATAATGGAAAACTTGTATATTCAGTTGATAAATGAGCACAGTTGTATGTGGAAGAGATAGGTTGCATGACGTGACTATGTCCATTGTATGAGACAAAGACACCTGTTTTATGTCCAACTTTTGGAGTTAGCAAAGAGCGTTGGGAACTGAGCTGAATTTTAGCACAATGGAGTTAGCAAAGAGCGTTGGGAACTGAGCTGAATTTTAGCACAATTTTCATCCTCAACTCATGGATAGGCTAAAAGACTTATAGATTATTGAGGATATGCTATTGGCTTGTGCGTTAGATTTTGTACGTAGCTAACTAGGACACACGCCCGTATTTGATTGAATTTTCCTATAACAACAATTGTAGGCAACAATATAGATGGCACCGTTTGAAGATTTATAGGGTAAGAGATGTTGATCCAAATATTATGGGATGAAGTGGACAACATTAACGATTGGGACCTAAGTTAGTCTAGATCACAAAGAAGGCAGTGCAGAAAATCAAGACAAGAAAGTTGACAATGCAGAGCAGAAAAAAGAGCTATGTTGATGCCAGAAATAAAGATTTGAAATTTATGGTGGGTGATCACATGTTCTTAAAGTTAGTGTCCATGAAAGGAGTGCTAAGATTTGGTAAGAAAGGAAAGTTGAACCCGAACTTCATAGGTCCTTTTGAAATATTGGGGCGGATAGAACCTATGGTGAATTTTTCTACCATGCATGAGAGAACCTAATCATCAAGATAAACTTAGAGGAGTCAGGTCACGTAAATCTAATGATTGAGATAGACATAAAGGAGCTTGATAGAGTGTAACCTGAGAATAAAAATCCTATTATGAGCTCAAATGGGTCAACTGAACTAGAAGTAAGACTATTTTAGCATTGAGGAGCTATCCAAGTCTTAACCTACTAAGATTATGACTGATGACCTGGGAGAGATAATCTAGGTTATCACTTATGAGTGGCTTTGATTGAATTATTTTGTTGGTATTTTAGGGAAGGATAGAAATAATACACAACCCATGTTTAGTGAGAAGGGTTAGATGCAAAGGGAAGTGGGGCGGTTAAAATGGGGTGGTGCAATAATAGGGGTTGGGTCTCCAGCGACATGGGTAGAAGTACAAACAATTTCAAGTGAAACCATCATCAGTTGAGGGTCTACTAGTTGTATTAGGGAGGATGGCATTGGGTTGATGGGTAAAGGCTGAGGTTCCTCAAAGATGAATAGGTCTAGAGAAACTAAGTCGGTGGGGCTTTTCGTAGATTTTTACTTGGGTTCAGATAAGTGATAAAGTCTTTTTTACCAAAGATGGATAGATCTAGAGAAACTATTAAAGACGTTTTCTGTTTCCATTTTGGTCAATCTGGATCAATTCAACAAAGTATACAACTTTGTTCCTTCACTTCGAGGAAATAATTGTTACCACGAAGTTCTTTGAGGAATTAGAAGGAACAGAGTTGATGCACCATAGTATCAAAGGAGGATCCAAGCCATTTAAGGGAATTCCTAGACAGTGAGATTGATTGGGTGAAGGTATGACTACTTTCCACGATGTTTGCTCGTTCTCCTCGCTAGTGTTTGTCAAAAGTGATGGTAAAATATTTTCTATCAATGGAAATGGATTGGTTGGAGTAACTCTGGAGGTTCGATGATTGAGGATTAATGCCATGGCAGCCGAAACTAATAATCAGAGAGTATGTTAAAGGGGGTACTACGTTGAGACGAAGGGAAGGAAGAGAGGTCATCAGGAGTTTTTCTTTGCAATTTTAGAAGTTTTTCTCACCAATCTTGATTGGGGTGTTTCTGTAAGCTCTAGTTGGGCAAGGGATTCCCCTTCCACTGCCTTTTTTTCAATGAATGAATTTGTAGAAGTAAAAAGAATATAAATAATAGAAGATTAATAATTGAGTCACTACTTCAATAGACTGCTACATTTACTCAACAGAGGAGAATAAAAAAAGGGAGAAGTAGGACAGTCAAAATCTCCAAAAAGAAACAAATTCAATATACTTCACTTGAAATGTTGTGGTTTAAGAACATTTTAAGCCTACACCTTTATCTCCGAATCAAAGGATTTTAGATCTCACCTGAGCTGCGTATGATGAGCTTTCAGCCAGGAACTTCAGAAACTCTGCCTTTTTCCTGTCAAAATTGAGCTTAGAATTGTCCAACAACGCATGTTCTCTCTTTATATCTTCAATCATCTTTTCCTTTTTCCACTTGAGCTCTTTAATCTGCCTCGCAGATTCAATGTAGTTTTCAGGAAGGCTTGATTTCATTGAGGCCTTTGGGAATCTCAACTGAACATCTTCCCTGTCATCAAACATACAAAAAATGAGATTAGCACTCGATAAAATCCAAACTTTTAAGTGAACAACAAATATAAGTCCACAAGCCATAACAGAAATCCAATTTTTGTTTCAGTAAATTTAAGAGACCAAAGCACATTATAAAGTAGTGAATGAAGAATTTTTGGAAAAAGATAGACGACATTTCAGAATAGTTTTTACCAATAGCATTAAAGAATCCAAGAATTATCGCTTGAAATCTTAAACATTTGAGCAAAATATATATATATATATCAGATTAATTGACAAAAGAAATTAACAAATAAAAAATAGATTAAACTGGAAGGCATGGTCTACTAAATGATTCAGACAAAATTGAAATACAATTTTGAAAGATAGCTTCATACTGGTTGCCCAAGCAAAAAACACCAGTAGCCTTAATTATCCCTCCATCTAAAGAAAGTGCACCATCACTAATGCAAGGAAGAGCTTGTAGCATGTCTGCTCTGGTTTTATATACTTGAAGACGAGAAAAGAGAGAATAGAACAGGGTCTCCCTGAGACCATATCCATTGGCTGCGAGACAAAATATGTGCATGCTATCAATATCAATCATATTAACAGCAAAGCCAAGAAAGCCAGGTGGACACTCCCCATTAGGTAATCTCGGCTTTATAAGGTCAAGCCTCCTTTGTGGGTCATTAGCAATAAACTCGCCAACATATGGTCTGCAAAAAAAAAAAAAAAAAAAAGGTCTTTTAGCATTTTCATGGATAAATAAAACCTCCAAAGAAGTTTACAAACTTAAGCTTCAGAATTTCAAGCAGATACAGTATATAAGACTAATGCCTCAAATGTTCAAGACAAATTACGAGAAACCGGCCATCCAAGTTCCTCCCAATTGAAGCACCAAGACCATGAATGCCAAAACTTTTGTTTATGCAACCTTCCTTGTCATATATTTCTAATGCCTTAACTCCCTCGTAAGTTCTACAGACAATTGCCAGCATGGTTTCCATTCCCAAGTACTCAGAGAGAAGTCTGCAATTGAAATAATTAAAAAAAAAAATCATGTAAGTGCAACACTATGCATATTGTTTGTTTGATGATGTAATAAGACTGTCTCTTATAATAACAAATAATTCATAACAGGAAGAACAGAAGGCACATGCTCAAGTACTCATCTCACTTCTGCTTTCAGATAGTATGTAGTCCACTTCAAAAGTTTTTCTCTATCATTAAAAACAAATTTAAATGATATAGTATCCCTCAGCATTTTTAACTTTTATCACAACATCAATGAAAATTAAAATAGTTAAACGAGAGGCCAGACATCAAAGATTATGCTAAAAGAACACTCATCTTCCACCTCCACCTTTAGATGTCCAATTACATTAAACATTCTAATTGTTTAAGCTACACTTCAAAAAAAAATGTGACAACCAACAAGTAAAAGACTATCTGATCCATTTGGATCCACTATAGTATCTGGTGAACCACCCTCGCCCAATAAGACATGCATAAACATACAGTAAAGCTCAGTTTTATGTATCAGACGTGATGTAATTCAATCTCAACACCCCCATCCAACCCACCCACAATTACCTGAGGAAAAGGTGAGGGAACGTCAGTTGATTCATAACAAATTCCACATTCCAAAATAAATAGAGGAAAATAGAATTAAAAAAAGTAGAAGTAACGCGGACCTGCTAAGATTATCATCATCAACTTTTCCCAGGCGAGCAACAATGCCCAATACGTCTTTGGTCAACATGATATTGTAAGCCTGAACACTATGATGTGCGCTCAATTTACAAATAATTCCAGCAGCAGACTTCTCCTGCTGCATAATCTGTTGCATCGTTTCCTCATCACTTTGAGGATGGGAATGAATCTCGTTTTCAGCCACAGGCGTGCCTGAAGAATGATTATACTTGCCTAGAATAACTGAAGACAACTATATAAGTGGATAAAAGATACTAAAGGGAATATTTATAAGTCCTCACACAAACAGTACGAGGAAGAGAAAACCAATGCTACATGTCTAAGAATCTAATGTGGAAAAAAAATCACCACATGCAAGCTTGAAATTTAAACGTGTAATATATTTTGGTGAGTAATATAACATAAACCCCACAAACCATACATAATAAAATCACCAAAACTAATATATGCTTTTTTGATGCAATGCTTGCCATGACCAATCACCTTGATGGTAAATGACAAACGATTGCAAGCATGTTATATTGCCCACGTTTCTCCATCTAAGAACAAATTCACTTCCCAACAATTATAGATAAAATACCTTGCAAATCGAGGATGGATTCATCTAATTTGCTTTTCTGAGTCTTGAGAAATTTAATGTTGTCCTCGTGTTGCTTTATTTTCATTCCGAACGTCTGTAGATCCTCTTGAAGTTTCTGCAGGAATCAGTCCAATGATGCATGAGACTAGCAATTTACTAGCTAAGCGAATACAAGCAAACCACTGTCAACCGAGAGTTTACAACATGCTCCCCACACTTGTGCATTGTTTATCCATACCACCGTAATCCGAAAACAAACTTGTATAAAAAAAAAGAAACCCAAATGAGTATGATGATGACACCTTGGAAAAATTGAAGATGTATTCCGCATGAGCGAAGCCCCCGTTTTGCGTATCATTCCTCACGACACACGAACTGTCGCTCTGATCGACTTGCATATACTGCGTAGAATCTTGGGCCGGCGATGTCGGTATCCGAATAGCCAACTGCCAGAAAGAGCACAATTAGAGGCCAACACTGAGGAAAAATTCAGGAAAATTCAGAAACAATCAAACCCCAACAAGCTCTCCACTCCAATTTCTTCATAAATCATCGTAAACAGAAGCACGCAACAACAGCCACCTACTGCTCTACTAAAGCCTCAATAAAAATGCAGGGGAAGAGGAAAATCCGACAAGCCCGAAGCAAATTCTAGGTCTACGAGTACGCAAAAACCAGACAGATTAAGCAAGGGAGAGAGAGAAGAGAGATGCCTGCATATTGTTTGGGTGAAACATGGCGAGCTGCTGAAATGAGTGCAGAATTAAGAAATTGAGGTCTGATATGAATGAAAAACGGAAGAATTTGACGAGCAGCCGCTGCGGATTACAGCGAAACGAGTCTGCTTGGCGTTCTTCCTCCACCTCCCTCCCTTCGCTCTGCGGAGGTCTGGTTCTGTGTCAGTCCAGGTCAAACGCCGAATTCGATTTGATGCTTCCCCTCTCTTTTGTTCTTCGTTTTTTTCTTTTTTTTTTCTCAGTAAATTTTAAAATATATTTTTATAATTATTCTTGAGTTTATGTTTTAATTTGTAAATAAACTTTCAATTAGTTAATTAAAATAATTATGATGTATATTTTCGACCCAAGAAAATTTTGATTTTTAAATTAAATTTAAGTTTATAGATGAGATGAAAATTAAAATAATAAATTAATGAAAAATGTAATATTTTAAAAATTAAGACCAACCATAAAATTCAAAATTTAAGTAATTCTTTTGGAGTTTTAGTCCTTTTTTATTCGAAGAAGTTATAGGCATTGGCATGACTAAATTTAAGGCATGACTCTGTTACCATGTTAAGTCAGTCCTTTGTTCAACATTTGAGGATTTACCAATCTATTGACATGATTAAGTTTAGGGTATGGGTCTAATATCATGTTAGATGAACACGACTCCTCCTCGTATAATATTGTCCACTTTGAACATAAGCTCTCATGGTTTTGTTCTAGGTTTCCCTAGAGGCCTCAAGCCAATAGGTAGAGAGAGTATTCATTGATTATAAACCCATGATCATTCTCTAAATTAGCAGATGTGTACTTTCATCATCCAACACAGTTAAATAGTTTAAAACATAAAAGCTAAAAGGTATTCAATCACTAAATAAAAACCGTGCTCAAAATTCAAAGACCAAATGTGGTTTTTTTAATTTATTTATTTAACTTTTATTCATCATTTTATTTTAAAACTTTTGTACTAATAGATGGTTTGATTTGAGATTTTACTTTACGTGTCTGATAAACAAATAACTACTTACGTTTGGTGTGGCATGAAAATGTTATCAAAATCTCACGTAAATAAATAATTCAACAATAGTTAATTTCAGTATAGTTTAATGGATCAAGGTATAAGGATTTGTTCTTCAAGATTATGAATTAGGAACGACTATGTATTAATACAGGGTTGATAAATACTCGATAAAAATATCACATTTAAACCAAAGAATGGCACGATGAAATTCAAAAATTGAAATCAAAATACATAAAATTCATAAAATATTATAATACAAAAATATAATATTTAAATACAAATATAAAAACCAAATAGGTAGAAGATTACCAACTACAAATTTAAAGGTCCTTTGTAGCAGCGGCACGTACTCTAAATACTCTCGTGTCATCGATGGCTACTTCATGACCCATCTAAAAACAGGAAAGTAGCATGAGTGAGTATAAAATATTCATTAAGCAGTCACGTATAGGTTTTAATTGATTCATGTAGTTCTCCACTTACTCCATTTCGGTAAATTATCTTATTAACTTAAAATTTTCATTATCCTAATTCATTCATCTCTCTACTTCTTAATCTTCCTACTTTTTTTTTTCTTTTTTTTTTTTTTATGTCGAGCGGACACCAATTTAGAGAATAACAAGAAGAAAAAAAAGTGGAGGAAGTCGATTTGGAGTTAACTTCGGAACTAGACCTCGACGAGTAGGATCAAAAGAACATCAACTTGGGAAATTTAGTGACATTGACTTAGACCAACCAAATAAGTGACTTCACTCTTGGCTTTGTTGGACAACTTGTATGATGATGTGTCAGACTGAAGATTTGAAGGTCACATGTTCGACCCATGTTCATTGTATTTGGTGCCTTGAGGCGTAACTCGACTATTTGATATAAAAATAGTAATAGTGAATGTTTTAAGTTCACCACATCAAAGTTACATATTATTAATTATAATGAAAAGCGGGGATAGCTCAGTTGGGAGAGCGTCAGACTGAAGATCTGAAGGTCACGTGTTCGCTCCACGTTCACCGCACTAAGTGCCTTGAGTCAAAATGTTCTTATGTCCATTGCATCGAAGTTACATATTATTAATCTTAATAAAAAGCTGTTTAAACTCATGACATCGTTTATGAGTTATTTTCACATATTTATTTAATTTTAAATGATTAACATGGTTAACTATTTTATATGAATATGTAAAAGCAGAAGTTTAATAATATATTTGAAATAAAGTATTAATTCCTCTAAATTACCTCTAAAAATATTTAAGGTGTTATTAAAAATTTAGAAAGTGTAACGTCAAATATAAAGTTTATGAATATTTTTTAAAAAAATGATATTTGTTGGTTCGGCTCGATTTTGACTGAACCTACTCTGGTCCAATATTTTCTTAGAGGTTAGTCATGTTTACTTGAAATATATATATATATATATATATATATATATATATATATATATATATATATATATATAATGAGTCATATTTGGTGGTATTTATGTGGGCATATTGGTATATTCCAAAGGCATATATATGAATTCATATTGGTATATTCCTTCCTCCTACACTTGTGCACCTTATCAACACACTTTTGGAGTCATCACCCTGTTATCTCCGGCATATTTTTGATCCGTTGAGCGAGAGCCCTTCCACACACCTCTCCGCCACAACTTCCAGGCACTTCTCTCTCTTCTTTCTCTCTCTTCCATGTTTTTTCTCTTTGTAGTTCTAAGCAATTTATTTTCCTCGATGAGCTACAGTTCATCCCATTTCGATCCAGGGCTAACAATAAACATATAAGTTTAGCCCGTTCATAACTTTTTCTCGAAATATTTCGATTCGAAAGAAATCCACAGACTTGGTGCTTGATTAGATTTCGGGTTGGTGCGCCCTATATTAGTTTAAATCAAGAAGAACACACATTTATTTGATACAATATGAACACTTTATAAATTATATAGAAGGGTATATATATATATATATATAGTTTAACTCAATAGGGGAGGGGAGGGGAGGGGAGGGTATATCAGCCTTGTAAGATAGGTCCTTTTGATGGTTTCCCTTGAAAGTTCTCAATATTGAGAGTGAACTCATTCCCCAACTACAGTTTAGCAAAAATGAAACAGATCCTGCAACGAAGAACAATCATATAGCTGACCTGTAAGAAGATTTGGAGTAAGGGAGGCTCAGTCTCGGACCGGTTTCAAGCTTTTCAGGCCGTTCCGGAGATACTCGAACACGAAAAGAATCAGACCAAAGAGATACAACACGAAAAGATGGAGTCTCTCTAAGAAGAAAGGTTTGGCGGAGGAGGAGGAGGAGGAGATACTGCTTCCTCCTCCTTCATTCTTCAGTGTTACAAAAGCCATTCTCTCCTCCATCCACCCTGTTAGAACCAAAATACATTTTTCAGCATTTCCAAACAACCATAGAGAAATCCATTAGAACAAAAATGCTCACATGATCTTTTCTTTGCCAAGTTTGTCCACTCATGTGGACTCGTCTTCATTTCCGAGGCTCTGATTAAGTCGAGAAGAGCTCGATTTACCTGAATTTCCCAGAAAACGAACTCAACTTTTCGGTTTCTGTTCACAACTTATCGATTGATTTGGATGAAAATTATACCTCTTCGGTTTTCTCACGACTGACTAGATGACCTCCGTGGAGGTCTACCATTCTAGCAACAGGATACAGCTTTTCGGCAAGTCTTCTAGCATAGTACATCTGAGCAATAACATCGTGCCTAGTGATCGAAAAGGATTCAGTCATCATCGACGTCGAGGTCAATTAGTTATATAAATATGTGCACAAAAAACTTTGCTGATTGTTTACCTGCCATGAATGACTGATACAAGAAATCCAGCAGACTTGAGGCATTCTATCTCTTTTCTTGTCACTTTATGCGTCCAACATGCATTAACTTGACCAGCAAAACCAGCATTAGACTGCATTCCTGTTGCTGATATACCTTTAACATATTCCTGAAATATAATTGTTTCGAGTTGACTAAGAATCCAAATTTATATGTCCAGAGAAACATAGTTCATAGAGATAACGTGAAGAATCGATATAAACGATCAACAGATGAAGATGGTGTCATAGACACCTTTAGTTTTTAACTAGCTTCCCAAACAAGTGTCTCTCAATGTGTACACGTGGTTTAAACAAAAATCATCCACTTAGGAAGAGAGGTTTTGATATGAACCAAGGTATCAATCATGCACGATAAACTTCAATGAATATGTTGCAATTCATGCTACATTAAAGAAGAATGAAGGTTAAATTATTCTTATGCGATGATAATTTAGAGATATGGTATTTCATTAAAGTATTTTAGGACTTTTTATTTTCTTTAAGGTTACATTTACATAATAGCTAATTATGGTCGTAAGATATGAAAGTTACATCTCTTTGAATGCCTCGTGGAAGGTTGAGGACATTTTGTATTGTATAAAACCACGTATATTGTCTTTGTAAAGTAGACTTGGAAAATATAGTAAAAAGAACATTTGTGCTTTCCTTTAGCCGGTGACCAAATTTATTTGCAATTCTATGTAGTTTAGACTGCATTCAAGCTTGACATGATCAATCTTGCTTATAGAATGATTCGAATCTCAAACAAGTGTTTTTGCCTTAAGATATTTGATCAACAAGGTAATTTGAATCTTACTTTCCCTTGGAGTGATTCGTTATCATTAGGACAAAGTGTTCTTACCTTTCTTTTAGCCAAGTGCTAAGTTTCTTTGCAATTCTATGTAGTTTAGGTTGCATGTTTAGAATTATTCAAGCTTGACATGATCGATCTTGCTTGTGGAGTAATTCGAATCTCAAACAAGTGTTCTTGCCTTGAGATATTCGATCAACAAAGTAATCTGAATCATATTTCTCTGGTACTGATTCCTTACCAAGTATCTACGCATAAATACATCTATACAAACACATTTAAATGTCATTTAACGACTTTGATCAATCAAAGAAACGGGAGGGAATTATTTATACTCGAGAGTTGAGACTCAAGAACATACTATCGCAATGTCGTGCCAAGGAACTCGATATCCATGAAGAATGTGGACTGTTCTCAACCAAGTCTCCTTACGACTGATATTGTTTTCTTTTGGGCTTTCCTTTTCGAGCTTCCCCTCAAGGTTTTTAAAACGTGTTTGCTAGGGAGAGGTTTCCACACCCTTATGAAGAATGCTTCGTCCTCCTCCCCAACCAATGTGGGATCTCACAAGAATACAACTCTACATGGCAATGGAGATATATTTCAGACTAATTTCAACACCATTAGCAAGCTTTTGAAGTCATAGAAAGAACTTGTAACAGCCCAAACCCACCGCTTTAGCCCGTTATGTATTGTCGTTGACCTCACGGTTTTAAAACGCGTCTGCTAGGGAGAGGATTCCACACCCCTATAAGGAATGTTTCGTTTCCCTCTCCAACCGATGTGAGATCTCACATAACTAACTTATTGTTTCCATTTTCCCTCCTTTTTCGGGAGGTCCCACGAGGAGAGCATGGCTCAAAAAGAGGGAGCGGTAACGGGGATAGGATCGGATTTAATAAAAAGAGAAGAGAGCCAGAATCCAACTATTAAGGCTACATAAAGGCAGATGAGAATGACCAGCCCATCATACATACCTGATATAATACTGCTCTTCTCTTTTCAAATCCAACATACTCCTCAAGATACTCCTGCACCAAAAGATACAATAATATTTCTATTGACATGCTTCAAGATGTTAACAGTCATTCATCTACACAGCCTCATTCAAATTCACAGCGTCGAAGATAACAGAAGATAGATGACGATTTCGTTTACCTTCGAATAGTGGATATCCAAATCTACACTAGCCCTTCGTTCAGGAGTCTTGGCCTTTAAGAATCTCACTGCAATTTTGAATGTTTGCGGGTCAAGCTACAAGAAAAAGTGAGAAGAAAGGCATTAGCATTATTCCTTAAGAAACAGCTCCACCACAACTGACTAGCATTTTTCGGTTTCAATCAATGGCTTTTATATGTTAAATTCACGTTCTAAGTCTCATCTTCACCAACTTAGATGTAACAGCCTAAGCCCACCGCTAACAGATATTCTCCTCTTTAGGCTTCTCCTTTCGTGCTTCCCCTCAAGGTTTTCAAAACGTGTTTGCTAGGGAGAGGTCTCCACACCCTTATAAAAGAATGCTTCGTTCTCCTCCCCAACCGATGTGGGAACTCACAATCCATCCCCCTTTGGGTCCCAGCGTCCTCACTGGCATTCGTTCCCTTCTCCAATTGATGTGGGACCCCCCAATCCACCCCCCTTCGGGACTCAGCGTCCTTACTGGCACACCGCCTCATGTCTACCCCCTCTGAGGCTCAGTCTCCTCGCTGACACATCTCCCAATGTCTGGCTCTAATACCATTTGTAACGGCCCAAGCCCACCATTAGCAAATATTGTCCTATTTGGGATCTCACATTAGAACTAGTAGTAACTTATTATATTTAGACACTAAACGAAGGAAAGAACATGCTAGCAGCTTTTGACATTTTTCTGAAGATGATAAAACAAATAAACAGCGCAAAGTGGAAACACTAAACATTTAATCAGATACCTTAGGGCAACATTGAAAACCTCCACCAGTTACATTGAGCATGGCCAATGACTTGACTCTTCCTGGCGCCATAGCCGCTAATTTGCAAGCTATCATACCTCCTATTCGGATACCCAGATGACAAGTTAGAACAAAGAACTGATAACTAAAAGAAGGTGGTGCTTTCACAATTTCTTGTCCAGAAGTCATTGAGCAAAGTTAAAAAGTCACTCACCCATGGAATGACCAAGAATATGAGCTTTTTCCCACCCCAAATGATCCAATAAGGCAATGGCATCCTTCGCCATTATCTTTGTTCTGCACAACCCAGACAAGAAAAACAGATTACAAACTAATTGCAAGGCATTCTAATAGCTTCTTCTGGATCATGAAACCCAATGAAGAAGGGTTTATCTTTCTCTTTGGGTATTTTGACCTAAATCCCCAAATTCTAATTAATTTTATCAGATATGCAACAACGATAAGAGATTTGAGAAAGTGATTCATAAACAAAAGAATGTCGAACTCACGTATATGCAGAATTTTTTGTGGGGACGGAGCTCCGACCAATTCCCCGATTATCAAATGCACAAACCTCGATCCCACCGCCATTCTCGAAGGTAACTCCCTCGCCGAGACCAGTGGCATTTCGGTCACCGACGACGTCCCTGTCGCCGTCTTCGTTGGGCACATCGGTCCCTATAAACCCTTTGATTTGGGGTCCCCATGAATCGTGGGTTCCGGCCAAGCCTACATCCATTTTACAGCCATCAGAACGAGTTCCAAGAGAAAGTAGAAATCAAAGGGGAAAAAAGAAGAGAGACCTGTGATAAGAAGGACCTTGGTTAATCCGCGTCCGTAAGTTCTGTAGAAAATTTTGATGGGTGTGTTGATCTTGGCGTCCTCCGCGGCTGGGGCGGTGGTGTTAACCTCAATGAACGGCATATTTGGAAGGTGAAGAAGAAAACGAAGAACAAATTTGGGTATTGGTGAATAGGGGATTTCAGGAATTGGGTTGTGATAACAGTCAAAGAGGGGATTGAGTGGTTGGCGCGAGAGCGCGGCGGACACACATTGGAAAAATCAAGAATGTCGGTAATCAACCAAAAGCTAACCGGAGAGCGGCGGAGCTCCATGATCTTTTTGTAAGTAAGTTTCAATCATCTCTTTTGAATGTTTGTAAGGTTAAAGTTTGAACGCTAAACTAACAAAAATATTTTACAATTTTACAATTAAATAAATTTAAAATTAAAATTAAAAAATACTCTTAAATTTTCAAAATACAAAATAGAAAAATATTTTTGTATTTTGATTTAAAAATAATTTTAACGTTTAAAAAACTTAATTTAAAAAAAAAATAATCATGAAATTTCTAAAGTAACATTAACCGGTGTCGTCGATATCTTTGTAGATATTTATGAGGTGTCGATAGACCGTGTTCGTCTCTATATTAAGAGAATTTTTAATTTTTAATTATAAAGTTAAAAGAATATAATATTAATTTTAAAATTTTATGGACGGTTATTAAATATAGTAGTAAAAAAATACAGTAATGGTATTTTTTAAAACTTTTTTTTAGAAGATTAAAAATATTATTGGAAGTCTATCGTGGAAGTATAATATTTGAAGAATATATTATAATAATTAGTTATTGAGTATCTTTTATTTTATTCTCACTATTTAATTAGTTTATATCGTTACGTATTAGTTGGTAACTTGTATCCTATTATTCTCACTATTTAATTAGTTTATGTTTTCTTTAACGGTATTAGTTGGGAGCTTGTATTCTATTTAAAGATTATGAATATTAACGAGGATACATACCTTCGATCCCAATTCTATTTTTCATTCTTAACATAGTATCAGAGCCTAAAGTCAAACCCTAACTCAATCAGAGAAGCTTTTACCACCGTCGATCATCCATCGTGATAAGTCCAATCGAGTACCACAACTTCCTTCTTTCAACAACTTTCAAACCATTGTCGTTACTTCCGAACCTTAAGCAACCACTACTAGTCCTCAAGTCACAAATTAGAGTCCTCGACTAGTCCATACATCACCACAAGTCGCAAATCTATATGCCTATTCCGCAAACCTACAATTCCTACGGTACCATCACTTTCCAAAATCCAAACCCACTGTTCCACAAACCAACCGTGTTTAAGGAAGGATTTTTCCATCATGGCTTTGTTTTAGACTCAATTTCTATCCAAACTAAGACCCACTAGTTCATCATGTTCGAAGAATCTTAGAGTAGGAAAAGAGGAACAACCGAAGAAAAGTGACAGAAATTAGAACGGAGGATGACGAATGAATTGAGATATATATCATCCTTCCACAAGATATATCATCCTTTTAAGCCCACATTTGAAAAGTGTTAATTTCTGGTCTCTCTAGCGATTCTTTGATGTTTGTGACGAGCTATCCAGATTTCGTCATCGACAGGTAGCCTCCTAATCTTAATCTGGGTCTTGAATTGGCTACAGATATTCTCAATCATTCTACTAGACCGAGGACTGTGGTTGGCACACTGTTCTCGATCATCCAATAGAATACACACCTTCGATCCCAATTATATTTCTGACTCTTTGATATTTATGTATATTTTTAAGTTTAAAGGTATTTTTATGAATTTAGTTTTTTTTTTTTTTTTTCTTCTTCTTTTTGTTAAGAGATGAAAAAAATGATAAGGAAATCACTACAAAACTATAAAAAAACGTAGGATTCGAATTACTTTGTTCATCGAATATCTCAAGGCAAGAACATTTGTTTGAGATTCGAACCACTCTACAAGCAATAATAGGATACAAGTAAATAAAAAACTTAGCCATTATACATCTTCAACCGTGAGATGTCGTAATCTTGACACACTCATAGCATGGTTGTGATAGCTGGCACGTACTACCTATTCTATTCTTGATACATTAGAATAGGAATAGCAGTAAGTTGTGGTCTTGCCGTGAGTTAACACAATCTACCCATTAACTTATTCAGTAGGTAACAAAAAATGAAAGTGTTATTACGTTTATGAAACAATTAAAGCTTCCATATGATCGATTGCAAACTTTTAGATTAGATGATTGAAAACTATATAACTTTCCCGTTTTATAACTTTGATTTCAGATGTTTTAGGTTACCTTTTAACAAAGGGATCATCTATTGATGAACAAATAGTAAAAATACGAGTAAGAGGACTTAGAACGGATCATCTAATCTCTTCATCACAACTAAACTCGATAAAAAAAAAAAAAAAAAAAAATTGAGTTCATTAAGGTAGAGCGGAGGAAATGAGAAACTAAATTACCTTCCGAGCATAAACAGCTCAAATTCTATACATTACATCTATCGACCATGATGTCAAATGTTCAAAACTCTCGAAGACAAAAGAGACCTCTGATTCTTAATGCTTACTTCCGGACGAGAAACAAAACAACAAATGATGTAATGTCGAGATGTAAATTAGATTCATATCTAATTTCTTTTAAGGGAATAACACTGTATCGGAATAATGTCGTGATGGAAGCGTAAGAGAAAGTGGAATTAGGCTTTTTTTTTTTTTTTTTTTTTTTTTTATTATTATTATTATTATTATTATTATTAATGATGTGACAACCACAATCCCATTTGAAGCAAAAACAATGGTTACAATTTAGTTTCCCAATTCATTAAAATATATATATTTTAAAATTTATAAATACTATAAATTATAAGCTTAGTTTAAAATTTGGATAAAAATTCAAATTATTAATTAAAAAAATAAAAATCACGGGTAATTTTTTTTTTCTTTCCATAAATTAAATAGACATCAAACGAACTGAATAGCACACACCACTTTGATTGTACCAAGCTTTTGATCTGTATCACTAAAGCTATATATATTCAATCGCACTCTTGAATTTGATTCACCCATTATGATTATGATGCCATTTTACTATTTTTTAAAAAAAATTTATCAGTGTTACGTCAAATCATTTACGTTACAGTTAAGTTATATTCAAATTGGTTTGTCTTACTAATTTGTGAAAATTTGAATCTCATAACTCGACCCTTAAATTTAAGAGATGTTCACAATGCAGTGTCGGATGAAAGTCCCACCTCGACTCATCTAGGGAATGATCATGGGTTTATAATCAAATAATAATATCTCTGTTGGACAATATTATACCATTCTAGAGATCCGTGATTCGTAACATGGTATTAGAGTCCTGCCCTAAACTTAGCCATGTTTGTAAAATCTTCAAAAGAAAAGGAGTCGAGGCTCGATTAAGCGGAGGTGTTGGATGAAAGTCTTATACCATTGTGGAGAGTCGTGTTCATCTAACAGACAGGGCAAAACCGAAAACCGTCCACAATTTTTTAGAGATATCCTTTTTTTTTTTTTTCCTTTTTTAGTTTATCAATTATGTTTTTTTAAAATACCAATATGGTATAAAAGTTAGTCATAAGTTTAATTAGTGAATCATTATCCCATAAACATAAACACCATCATTATTAATTAAGCTTTGTGTTTTGTGTAAACAAGTGATTAAAAAATTTTAAAATATTTGTTTACAGAATTTGATATGCTGAGTTGTCTCCTTCTCATGCCTTAGTGCATCTATTTAACTTAGAAAGTGATAGAAACCCAACTCTCTTTTCCTACAGAAATGGTAGTCTAAATCGATCCGGCTCAACCTTTTAGTACGGCTAGCTTGTTACGACTCGGCATTTTGGAATTTTCACTACTTTATATGCATGATATTAAGATTCATATGTATGAAGTTTTCTAACTGTACCCATTTGAAATTGAGAAGCTTTTTACGTGAGATTCTACCTCAGTTGGAGTGGAGAACGAAACATTTTTTATAAGTGTGTGGAAACTCTTGCCTGGTATATGTGTTTTAAAGTCGTGAGGCTGACAACAATACATAACGAGCCAAAGCGAACAATATCTACTAGTGATGGGCTTGGATAGTTACAAATGGTGTCAAAGACAGACACTAGACGGTGTGCCAACAAGGACACTGGGCTCCCAAATGGGGTGGATTATGAGACCTCACATTAGTTGGAGAGGGGGACAAAACATTTCTTATAAGGGTGTGAAAACCTCTTCTTAGTAGACGCATTTTAAAACCATGAGACTGATGGCGATATGTAACGGACCGAAGCAGACACTATCTACTAGCAGTAGGCTTGGACAGTTACAAATGGTATTAGAGCCAGACACTGGGCGGTGTGCTAGCGAGGACACTAGGTCCCAAAGGGTGATGGATTGTGAGATCTCACATCAGTTGGAGAAGAGAACAATCCCTTATAAGGGTGTGGAAACCTCTCCCTAGTAGATGTGTTTTAAAACCATGAGGCTGACAACGATGTATAACGAGTCGAAGTGAACAATATCTACTAGCGGTGGGATTAGGCAATTACAAATGGTATCAAAGCCAGACACTAGATGGTGTGCTAGCAAGAACATTGGGCCTCCAAGGGTGATGGATTGTGAGATCCCAAATCAGTTGGAGAGAGGAATGAAATATTTCTTACAAGGGTGTAGAAACCTCTCCCTAATAGACGCATCTTAAAACCGTGAGCCTAACGACAATACATAAAGAACCGAAACCGACAGTCAAGTCAAGTCAAGCCAAGCACTAAATTTGGCAACAGGTTCGGCCATGCAAGGGGATTGGCTGCATACATTATAGACATGCATATAATCACACTTGTTGTTTCTTTTAAGTTTTAACCCCAAAAAATATGAACAGTGGAAAGAGTTGACTTAAATGGATGTGGGCTAAAAGTTAATGCACTAAATCATGATTGTGTAGCTATTGGGGGGAAGCACCATGACAACACCTTCTCAATTGCTCTCTCATTCTCCTTTGGAAATCAAGGATAAAACCCTCACTCCCATGCCCTCCTACCCCTACCTTTGCTTTTACCTCAATACAATACAATACAATGTCTCCAAGCCTTAAATTCTTTCTCCTCCTTCTTCTCCTCCTCTCCATCTCCGTTCCTTTCTCTTCGGGTAACTGACTTCTGCTTTCTCATTAAGTTCCATAGTTTTGTTGTTTCGATCGATGCTAATGTATGTATATTTCTTTGTATTAGGCATGGTTGAATCGGTTCGAGACGTCAAGGTTGCAGATAAGACGATTTACATGGTATTAAGTAATGTTTAAAAGATGTGAGATTTAAAGTGTTGTTATCGTGTAAGTAAATGGTTTTTTTTTTTCTTGAATGTGAAAAGGTTGGTGGGGTCGGAATGAATGGAAGGAAGCTTATGAGACTCGACATAGAGGACTACGATGATACGAAAGCGAATAATAGGCACGATCCGAAGAAGCCCGGAAATGGAAAGCCTTAAAAGAGGGTCTGTCTTTGGTGCTTATGGTTTAAATAACATATGCTATTGGGTTTGTGGTTATGTTTGAGCAGCTCTTGTTTCGTGTAAGATATCGATGATTTGATGACGTTTTAAGCTCAAACGCTTCATGGTTTGGCTCATTGAAACTTGGTGGTGGATCAATTAGAGAGAGATAAAAGTGGATAAGAACAGAATTAAATAAAGAGATTGAAGAGGGTTAGATGGACAAAACAAGTTAGATAACCAAATGGTCAACAAATTCTATCTGCCTAACACAATAAATAACAGAATCATTTATTTAAAAACGATAATCTGACAAATTCAACAAACGAATCAAAATTTAAAAACTGAAAATTTCGAGTGGGTCCAAAATTTTTTTTATATAGATAAGAAGATGAAATCAAAGTGATACTCCAATTACAAATCGAAAGATCCAGCAACACAAAAAGGACCTTGTGGCTTCATCAAATGATTCTGATGTTGAGCTTGAGTTTGAAAATTCATAAATAAATTATAAAAAGATACTAAGACCAAAGACAACGTTACATCTAGAAAATATTAGTTTTATGATCTCATTCTCATTATATCTTGTAAACAATGAAAAGTTGGCCACAATGACACAAAAATTTAATGATCCAAATGGCCATTAACAGACAAAAATGCTACGGAAAGAACGAGAAAGTGTACACAAAACACTATGAACATGATAAGCAAGTACTAAACAAATGACATCTTAGCTATGAATATATAACAATGGTCTTTTTTCAAAAATGAACTTCAATTACCAATCATCAAAACTTTCCTTATACAGACAATATATACAAGCCAACAAAATCCTCAACTCCTACAGGGGCTGCGAGCATCACAACCTTTAAGATGTTTCCAATACAATTTTCACTTGCAAAATAATAAGATATCGGATGTATAAACAAATAAAGAAAGACGGACTGTACTTCAAAAATGACCTGTGGGATATATAATGATTTATGTGAATTCACCGTATTGATCATGTATGATGAACTTACAAAACACGACCAAATGGAAATGCAAAGATAGGATATGATATATAATGATGACCCTTCATGCTTTCTGTTGCTATGAGAAACTGAACCAAACGACGTATACAAATATGAAGTGAATTTCACAGGAAAGACCAGAATACAACCAGACCATGAAAAAATTCACAAGACTGATGCAGAAAAAATAAACAAAAGGGTAAAAAGTGTCGAACTAGATCTGCTAGAGAGTAGAAGTTTAGAGAAAAAAGCACTAGGGTGTTTAATCAGGGGAAGAAGAAGTGAACGAACACTCCTGTACTTGATCCATTTCCACAACCCAAAACCATTTGTTGGCAAGGCAAACCCCACTAGGTTGGACACTATCTCAAGTCAGAGATAGATACAATTCGAACCGACCAAGCCATACGAACTGGGGGCGCTAATGGACGCTCCCTCCTCCCATTCTACCATGACATACAAGATCCCGACTTGACGCTGCTAATGCAATAGTTAGCAATGCTTTCATGATGATGATGATGATGATGCAAGTGTTAGTGACAACTAGAAGTGAACAGCTTCCCGTTGTCCTGAGAGTGAAGACTTGAAAGATGCAATCCGGACCCCAACTCAACACACCCATATGCATGCAAGGACTTCAAATGTGAAAAAAAATAATTTTCCAACCAGCAGAGGCCTAAATTGAAATGGCACGGCTGATGGCCAACTTAGCCCATTCAGCAGATTCTTTAATCAAATGGTCATCGGAGGACAAGCATTCACTCAAAAATTCTTTGCTTGAGACAGATTGCTGAATCAAGGAACCAGCATGGCTACCCAGTGTGTCGGCCAGGTCTCCAAGGACTCCAATGGCTGTCTTCATAACAACTTCATCCCTACAGGGAAAACAAGTATGAAAACATCAAATAAATAATTCCAATTTAAGAACACATATTCACACTCACAGCTGGGGGGGGGGGGGGGGGGGGGGGGGGAGAGAGAGAGAGAGAGAGAGAGAGAGAGAGAGCTCAGCAAAGTACATACATGTCTTTTCTGATGTAAATACTATCCAAGAATTGAAGTATATGAGGGGCATAAGGGACCAAAAGCTGAGTTTTTGGAGAGCTCTTGAAACCTTGGAAGATCCCTGAATATGCCTCCAAAATCCCATTTCTCAAAGAATTCGTATACTCAGTCATTTCATCATCAATACCTGCAGTATGTGCAGATAACTCTGCTGCCCTTTGAAGCATGGGCATCGCATACATCAAGTACTTCTCAAAATTCTCCCCTATAGCCAGTGCTATATCACCAAAGCATGAGAAAATAGGGGGCTTAACAGAACGATGTAACTGATCACTGGACAAATTCTTGAGCAGCTGAGTCATAATTCCATCACAGTAGGGCAAAACGTTATCCTCCAATGCCCTGCATATGTCCCCTACCACACCAACAGTGACGGCACAAACTTGGTATTCCTCAAAATTCTGAAGCCCCATTTCTATATATTTATAGAACTCAGTCATGTATTTACCAAAATCTGGGCCCGTTGAATAGGCAAGAGCTCCGATCGCCAGCATTGCTTCCTCATGTACAGTGGCATTTCTGCAAGCAAATACCCTCAGGAAAAGTCCCATTATTTGGTCTGCATACTGCATAAAGGCATACTTATTTGGCTCTGATGATCCTAGCTTCTGAATAAGAACTTGTAAGCACCCACAGAGCAGGCCTTGTAGTTCCCCTTGTCTCTCCCTTTCATCAGATGAAAGTTTTTGCCCCTCAAGAGTATTGTGCAATTCCATCATAATGACAGGAACCAGTTGCAACACCATTGGTGCTGTTTCATCAGTTGAACACCTCACAACTTCATTCAATGTTTCATATGCAGCAGTCCTCAAACGCGATTCCCCAGCATCTTCTCTGTGAGTAACAGTCAAAAGGGACTGAACAATTTCTTGAAAAAATGGTGTTAAAGGAGATGATGGGCCAACATCTTCATAACCTTGAGCAAGAAAATAGAGAGCACCACAGGCCTTCTCTGCGACATTTGGAACATCCTTCATGCTCTGAAGCAAAACTGTAATGATCTGCTGACAGTTCGCCTGATTAATAATGGGTGTATCTATATTGGAGCCATGAAGAAATTCAAATATCCGTCCAAGGGTCCATGCGGTTGTGTCTTTCACATGGTTATTGGGATCCTGAGTCAATGCAGTCAGCATGAACGATAAAGCCACATTAACAATTGGCATTAATTTTTCTGGAGCAGGCCCCTCCAAAATTGAACCAAAAGCATAAGTGGCTGCCTCCCTCTGCCTCCAATCTGATTTTGTAATGTTCTCTTCAATGAATGGCATAACAAGTGGAACAATATCATCTCCAACCGTGCGTGCAACAAGCCCCAGACATGTACCCCCAGCCATGGCAATGTTCCAAGCCCCTTCATCCTGATCCTGATCCTCTTCCTGCTTTAGAAGTGTCTCAAGTAACAGGGGCACAAGCGCAGGTAGTGCCTGCTTGATGAAATAAAAGCACGGTACATCAGAATCCCCAGTAAAGTCATCCCCATACTCTTCCAAGATATCTATCTCCTCATCACAAATAGAACTCCAGAATTCAACGGCCTGAAGAGCAACAGGCTCTTCATCCTCCTTAACAGCCTTTGCTGTAATGCCAAAAATATCCTGGATATAGCGAGCTAACTTGTCATAGTATGTCGACGCAATTGAAACCAAACATTCAAAAGCTGCCTGACGTATCCGCACTTCAGGAGATAATGTTGCCTCACAAACAACTCTCATGATATAATCACGCTCCATATCATTACTAAAGTTTGCTTGAGCAAACCCAAGAGCATTGTACAAGGATCGCGTAGCAGCAAGTCGTACGTCATTGTTTCCTTCAGATGCATTCATTCCCTGGACAACAGCTGTCAATATCCTGTTCACTTGATCTTGATCTAACACGTCTGGAGAAACTTCCTCACATAAATAACCAAGGGTCTCCAAGGTGGCTTGTTTGACATGGGATGATTGTTGATGAACATTTAACAATAGAGAACCTATCAATTCAGGCCATTGCTTCTGAGGCAACTCAATGCCAGCAATCTTTGCAACGACTTGCGATGCTGTGGACCTAGCATCAGCCACTGCTGAAGACAGTGTATTCAACAAGCAAGTCTTAATCTGGGACTTCACATTGCTATCCAGTGATAGCCATCTCTGAATGAGCTCAAATTTTCTATGTTGTTCCTTAGCATCCAGTGCATTCTTAAGTATCAGTCCGGCTAATTTACGACTATCAACTGGCTTTTCCTCATTTCCTAATTCACCAGAGAGAGACAGCAAGAAGCTGGGAAGGTTTTGCTCCTGAAATTGCCTTAAACTATCCTCCGCCTGCTTCCTCACATTTGCATCTATTGACTGTGCATTCAGAAGAACCTGCGTAACCTCCAATGCCATGTTTCACCTGAAACTCCAAATTAACGGTCAACAGATTCTTAATTGAGGAACCTAAATTCATTTACTAAGAAAATATTCATCCCATCCCAAAAAGCTCAATCAGAAATAATAATGGAAAAACGAAACCTAGCTATAGCAATCGCAAAACCCAGGAACAAAGAGCAAGAACCCAGATCTCAACAGCATAACCAAAAGAAACTAATAAAACTAATTGAACTGCAGGTGATCTATCGAGAACCCAGCCCCTTAAAGTCATATGGACCAACCGTCTATGTCGATATCGATATCTTCCGGTTCAAACCATAAGAAACAAAAATGACAACAAATTTTCACAGGATCGAAATAACCTTTAAACGCGATGCTACACAGACCACTATAAACATACTGGTTCCACTTCAAAAAATTAAACAAATAAACAAAAACACTGATACTGAAAAGGCAATACAAAAAACATCAAGAACTGAATCCTAACGAAGATACAAAACAGAAAATGGATGAATCGGGGAAAATCAAATAGAAAATGCACAGATCAAAAGGGAAAAAAAAAATCAGCAAGCAAAATGAAACCGAATGAACAAAAAACAGAAGGGGATTTTCGAAGATGGGAGAGAAATCAATACCTGGATTGGGAAAATTGAAAGGATTGCAAGAACGAAGAAGAGAGTGTGGAGGAGCGAAAAGACGGCAGTTGGAGGAACCCTAGAGGAAGGGAAGGGGCAAAAGGAAGAGAGGAGGGAGAAGAAAATGGAAGGGCGCAAAGGGCTGGACTTGAAATGCTAAAAACTAAATTATTTTTTTTTTTTTTTTCCGCCCAAAAAAGCAATAATTTAAGAGAAAAATTCAGATGCATTTGGTTCCATTTTAGGGTTTTAGGTCTGACTTGTACAACCAATCACAACGTCCGCTGATGCCTTGCTGGAGAAGACAAACACAAATTTATCATCATTAAAATTTTTAAGAAAAAGTCATATGATAAAATAAGAGGAAAATTCAATCATTTTAAAATATCAATTATTATTTTTATTTTAATTCAAAATATACCTAAAATTTTTAAATAATTAATTAGCCGAAAACATTAACTAATTTAGATTAAAAATATAGTTTTAGATTATATATTATTATGGGTTAAATTGGTTTGTGTCGGATCAATTTAAAAACTTAGGTATCAGATCAATTCGAGTAGGTTGAAGACAAATGAATTTAATTTAACTTTAACTTAGGTATTGGATCAACCCGAGGAGGTTGAAAAAAGATCTAAACTAACTCAAAAAAGGTTTCTACCCGATCCACGATAGAACAATCAATTGTGAAGTTACTAATGATTTAACCTATGGTTAAGTTGGTAGGTTAGGCATTGGTATAACATGATTTTTGGTGTTTTTGTTCATTGAATTTTGTTTGGAATTTTTGATTTTGGGAGCAATTTTCTAATTTGATTTTTAAAGAGGCATTAAGTGCAAATTTAGAGTTTAATCGAATGGAATTAAAATTAATTTAGGATTTAGCTTATTATTTGTAATGACTTTATTTTAAAAATAAAGTTATTAGTGCATGTATGACGTGTTTATTATGTGTGAAATTTTTTTTAAAGTATTTTTACTATAAATGTTGTTATAAACTTAAATATTCATAAAATTCATTTTTCATTTAAAAAAAATGTAACATCAATGAAATAGCGAAGTTGAAAAATATAAGAAGAACGACTCCTAATAAGAACTTTAAAAGAAATGCATACGTGCTTGATGTAACCTAAGGGCTACAACTTAAAAGAAAATACAACTATTCTGATTTTATTTTCATGGTCTCGATAGGTATGTCGTCATCCGTACATTGGTGCTTTACCTTTACTTGGAAAAATAATGGAAAATCATGGCTTGAGTATTAAAAAAATATTCAATACGTAGCCTCATTTTTTGTATTGGAAAATCGGCTAAAATAATTGCATAAATTAATTCAAAACTTGGCTCCAATATTTTTAGATTGACTAAATAGTAGTCATGCCGACCTTAAACACTTCCAATTGAGAATATGGAAATTCTAACTTGAGAGATTTCAAGAGAAATAGGATCGCCTAACGCCATTTGTATTCCGTTTTTTTAAACATATGCTACATAATTACACTTTTTATCGTATAAAACTTTGTTCCATATAGTTTGGACATAGTTTAGATCTAGTCCGGTGATTCTAAAAGTTTATGACCACCAATCGGTCACTATTTCAATTTGTGAAAAGAAATTTTCGCTTTGACTAATATTGTGAGTGACAAACTATAAAACGAACTTAAAACAACCAAACTTAAGCTAAATTGAAGCTATATGAACAAAATTGAAGATTTAAAATCATAGACTAAATTAAAAAAAGCGCTCTAAACTTGTAACTTAACCAAATCGATAAAAATACTTATTACCTCCCATTTAGATCGAAAATTGTGGACTTCTATTATAATTGCATAACTGTTGGGTTTATTTCAAGAAATAATTTTGGACCTACAAGAAGCTCTACCTCAACACATTCAATGCTCTTTACTTCAACCATTAAGGAGGTTCCAAAAACAATTATTATGAACAATTGTTCCAAATTTCTACCAACATCCGATGACTGACCAACTCTCTATTTGCAACACTCGACCTCAAACTGAACCTATGTATTAATTAATTTTTGTTGGGACCCCGCTATGAAGATAGGCGATGCCTCCATTAATAAATGGCTCGAATACCCATGAGAGTAAGCTTGTTAGGATTGCGAGTCCCAAGGCCACCAACCCAACTTCAAGCTTTACAAACCTATTCAGAAGCACATTAAAATGAAGAGTGGTTCCTTCATAAAGCATTCAAATCATTATTTTAGTATGACATCACAAATAACTAAGGAGTAAAATACCATTTTATCACCTCAAAACTCATCCCAAACTTGCTAAAATGGCTTATACCTTCCTCTTATCATCCTTTATATAACACAGACAACTATTATACCAAACAATTCAATTTACAACTAGAAATTTACAAGAGTGAGTCGAGTAATGCAACTATCGTTAGGTCGGGCGAGCTTCCGTAAAGAAACTCATCAAAGACAAATTTATCTACAGTGGAAAAGGAGTGCCTGCATAAGAATTAATAAGATAGCAGCATGGATTATCTACATACCCAATAAAATCATCCCATATTCTTCCCAAAACACCATTTCCTAAGCAATGGTTGTCAAGTCCTATTCATTTGATATTAAACTATCAGAAATAGAGACAATTCCATGAACATCAATGGTGTCAAATTATCACATGGTATAATATCTACTATCTATTTTACCCTGAATGACAATATTAATGAGAGAGATACATTACTGTCGTCATCAGCATCATCTGATATGAAACAGGTAAGTATGATAAATACTCCAAATCTATTTATAATGAAGTTGTTAGGAAAGGCCATGCATGGGAGTATTTACATTCAAAAGGAACGTGTGGAATAATCAATTAGAAGATAGAAGGGAAAAAGGCACACTGAACATGGTAATCCATCTGCCAGTTTCTACTTCCCCGCAGAGACCATGAAAGGCCAGATAGATTCGCAAAGATCACAAGGTGACTTTCCATCATTATCTTTTTCGTTAATGTTGGCATTGTTCTTCACAAGATATTCAGCAATCGATTTTCTGTCGCATACAACGGCATAATGCAATGGAGTTTGGCCATCAATGTCCTATATCAAAGAGTGCACCAAATTTCATTCACGTAGGAAACGAAGGGTAGATCCAGTAGGACACTAGTACTAAGTAGTAATTTGTATAGAACTTTTCAAAAACAAATCTACAATCTAAATGCACAATTTTGCTTTTAAAGCTAGCCTTAATTAAGAGTCATTTCTGTTTAATATTGGCAGTAAATTTGCAATATGACACAGGAAAAATGCTTGCCACCGAGTAGAGGTTCGGATCAGTGGTATGAAAACATCGCAAACAATCTTGATCGGTAAATATAATGTTAAATACATTCTAGGTACCTTTTCATTGATATCCGCATTCCTGCTAACAAGCAGCTCCACAACATTAGAATGCCCACGATCCACTGCCCAATGCAATGGGGTCCGGCCTTCACTATCTGCAATCGTTCAAAAGAATTGTTTAGGAAAGATATTACTCAATATCATCCTTGAAAGGAAAAGAAAAATGTAGCCACTCTAGCGTGTTCCTTGAATCATTTGCAAGAAAAAATAATAATAATAATAAACACAGAGAACGTTAGTAGAAGCACTGCATGACATGATATTTTCAAATGTTATTTTCATCTAAATTCAAGTTATACCCAGATTCAAGAAGTATTTCGAAATTTAGAATTCGAATATGAAGATACAGCTAGACCCTTCTCTCATGGGGATGGCATGAGACTTCCCATACTAAGAGTGCAGATTTAAATCTCAGCAAGTTTCAAGCTAGATGTAAGAATTTGGGGAAGAAAGATTTAGATGTTATCTGTCAGAGGGTTTAGGAATGGCTCTTTACTAAACTTGGGACAAAAGAACATTACACAAAAGAGGTCTTGTAGGAAAATCATGAAATTGGACTATTCGAGGAAAATTGATTATCTATACCTGACTATTAGAATAGTTTTTGTTGGTCAGACTTCCTCTCCTGGCATCGATCTTCAAAAAGTCAATAGCGCATCTACAAGCTAATAGAATTGGACATAGCAAAGGAAGCCGGGCACCTAATTGTTTATCCTTCTGGGTACTCCCATAATTTTTAAAGATCAATTGAGTGAAAATTATGTTAAGTTGCTGCAATGGATAAACATGATGGATGAAATCCAAGGGTCGTGCAGTCTGTTATGGGAAATACTTCAACAAATGTTCTCTCTTTGTTAGAGATGGAACTAGTGTTTGTTATTAGAAAGAAATGCTGAAGACGAAAACATGGGATTTCCACCGGAATGCTGTAGGAAACGAAAAGGCTAATCATTTGAATATCTGTAAAGTTTCTCTTTCTACAGAATAGGGAAGTTTAGAATTTGAAAGTCTTAGAAGCAAAATTTAGTTTCAATTGGCTTCATGATTTAAAAATTTCTTGAAAACAAAGTTTCAGTCTGAAACGTCAATTCTAGAAGAAATCTCAATGAAGAAGGAATGTGGATTGGCTCTCACTCATGAGTCATATTTTTTAGGCTTCACTCCAACCAATCTCCTGGATTCATGGACTTGGACATTGAGCCCTCCGGTCACTTTTATTTGCAGCTCTCTCCTAAGAGACCTAAATAACCTAAGGGGCATTTACCAATCTGAAACTTATAAAGTGATCTGGAAAAACAAATATCAGAAGGAAGTATCAATCCTTTGTACAGCAGCAATACCCAAGAAACAATGCAGAAAAGAAGCCCCTGGCTAGCTCTATGCCCAAATTGTTGCAATCTTTACAGGCACAAGATCACACCTCTGTCCACTGTCAAATTGCTACTACTTTTTGTAGTCAAATCTGAGCTTCATTTGATTGGGTCCTGCCTCTTAATAAAACAATTACCTCCGATCTTCACTCCTTTTGACTGAATCACCCCATCAAGAAAAAGACTAAAATAGTTGGCCGAATATCATTAGAAGACTCCTCTGAGATACTTGGATTGAGAGGAAATACAGAATTTTTGGTGGACAGGAAGGAAATTACCCTTATCTAATTGATCAGATCCTTTCTACAGCAGCCTCTTGACGTAAGTTAGAAATATGTTTTCTAATTACTCTTTAAAGGTTACATGGAGGGCATTTTTTGGTAAATCCAATTAGCCTCAGCGGGGACTCTCCCCCCTTTCTGTATATGACTTTATATTAATGAAATTATGCTTCCTTTCAAAGGGAAAAACTAAAAAAAAGAAAGGAAAGAAAGAAAACGAGGTATAGCACAAGCAAAAAGTAGGGGGAAAAATATAATAGGATGTAGCTAAAGCTATTTTGTGGTTAATTTGGAAGCACAGGAATGATAGGGTCTTTAAAGATAAGTAAAATTCTTTTGTTTATTTTTGTGAGCTTGTACAGTTCATGGCTTCCAAATGTAGCGGTTTCTCGTTTCATTTAAAAAAAAAAATGATCAACCCATAAATAAACAAAATTTTAAAATTTTAAAAATAAAAAACATAAAACAAACAAATCCAATTAGCTCGAGCTCCCTCTTATATATATAGACAGAGAGAGAGACAGAGAGAGAGAATGACGTAGACACCACCATACCATCATTACTAGTCATTGACGGAGGGTCACAATAAAATGTGAGGACAAAATGGGTCGTAGATTAGAGTGCAATGATGAAATTAGAAAAGCAAGCAGCAGATTAAAATCAAAATGATGTCATCATATTAGCCATTTGCAAAGTGGTATAATAGTACGCCTAATTGAATCATTCAATAGATAATGAAACTTTACACAACGAAAACACACATCAACTCACCGGTTGATTTCTAATGAAGGTTATCTAAATAAAAATACATACAGTGCCACATCTCCAGAAGACAACTCAATCTTATCCACAGTTAGAATCATAATAAAAATTGAATTACTGGTTCAAAACCCTACGAAGGTAACCTACTTCATTAGAAACCATACATAATTCTTACAAACCAGGATTTAATTTGTGGCTCATTATTAATAGTGGATATGCTAAACAACGTTTCCTTGATCAGAGGCATCAAGCTCATCATTAAATCACTTAAAAGTTCTTTTGGACAACAAATTTGGAAGCAGATTAACAATAAAACTAAGCCTGGTTGGCCTCATTTGCTTAATCAAGTCCACATGCCAACTTCGAAGATCATAACAATATGTTTTCCTAGACTGTGAAGAGTCCTATAGAGGCATACTAACTTAATCAAGTCTACATGCCAACTTCGAAGATCATCATAAATCAATTCATTTACCAACCTCCATGACTCATTAGACCTATCTCATTTTTGGAAATAAAAAAATTAGGTTAAGAACTTCTTTCAATAAATTCTATTTTTCTAAGAGGTTACTGACTTTGTAACTCATGTTCAAAGACATTAAACATTAAGCACAATTATATATTGTTAGGAACCAAAACAGAGATTGCTTGAGAAACGAACCCTTGATATTCACTGAAACGCCACTTTCTACACTCTTTAGCAAATTGTCCAGTTCTCCTTCTCTAGCAAAGGCATGAATGGCTTCCAGCTCCCTGAAAGTTGAAACAATAATCTTTCAGTTGTGTGGTTCCCTGTGTGGGCTTGAAAAGCTTCAGCAAAGATATACATCCAAAAAGGCTAATGAAGAATCCCTCCGTAAGCAGTAATTAACAATAAGACTCCAGCAACGGGAAAATATATTAAGTATAAAATATCAAATTAACAAAATAATGAGGCCTATTTAAACAATGATAACAAAATGATGAAAATGGACAGCTACTCCACTCGTAATAAATATCCCAAAAACATAAAATAAAGCTAAAAAAGGAAAGATGGAGGTGAAATTGGTATAAATCTCAAAATTAATAAAGCAATTTAAAAAAAAAAAAAAGAGAGAGAGAGAGAGAGAGAGAGAAGATAAAATGAAAAATTCAATTTCTTATAAAATGACAAAACAAATTCATTAATGGACAAAGCTCATACAGCCTTTTAAACTAATGGTATGATGATCAAGACAAAATGTCTTCATCATCAACACATGATGATCAAGACAAAATGTCTTCATCATCAACACATTGAGATTGGCACTCCGTTGTAATCATAGTAAACTAAGAAAAAACCCTAGTAAATATTGTCAGTTCTTGAAGACTGAACTGGTGAAGGAATGCATGGTAATTATATATATTATATTATTAACCATTTTCATCTCTTTGCAAAAGTATTATGAACCATTTTCGCTCAAACCAAGCCATAGAAGTAAAACAGAGACCAGGTGCACAAGGGAGCTATAAAAGACGAGACACAACAAGGAGAAATACAAGAACCAAGTGAGAATTAGAAAACAAAGAAACATCACCCAAGAAACAAAAGGAAACAACAGCCTAGAAGCAAGCTGATTTAACTCAGCAATTGTTGTTTATGTTCAATAAGGAATACAATGACCAAGGAAGAATTAGAGAGCTCCCCAATCTCTCCCAAAACACTCTACTCTCATATTACAAAAAAGATCTGCTCCCTTCTCTACCTATTTCTTAGGTTTACATGATATATTCTTCTAACAACTTGCAAAATAGCTGCCCCCACCCCTCCAACCTTGGCTTCCCTCAAAATCATCTCTCTCCCGACCCCTCCTCCTTCCATAAATCTTAATCATTGGAAGCTGATCACAAGAATAAAAGAATGTCCAATTCCAAACACCTTCCAGGACCCTCTAAACACAGAAAAGCTCTCCTCTCCCTTCAAACCAGATAGTTCCAGCAGTTTTCGCACACTTCCAGGCCTTTATCTCAAAAGATGAATAATAGTTTCCACTAAGCAACCTATTAGAAGATTAGGTGGCAGGTGAAAGAGAAAAATAGCCAATAGCCAAACTTCCAAAGCAACATCCTGCGTTAAACAGTGTGAAGAGTAAGTGAACAACCTGCAGCATAGGAAAACAAGACTTTCTTTCTCAAAATTGAAGGCTACCCAAAATTCTTGAAAAAACTCCACCAAAAGTGCAGTAGAATACCTCCAAAGAATATAATAAGATCCATTACAGCCTACTAATAGAGAAAACCTACACTAAGTTATAAGCATGAAAGAGGAAAACTCCATGAACACGTGATACCAATTCTCTCTAATCAAACCAACCAAGAGAAAATCTGATCTTTTCCTAGGCTTCAACCTTCCAAAGCTTAGGAAAGACAGGAGAAAGAAGAGGCTGACGGAAAGAAGAGAGAAGGCTAACATATAAAGACTTGCATACAGATACCAAAGAGTTGAGCAACCAGACTCTTCTATTGTTTTGAATCAGGGATAACACTACGCCACCGTTCAAAATCATCAATAACTTCATACACCTTATCTAAAATTTGTCCTTCCACCATGAAAGCTCCTTAGTATAAGAAGATAAACTTGCCTACTTTGTAACACTTCTCTAGTACTTTCAACCAAAGTCGTGGAAATTTTTTTTACCAAAGATTACTCTCTACATTGATGGAACAAATAACTTTTATGAGCCCTAGAACTTTTGGGAATCAAACAAATTATATTTCATTCATAATGTTCCGAAGGATCCCCTTCTCACAAAATTCGATGAAGATCTTCACAAGATCATGTTTAACTTGGAAATGGTGGGAGGCCGAACACAATCCCCCATCCCCCTGAAAAGTGTAGTCTTCAGCAACCACAAAGCAATTCCAACTCCAAACCTCCACAAGTAAACTCCAACGCCATTCCCAGACCTTAAGAGTCAAAAACCTCATTCCACCATGACACATTATCACAGAATGGTATGAAAGGGGTGACAAATAAAAAATGCTACTAAGTCCTTAATTTCACACCAAGGAGCCAAGTGATTTCTCCAGGATATCAGAATGGAAAGAGAGGTGTTGAAAACAACAAATCCAAAATGAAACTAGAACCTTCTTAATTTCATACCAAGGAGGACAATAATTAATCCTAGATATCAGAATGGTGAGGACAATAATAGGATGTTTAAGGACTAAGGCAGCAGCTAGAGAAGCCTTTAACTTGGCAGCACTTCATTATTCCTATTGGCACTCTATACATAGTTCCTTTTGCATGTCTGTCAGCTCACATAGGATGCTTTACACTTGAATAAATTATAAATTTCGGTCTGCTCATAATATCAACGAAAGGAATATTTTGGTTTCAAAAAACTAAAAAGGGAAGGAAAAAGAAAATGAAAATGTGGCTTATAAGTAAAACAAATATAATCATCATCAAAAGGAACCTTACAAATCATTCCCGGTTTCCTCATATACAAAAGTGCTGAAGACTGGCCCCATAGGTCCTCTTGAATCTTTATTTTTAGCATCAGCATTTCCATCTTTGCTTTTCTGGTCCTCACAGGCATTCAAAGCTAATTATAAAGAGAATAAAAATACCAACAAACAAACAAACAAGAAGCAAATAGGGCACGTAAAGATGGTGAAATAAACTAATTAAGTACTCACCCCACTTGCACCAGCCACCCAAGATGGATACAACTCAGTAACAAGATCAATGTACTTTTGCATTGCTTCTTCAGGAGGCATGGCACCCAATTTCTGCCACGCTTGCCTGGTAAAGATAATTACCGATAAGTATACATAAAACACTCGGGCCAAAATGAACTATAACACTGTTACCTCCTCACAGTCGATTTCAGGCGTCTTCATTATTTCTATTTCGTTATCTTTTCATCATAACACAACAACATGATAACTCACGAGAAGAGTGTAAAGAATCATACAGCTTAAAGACCAATAAGTCTTTTTTTTTTAATACAAATCCATATATGTATTTGTGAGTGTTAGAGCCAACAAGACATCCACCTAATCCTATAATACTTGGTTGTCAAAAAACTAGGACTTCATTATCCCATGCAAGTGGACTTTGAACTCCATAATCTTTCTTAAACTCGATAGAAATCTCGGCAGCATGTCTAGTTGATATAGTGACTATTTTTCTACCCAACTACTCGAATAAAATTCCTAAACGTACTTCATCACATGCCATTACTACAGTGACCCTGATCCAAAGATGGATTAAATTGGACAGGATTTCCTAATATAGTCATCATTTAAGTTTTATCCCAGTGTCCACCAGTGAAAACCTGATAAAAAAGGCTAGATGGAACAAGGGTTTTACCTCCCTATCCGAACCCTTGTTAAAAGGAACCTTCATTTAAACTCTTAAACAATCCATTTCACGCGCATTATAATTAGAGCAGTAAACAATTAAACCAGTCTTTCACCCAGCAATCGCTAGGAACTGTGGTGACGAATCTTCATAACGAATAGGTAAGGGGAAAATAAACGTAGAAAAACAGCAATACCACTTGGCCCGAGCTGTCATTTTCAAGGCAGACGGCTGCGGCGTGCTGCAAGGCCCCTCGGTAGCAATTTTGTAGTAGCCATAGAGCTGCAACTGTACTTCATTGGAGACCTTCGGTGAAAGGCGGTCAGCAGCAGAGGCGGCAACAAATGCAGTGGCAGCGCTAAACAGCTCGTCCAATTCGGTGCTCTCCACCCCTTCCCAATCATCATCATCAGTATCACTCCCACCAAAACTCTCATTCCTAACACTACCATGCTCGGCGATCACAGAGTCATCCTCATGCGCCAATCCGAAATCTCCCGAACCCGACCCGACATCAGCCGGGTCGATTTCGATTGGGTTGGTTGTGGAAGCACCTTCGCTGGATTTCGGAAAGGAAGTAGTAGTGGTACGAGAAATAGATAGGTTATCTTCCTTGAAAGAGACGACTATGGAGATCAACTTAGCAACAAGATAAGAGAAGATGAGACCTATGAAGACGGTTTGGAGAAGGTCTTGCCAGTCTGCCATGGCGAGGCAATTGAGAAAAGGAAGAAGCAGTGGATACAATCCGTAGGAGGATTGAGGAATGAGCGGAAAGAAGGGGGAAGTGTTCAGAGATCGAAGAAGAAGATCGAGGAGGTGTAAAACCCTGGAATCGGAACGGAATCTACGAGGAGGGAAAACGAAGGTGGGCGTTGGCGGAGGGCATAAATACCTATGCAACAAACACAGACTCTACTGAAAGCGGCGGCTTACACGATATTGGGAAATCCCTCATCTCCATGTAATGTTCTCCCTTTTACACGTGGCATCATCTTGGACGTCTAAACATGACACATACTATGTGATGCGAAGCAGCTGATTTATCAGATATGTTCAAACGCATTTGTTACTTGGATTGCTCCAATGCCAGCAACACCTTTGTAATTCAATTTTCTTTTAAATAGTTACAATAATTTATTTTTAAAACTTGTTTTAAATATAAATAATTTTGAAATTAAATAAATATTTGCATATATAATTATATTTGTTTTGATTCAATTCAATATAAATTAATAAATTTATAACCTAACCAAAATTTTAAGCAATGGGTTGGATTGATTCAATTTTTCAACCCATGTCCAAAAAATAATAATAATTTAATTTTCAAAAAGTTCAATATTTAATTTGATTTCTTTTTTTTTTTTTTTTTGAAAAATAATTAAATAGAAATAGTTAATATTTTATTTAAAAAATATTCATGCTTTCACATTTTCTTCCTCTTCCTCCTTGACTTTGTTTCAAAATTTCGAAACATATTCAAAATTTTAAAATATTAACATAAACAAATAAATAAAAAGAACTTTTTAAAAAATAAATAAAATATTAATATTTATTAAAATACTTTTTAAAATTTAATAATATTTTAAAAACAAAATATTAATCATTCTAATTCAAGACAAACATAAAAATATTTATATTTTATAATTTAATGGTGTTACTGAAACTTTAAAGTATACCATAAGATACTTTTAACACAAAATATAGATATATTTATTAACTTGGCCTGTTTAAAATTATCTAAAAAAAAATAAATCAATTTAAAAATATTTTAAAAAATATAATTACTTTTCATATTTAAAAAAGTAAAGATAAATTTATATTAATATTCATTGAAATCGTGCCCAGGTCAAAAATAAAATTAATTATTTTAATATGGTATCATTACATTGTCAACCAACTGACCAACCAACCAGAATCTAACTTTTTGACCAATCAAAAATTAAATCAGGATGAAGTTTATAAATTGATATCATAGTTACAAGATTAAAATATATATATTGAGATGAAAAATATATATATTGAGATGAAATTCACAGTGATACATGACAAGCCCAAATGGGAAAAGCTAAATCTAGCGCTCAAATATTATATCATAAACGAATTGGGGTATACATGATTAAGTTGGGCTGAAAGATTTTTTTAAACCAACCCACAAATACGTGAATAATTCTAATAAGACTAAAGTACCACTCAGACCAATGAGTATTCTGAACATCTTAATATAATTTATAAATTTTTGTCAACCCAAAGTTTTGTCCTATAAATTTAAAACCGAACCAAATCAGTTCGAATTCAAAAAAATCAACCCAACCCAACTCAATCCCTATTGGGTCAGTCCACGTTGTTGGGTTGAATGTAAACCCTTAAAAGCAAATTGTGTGAACACATAAACATTCTCGAAAGCATGTGCCAAGTGAAACGAAGTTGATTCAAAAATGGCTGGAAGAAGGCTCTTACCTCTTTAAGATGTGATGGGAAAGAAGCTCAAGGCCCAAGGGCACCTTGTTGGCACCCGAGTTCATGATATACCTTCAAGTAAAGAACAAAGGTGAGAATACAATATGAAGTGGAGAGAAGGAGGTGAGGAGAATACAAGGAGACCTTGAAATTCATAACATTGATGCCGAAAATTTTAAACAAAAAATATGAATGGATGATTTAGTCCTTAAATACAACCGCTAAAGGGAGTAGAGTAGTTCAGAGAAAGAGTAGCACAAGGGTGTCTAAGCTGGTCAGCAGCATATAACAAGGAGCTAAGCAACTCCCTGCGTTCATCCATTTTCAACAATAAAGTTCAGTAACCCCCTCCCCTCCCCTCCCCTCCCTCCTCCCTCTCTAGGCTAGGATTTATCTCAAATCAGAGATACATTTGAACCCACCCAGCCGTATACTTCATCGATTCCTCCTCCCGCCTTCTACTACACCATGACAAAATGAGAAGTACCGACACTTCACGTTGCTAATGCAATAGTTAGCAATGCCTTCATGATGATGCAAGTGTTAGTGACAACTGGGAGTGAACAGCTTCCGTTGTCTTGTATTATGATGCAATCTTCGACCCCGACTCAACTCGACACACCCAAATGCATGCAATGACTCAAGAATATGCCAACCAGCAAAAGCCTCAAATGGAAATGGCACGGCTGATGGCCAATTTGGCCCATTCAGCAGATTCTTTAATCAAATGGTCATCTGAGGACAAGCATTCCCTTAAAAAGTCTTTGCTTGACACAGATTGCTGTATCAAAGAACCAGCATTGCTTCCCAGTGTGTCTGCTAGATCTCCAAGAACCCCAATGGCAGTTTTCATCACGATCTCGTCCCTACAGAAAAACCAAGCAAAGCAAAAAAATATAAACAAAAATCCAATTCACAAACCCGATAGAGAGAGATCACAGCTAAAAACTCACATGTCTTTCCCCATGTATATACTATCCAAGAACTGAAGTATATGCGGAGCATAAGGGATCAAGAGCTGAGTTTTTGGAGAGCTTTTAAAACCCTGGAAGATCCCTGAATACGCTTCCAAAATACCATTTCTCAAAGAGTTGGTGTAGTCGGTCATTTCGTCATCCGCACCTGCAGTATGTGCAGATAACTCTGCTGCCCGCTGGAGCATTGGCATGGCGTACACCAAGTACTTCTCAAAATTCTCCCCTATAGCCAGAGCTATATCACCAAAGCACGAGAAAATCGGGGGTTTAACAGAGCGATGCAATTGATCACTAGACAAATTCTTAAGAAGCTGAGCCATAATCCCATCACAGAACGGCAAAATCTTGTCTTCTAATGCCCTGCATACATCCCCTACAACACCAACAGTGACAGCACAAACTTGGTACTCCTGAAAATTTTGAAGACCCATTTCTATATATTTATAAAACTCAGTCATGTATTTAGCAAAATCTGGGCCTGTTGCATAAGCAAGGGCACCAATGGCAAGCATTGCCTCCTCATGAACTGTGGCGTTTCTACAAGCAAAGACCCTGAGGAAAAGACCCATCATATTGTCCGCATACTGCATGAACATATACTTGGTAGCATCTGATGAACCTAGCTTCTGAATAAGAACTTGTAAACATCCACAAAGCAGGCCCTGCAATTCACCTTGTCTTTCCCTTTCATCAGATGAGAGCTTTTGCCCCTCAAGGGTATTATGCAACTCCATCATGATGACAGGTACCAGTTGCAGCACCATCGATGCCGTCTCATCAGTTGCACACCTCACAACTTCATTCAATGTTTCATATGCAGCAGTCCTCAAACGTGATTCGCCAGCATCCTCTCTGTGAGTAACATTTAAGAGGGCCTGAACTATTTCTTGGAAATAGGGAGTTAAAGGAGATGATACACCAACATCTTCGTAACCCTGAGCAAGAAAATAGAGAGCACCACAGGCTTTCTCTGCCACATTTGGAACATCTTTCATGCTCTGGAGCAGAACTGTTATGATCTGTTGACAGTTAGTCTGATTAATAATGGGTGTATCCACATCTGAACCATGAAGGAATTCAAATATCCGTCCAAGGGTCCACGCAGTTGTGTCCTTCACATGGTTATTTGGGTCTTGTGTTAAGGCGGTCAGCATAAATGTCAAGGCCACATTAACAATTGGCATTAACTTTTCTGGGGCAGGACCTTCCAGAATAGAACCAAATGCATAAGTTGCTGCCTCCCTCTGCCTCCAATCAGATTTGGTAATGTTCTCTTCAATGAATGGCATAACAAGTGGGACAATCTCATCTCCAACAGTTCGTGCAACCAGCCCAAGACACGTACCTCCCGCCATGGCAATATTCCAAGCTCCTTCATCTTGATCCTGGTCCTCTTCTTGCTTCAGAAGAGTCTCAAGCAACATGGGCACAAGAGCAGGTAGTGCCTGCTTGATAAAACGAAAGCAAGGAATATCAGAATCTCCAGTAAAATCATCCCCATATGCTTCCAAGATATCTATCTCCTCATCACAAATAGAGCTCCAGAACTCAACAGCTTGCAGTGCAACGGGTTCCTCATCTTCTCTAACAGCCTTTGCAGTAATGCCAAAAATATCCTGGATGTATCTAGCTAATTTGTCATAGTACGTAGAAGCAATGGAGACCAAGCACTCAAAAGCTGCTTGTCTTATCTTGACTTCAGGGGATAAGGTGGCCTCGCAAACAACCCTCATGATATAATCACGTTCCATATCATTGCTAAAGTTTGCCTGAGCAAACCCCAAAGCATTATACAAAGAACGAGTGGCAGCAAGTCGGACATCGTTGTTCCCTTCCGATGCATTCATACCCTGCACAACAGCTGTCAATATCTTATTCACTTGATCTTGATCTATCACATCTGGAGAAACTTCCTCACACAAATAACCAAGGGTTTCCAAGGTGGCTTGTTTGATGTGAATTGATTGTTGATGGACATTTAACAAAAGTGAACCAATCAATTCAGGCCACTGCTTATGAGGCAACTCAATGCCTGCAACTTTAGCAATAACTTGGGATGCTGTTGACCTAGCATCAGCCACAGGCGAAGAAAGAGTACTCAACAAACATGTCTTTATCTGGGTTTTGGCGTTGCCGTCCAGTGACAACCATCTCTGGACAAGCTCAAACTTCCTATGCTGTTCCTTAGCATCCAAGGCATTCTTAAGTATCAAACCCGCTAATTTTCGGCTGTCAACTGGCTTCTCTTCATTCGCTAGTTCACCAGAGAGTGATAACAAGAAACTGGGAAGGTTCTGCTCTTGGAATTGCCTTAAACTATCTTCTGCCTGCTTCCTCACAGACGCGTCTATCGCCTGAGCATTTAGAAGCACCTGTGTAACTTCCATTGCCATATTTCACCAAAGCACCTGAAAAACAAGCAACGATCAATCACTAGTTCACTCGAAAACCACTTTAATCCTCCCAATCTGATCTAATCCAGAAGCCCAAAGAAATATCAAGCCTCATTAAGACAAATCGCACCAAAAAAACAAAATCGAAAATCTCAACAATACAGAAGAATCATTAAAAAAAAACCCTAGCCAAACTTCAACTAATCCATAAAGAACCCCACGTTACTCCAACCAATGAGACCAAGCTTCAAGCCTGAGACCTATACCATAAAAAATACGGCAAGAAATTCTCACAAGATCGAAACGATCCACACAGACACTCGAAACAAATTCCACGCTTTCCAAAAGAACACGACACTGAAATCAACTAAAAGCCACCACAAAAAGCTATACACGATATAAGAAAACCAAGAAAAAACCATACGAACAAATCATTGATGCGCAGATCAAAAGGCACCAATACAGTGAGCACATTACAGAGGAAAAGCCGCGGTTGAGCAAGAAAGAATTACCTGGGAGTAGAAAATTGAGAGCTTTCGAAGAAGGCACAGGAAGAAGATCCTCGAGACGGCGTTCTGAAAACCCTAGAAGTGGAGAAGCGAGAGGAAGAGGAGGGAGAGATGAAGTGCAAAGTGGAAAGATTTGAAATACAAAAACAAAAACAGATTGATTTTTTAAATAGTAAATATTTCCGGGAAGTTATACAATACAGTATCTTCCATTTTGGATTCCTGTGTCTGACCCATCCAACCAATCAGAGTTGTCGATCAAGTCAAGTCAAAGTAAGAGACTATCTTGATCGATTTTTAGCCGTTGGATTTGCAGAAAATAATTTTTCAAAAAGTGTTAACAGTGAGACGGATCTTAGGAAACCAAGAGTTCAAATTTGAACGATGGTAAGATAACCTAGACGTTGTGTTGGAACAGACAACAGTAATGTGTGCGGCCGTTACTTGAAATTTAGGATTTTAATATTATTTATACATCGGTCCCATTATTATCCTATTATTTCTCTTTAGCCCCCATCTATAACATATTTACATGAACGGTCCTTAAAATGTATACCTATTCTTATTAGTTTAATTATTACCTCATCATTCTTATTTTAGGACAAATCAAAAATCACTAAATATGTCATTTTCAAAATTAAGTTACTAAATATAAATCAAATTCAATTTTTTTTTGAAATTCAGACAAAATTGAAGCGAATCTCATGGTCAAAATTATATTTTGAGTTTTTGCCTAAAATTGGTATGTTTAAATATAAATTACAACCATTCAAGTTTTTGTTGGAGAGAAACTCTTGAATAAAAGAAATTAACACGTCCTTTGTACAAAATTCGGATCAACCAAGAGATAAGCTAGAATTAGATTACCTTCAGCTTAACTTCCGTTCATGATCACGACCTCGGAAGGTTATGAAACTTTAAAAGGGGCCTTATGTAAATTTTTAGAATCATTGGGCCATGTTTGAAGCTCGAACCAAGTTTAGGACGGGTAAGAACATGGAGGCTTACCTACTATTCCAAAATGGAATAGTTTGGATCAAGTTTAGAACTTAAACCAAGTTAGGAGTATAAGTCAAGGTTTAAAGGAAATGACTAAAATGCCCCCGAACAATTAACCTCAAGATTTACCCACCTTAATGAATTCCTTTTAAGGCTTAAAATGTTAAAGTTTTATGTTAAAGTTTCAGTAAAACGGTTGAATTTTAAATAATCAGTTTGCTTTCCTAAATTAAGATGAGTTGCACGTAAGTTCTTGATTTTTAAGTAATGAGAATGTTATCTCAAGCACACCTTAAGGATATGATCAGTTGTCTACAAATAGTTTACTTACTGAGTATTTGCACTCACTCCATATTTTAGTGCCTACAAATAATTAAGGAGTTGGTCGAGGTCGGTGTCATAGACAAGTCACATTATCGCCTGCAAAACTATTTTGTCTTAATGTTTTTGTGTTGGTTCTTTTGGTAAGCTATATTTTGATATATAATAGTAAATCAATTGTATATTATGTTTTAAATTCTCCTTGTTTTATTCAAAAAAAAATTGAACATTTTATTACCGATCGAGTCAATCCTAGTCGCAATCTTGACTTTGGACAAGCTCGAAAATCGGGTCATGACAGGAAGCCTTTTGAAAGAATATATGATATGAAACTCTTGATATTTGATTTAATAATTTTGTTGAAGAACAAGACTTAGATCTAAATCATCGAAAAAGCTCAAAAATGATAAATAATCCACTCAATAAAAAGTTATGAAACAAATTATGTTGATCACCAAGATTGGGAGCAAAGAAACTCGTAATTCGAATCACTCTATAGAATAGCTTGATCAAGACTACTTGAATGTCTCTCGCATGCAAATCTAAACATAAGAAATGCAAATGAACATGACTTAAAAAGCATAATATGAAACTTTTTATTTTAATAACAAAAAAAAAAAAAAAAAATCTTCCGTATTAAATAAGAACATTAATGACTAAGATGCAAGGGTGTGGAAACCTTCCATATACACGCGTTTTAAAGCCTTGAGAAAAGCCTAAAGAAAACAATATCTATCTGCTAAAAGCCTTGAGAAAAGGCTAAAGAGAACAATATCTATCTGCTGGCGGTGGATCTGGGCCTTTACAGTAACTCAAGCCCATCAATATCATACCCCTAGCTAAGTATAATTTTTTTGTTTTATGTTTAATATATATAATATGCTAAATATTAATATATATTTTTTATTATATTTAATATATCTAATTCGAATCTTTCAAATTTTTATTAATAATTAATCATTTATTAATTATAGGTCACTCCACTCTCGACTTATAGTGAGATGAGCTTTAAGATAGTTCTTGGTTCTTAAGCAACGGAGAGGGAACCCTAACCTAAGATAAGCCCAAGGTTAGCACTTGATTTTTTAATATTCCAGATGCTACCTCACGATAAGTTTTAGGATAGCCCTTGGTTTTAAAGTAGCCACGAGGTTACCCTAACTCAACATAAGCTCAAGGTTAACATCTTCAAGTAATCGGGATGCACCTTGTTATAAGCTTAAAACCAAGAGGTTACCCTAACTCAAGATGAACTTGGGGTTAACACTAGATTTTTAAATAGTCACGATGCTACCTCAAGATAAGCGGTAAGATAGCCTATGGCTTTCAGGCAACCATGATGTTACCCTAACTCAAGACGAGCTTAAGGTTAGCCCTTTGATTTTTAAGTAATCAGGACGATTCCTCGGGTAGCCTCTGGTTTTACCGAGTAGACTGTAACCCTCACACAAACAAACATGGACAAACGAGCTATGTAATGACCTAGGATTATTCCTATTTTAGGTATAGAAGAAGTTTTTGAAATGGTCGTAGTAAACTAAAAATAGGATAATAGAAATTTAAATTAAGAAATTTTGAAAAAAGGGATTTCATCCTCTTTCATCTTTCTCCTCTGTCTTCCCTGATTTTTATCTCTGTTTTCACAGAACATCTAAGGCAGCCAAGAACAAATCCGCCATAGCCATGGAGAATCAGAGCACCTGCTTGTCCTATGAGAAGCTCAACGGAGTGGCGACCTGGGTAGGCACCAGCGTCGCCTCCGCCTTCTTCGCCTCTCTCGAGAGTTGTTCCTGCATCAATCTCTCTACCTCCGACGACCACGAAGATCCCGATGAGGCTCACGATCGCCCTCTCATGTACTGCACCTCCACTTCTTCCTCCATCATCCGCAGCTTTGAACCGCTTCCCCCGCCAGTCAACGACGTCGCCAATCTTCCTGTCTGAGCGCCGCTCTCCGTGGATCTGAGGTCGTTTCCTTATTAGGATTTCTTCAGATTTCTCACGGGATTGGAATGACTTTCTGATTTTTTTTCTTTTTAATATAATATTCGTCTTTGGTCTTTGCTTTCCTTTTACTTTCTGATTGAGGATTTTGTGCTCGACCAGTTTTCGTCGTTTGTTGATATATTCCTCTTCTGTGAATTACGACTGGAATGTGTAGTAAAAACTAACCGGATGCACATTATGTTACTCTGATTCTTGTTGGTTCCTCCGATCGGTATTCGAAATACATCATAAATAATTTCGTTCCTCGAGTAATCGCTAAATCTATGCGTGGTTTTGATCATTGCTTTCTTGGAGCTGCATGATTTCCTGCCGTCCTTTGTCCATCGATTCTGAAGCAAAATTCTTAAACCGATAAAGGATTCTTGAATTAAACCAAATAGAATTGGTATCGAGATGAATATGGTGTTGCTGGCCATTGGATGAGATGAAAAGTCACCCACCATTTCCCTGAGTTTCCGCTGGGTGGTGCGGTGATCTAACAAAAGGAATATATCCTTTTTCTATTGAAATTCTGCAGATCTGAGCTTCCTTTCTGCCATTTTTGTTTAGAAAATTTGAAAGCATGCCCACTTGAGATTATTCTGTCCTTTTTGCCTGTTTCTTCTCGTTCTTGATTGCTTGTCATGATTCATAATGCAGTTAATGATATGGGGTGTCTAGGAGTTGGATAACATAATCTGAAATGATTAGAGGCAGTTGGAAAGACAACATTCGTACTGTTCTGTCATTCATTTCATTGATCTAAGACATAGAACACCTCATCAATTGTTATTTTATGTCTGCAAACACAAGGCACTGGATTATAATATTGGATGAAACAGAGAGATCGAGAGATAAATCTCCCTCTACAAGAAAAACCAGATTTCAATATTGAAGAACATGAGTGAAGAAGCTTGTTCTTGAGAATTTAAAAACAAAAGTGACAGAAGAATGGAAGATTTTACATATTTCCTTGTCTGCTTCTTGGGATTTGGAGTTTAGATCTCAAAAGGGACATTAGTTTCTCTTATTGTCAGTACAGCTAATTGATTCCAATCATTTGCTTTCTGATTCAGTGCAGGAACATGGCCACACACACAGCTTGCTTAGCAGAGCAGAGAGAGCTTTGACAGAAATGGCAGAAGAAAGCAACAAGGGGAACAAGGAAACTGCAAATAAGCACTTGTTAATTCATTATTTTAATACCAAATTCTCAGTGTAAAAGAATATTTAGATTACTTTCACACATAGAGAAGCCAAGAACAGATTTGTAACCAAATTTTTCTCAAAAGTAAATGTATGAATGAATATGAATCATTTGAATATGATCAAATCCCATCAACATCAAAGTCTAAGGATTTGTTGATATTATATTTTATGGTAGCTTCTTCTATAGAACATGTTTTACAGGAGAGGGGAAAATGAAAGCAAAGCCTGCACAGAGAGCTTTGTATTTACAACAGATTGAACTCAAAGGATGGATGCTAAATAGCTTAGATCTAAGAAGATGTTGAATGAATAACACAACCTATAATCTCTGTTAGCAAAGGGTTGCTGTAGACTTGTGTTAGTGTATGTAATGATACAGCAAGCAAACAGAACAAACTTGTTCTTTCTTTCATTTCAAAGTGGCAGGTATAGTCTCATCAGACGATATCGACCGACGACTATGTTTGCCCCATGCTCAAATCTTCATGTCTCTCGTCGTCTCGATATGAAGCAGAAGCAATACAAAATGGCCCACAAGATACCAATTCTCCTTCAATCAATTCAGACCACCAATCTTGATTTCCTTGACCATGTTAGAGCACAAAAGACAAGAGGTAAGGAGGATAAGAGGTCCTCCAAGCCCCCGCAGTAACCTGTATCGTCGAGACAACTTCTCGTATCAGTGTTGAATCATTTCACATGTTCATTACCGACCAGCAGCAAGACTCAAATCACAGCATCACGAAGTCTATGATTAAACTGTCTAGAGAATGATTGACAAGAGGACAATCCAGGTAAGCTAACCTTGGTCACGAGCTGATTCGATGTCGTTTTCTCTACAGAGACGATCTAGAGTATCAGAAAATCCATAGAGATGCTTGACGAATCCCAAAAACAATAACGTATCAGCTATCAGTTCATTGTAGCTGGTGATAACATTGGTTGATCATCTAAAATGAGATCAGACTTCCATCACAGCTTATACTCAGCGAGGAGGCACCAAAATCTGAAGAAATCACTTCATGTTTTTTGGAAAATCCTAAAATTTCAGACAGGTACAGGCAACCCATAATTGTGAAACGACCTGATTCGTCCATCCGATCCTGCAGTCACGATGACCAGACCCCATGCATGAGAACTCGATGTATTTTGGCAAGACAACTTCAGAAATTTATACCGAGATTTGTGCATCATAGATGGTTTCGTTGGTAGGCTCGAAGTTGGGAGCTTTTCCTCGGGCCATGTTGCAGATCCCTTAGGGAAGGATTCTAATAACTCTTGGCTTAAAGAGAAAAACGCGGGTGATGGAAGCGGGGAAGTTTCAGAAGAACTCCTCCGCATGCCAGAAAAACATCTTTCCTCCGTGTTACATCTCGAACCGCACCACGGTACTGCAATGGTGCCATTGGCGGAGAAATATTCATACGACTTAATCTTTTTCACCGGGGAAATAACAGACTCGTTCTTATAATTGCAGTTCCATACATATACATTAGAATCCCCACTCGCCGAGATAATATGTTTCCCATCCGAGGTAAACGATGCAGACATCTGGTTTCCGGTATTACAAGGCCCTGAACAGAAAGGATGAAACTTGCTTATGAGCAGACATGGAAGACAGGATACGACGAACGAACGAACGAACGAACGAACGACACCATTTGGTTTAAAAGCAAAATCTTCATAATCGAAACAACCAAACAAGCCGACATCGCACCGAGCATACACAATGCAGTAAAACCTCCCAACCAGAACTAACCATGCTGTTGATACTTGATATAATGAAGAGATCAACAACAAACAAGAACAGACAGGTGCATACCCTTGTACTTCTGGATCACATTTAGCCCTTCAATAATTCGGATTCGAGAATCAGCAGAGCTCACCATTATTCTGCTTGAATCTTCTGCAGAATACTGTGGCCGAAGAAAAAAAAAACGCATAGAAAATATTAGCAAATATAATATCGAAACGTGAATTAGAACATTAGTCGAACGACCTACCTGAAACCCCGTTATCTTTTTACTGGGCGACTTCTTCTTACTGGACAAACATAATGTGGCGTCTAATTCGAGGTTATTATCACCTAACCAAAACAAATCGAGTGATCGGTTTAGACAATCTTTCTCCAAGATCAATAGCAATTCCAGTGATAAAATTTCATCCAATTGTAGTTTAGTATTCATTTGTACCAAAGTAAAAACCATATATAGTTGATTATATTGATGAATACTCTCTTCTGCAAATCATTTTCATGCATAAAATCCTACTAACTACTCCTCCGAGGCAATAACATCATACTGTTGGTATGCGTATAAATAGATATACGGGAGTATTCGTTTATTTCGTTGCAAACTTAAGACAATGGCACACTAATGCCCAATAAAATTCTCGGGATTTTCTTTTCTTAGATATCAGTTCTTCGCATCAGAATGATACAAGCATGTAATAGCACAAGCCCACCGCTAACAGATATTGTCTTCTTTGGACTTTCCCTCTCGGTATTCCCCTCAACGTGTCAGCTAGGGAGAGGTTTCCACACCCTTATAAGGAATGCTTCATTCCCCTCTCCAACCAACGTGGGATCTCACAATCCACCCCCCTTGGGGGCCCAGCCTCCTTGCTGGCACACCGCCTGGTGTATGGCTCTAATATCATTTGTAACAGCCCAAGCCCAAAGCTAGCAGATATTGTCCGCTTTGACCCATTACGTACCACCGTCAGCCTCATGGTTTTAAAACGCATCAAATAGGGAGAGGGTCTAGCCCTACTCCAACCAAAGCACCGTCCGGTGAATGGTTTTGATACCATTTGTAACAGCCCAAGCCCACTGCTAGCAGATATTGTCCTCTTCAGGCTTTGCCTCTCGGTATTCCCCTCAACGTGTCAGCTAGGGAGAGGTTTCCACACCCTTATAAGGAATGCTTCGTTCCCCTCTCCAACCGACGTGGGATTTCACAATTCACCCCTCTTGGGGGCCAGTGTCCTCGTTGGTACACTGCTTGGTGTATGGCTCTGATACCATTTGTAACAGCCCAAGCCCACCGCTAACGGATATTGTCTGCTTTGACCCGTTACGTATTGCCGTTAGCCTCACGGTTTTAAAACGCGTCTAATAGGGAGAGGGTCTAGCCCTACTCCAACCAAAGCACCGTCCGATGACTAGCTTTGATACCATTTGTAACAGCCCAATCCCACCGCTAACAGATATTGTCGTCTTTGGGCTTTCCCTCCCGGGCTTCCCCTCAAGCTTTTAAAACACATCCGCTAAGGAGAGAGTGTCCACACCCTAATAAGGAATACTTCGTTCCCCTCTCCAACCGATGTGGAATCTTACAAAGCAAAAGGTAAAACTCCCCGAAGCTAACATATACCGCTCATAACATGCAACGCTATTCATTGTCACATATATATGTCAGCAAGAAAACAAGCCAATAGTTCATAATCACAATAGATAGGGAGCAACAAAATCAAAGAACAAAAGATAAGCCCGAGTTGCAAATTAATACGACAAACGTACCTATTACTTTAAAGAACCGGCAAGTACCGTTTATGGAGCCAACAATTCCTCCCTACATTACGAGATCGAAATACCATTAACAACGAATCGAACTTCGTAATTTCTACAAAACGAAAGATTCAAGCAAGCACACACCTGTCCATCAGGATGATAAGACACTGCAGTGACAATTTCCCTAATGTCAATCCAATCAACAACTTGACTACAAGGAATTCCCCAAATACGGATCTTTCCATCTATTGAACCACTGATAAAGTAATTTTCATCCATGGGATTGAAATGAACACATGTAACTGCAGCCAACATGAAAAAAGCGAGAACAATGAGAGCCGCTCGTTAAGAATATGTCAACAATTTCGATCACTCTATAAACAGAAACGACTTACAAACTCACCGTAATTACTATGTGAAAAAACTCTGAGACAATCATTGGATCCCAATCGCCAAAGTCGAACGGTTTTATCGACTGATGATGACAGAAGATACTGCACGAGGAAACAATAACGTATGATTACCAATGCATAAACATGGTTTAGTTTCTAGGAAATTCATAGCATTGCTACTTACATTGGTTTTTGACCAAGAGAGATCCAAAATTTCACCGGTATGTCCATGGAACTCGTGCAACGGTCTCTCCAAGATCCTGAAGACTTTCGGTGGAAATATTATACAAGCCGATTCCGATGTTTTCCTCAACACCATTGCGTTAGCCATCTTCTCTTTCTCCACGAGCAAAGGTCTCAACTCCGAGAGACGATTCACCGTGAAGTAAATGCAAGATGGATCGATTTCGGGGATGTCAGATTCGTTAGATCTCTCGTCTTCAATCACTTGCCACAATTTAACAATCCCGTCGTCACCACCGGTAGCAAGATACTGTCCATTAGGACTAAACTTCATTGTCAAGATAGCACCTTCATGTGCCTTGATATCTTGTCCCATATAAAGGGCTGATAGCTCCTTCAATTGCTTCTTGCACTGTCGAACCTTCACCCTCCGAACTCTCGACCCTGCAGCTGAATCATCATCATCATCATCATCATCAACCACCAATCCTGTTGACTTATCAAAAATGCAGGCTGCCGATCGCAATTTCTTAAGCCAACGTTTGTTGACTCGTTGTTCTGTACGCAACGGAATGTTTGCTCTCTCAGCCTCCATCCTCATCATTTGTTGGAAAGATGGTGAGGAACTCGAAGTCTCCTCAAGCTCCTCAAGCTCTTCAGCCATAGCGAACCGAACAGAGCTGCTTCGATCCCCATTTTTCGTGCTAGATTCTCCATTAATCCCATCATCCATATACATAATGGTATTCGTTGAAGTTATCTCCGAACATTCAAAATCATCACTAGACCAACACGACATCGAAGATCGACCCGACCAAAACACATCTTCAAAATCAGAGGATTCAGCACAAGAATTATCCCTCAATCTTCCTCCATCCCCTTCTCTCCAATCACTCCACAGAGTCAGAGAATTCCCATTACAAGGAAGAGTTTGATCTAATCCCAACTCCATCCATTTCAAAAACTTCCTCCGACGCTCATGAACACTCTTGGGGCTTTGGTTCCATACATCATAAACCAAACTGCCATCAACCCAGTTTTTGAATCTGGGATGAGTATCAATGGCCGCCTCAATACCATCGCAATTGAATTCAGATATCGAGGGAGCATTGATCTCTTGAGCATCAAAATATGGGCATTCTTCATCATCACTAAAGCTACCCATTGTTCCTAAGAGTTCCACCCATGAAATCGCCTCAAGAACACAGCATTATAACGAATACCCACTACAAAAAAACCCAAATAAAATTGAAATGGAAAACGCAAATCAGTTCAAAAGAACAAAAAAAAAAAAAAAAAAACTAATAAATTAAATAAGAACAACATGGATCCCAAGCGAAACCCATTGAACCTGGTCTAGCAGACAAGAACAAAAAGAAATCATCAAAAATTGTTCACAACTAATGGGGGAAACAAAATTATAAAGTAGAGAAAAAGAATTAAGAGACAGAAATGAGTTCATAACACACTCACTCGAAAACCCATAAACAAAAAAAATGGAAGATCACAGGAAAACACGTGAGGGGAACAAGAATGGAGAAAGAAAATCGAATGATTATAAAAAAAGAAGTAAAGGGTTTGTTTAGTAAGGGAAAATGGAAAAAGTTTCTTACATGGGGATGAGGGGTTTTTCGATTTCTATGAGATCTGTTTGGAGATGGAAACCGCCATGGAAATTTGGAGCTCTTTTTGGACTCTCTCTCTCTCTCTACACCAGAGGAGGGTAGTAGAAGAAAGAAGCACTAATTATGAAATGGGGAATTATCTGCTATAACAAAACCCATTACAGACAAAACAGGAAGAACAAATAATTTTATTTTCTAATAAAAAAATGAAATAAAATTGGAAGAAAAATTAGTTCCTCGTAATTCGTGGTTTAATCGACCGCGAACCCGGATTCCAAGACTCGGTATGTTTGTGCTCTTTCTCTCTCTATTTTTACTTTTTTTTTTTTTTTTTTTTTTTTTTTTTAAATTAATTATTTTAATTAATGATAAATTCATATTTTGGGCGTATATTTCTTGATCTAAATAATTAAGGCCATAACTTTTATGATCAAATTCAAGATCTTAAATGGGTTCATTTTCAAATTTTCAAATTGGAACAAATTAATCCTATAAAAAAAATCAAAATTAATCGCTTGAAATAAAAGCTATAAATCATGGATTCTTCGTCTTCTTAATCAATAAATAAATAAATAAAAACTCAAAATATAACATTTTTAAAGATTGGTTCGAAATATTGAAATTTTTAAAAAGGGTGAAATATATAAATTTTATATGGATGTATTTCGGGTTTGAATTTGAATTTGAATGAGTTAAATGATGAAAATAATTGAAATGATTATTGAATGTCTCCATTTAATGGGTAAGATTTGAATAAATGCAATGGAAAAGTTAAGCTAAAAAATGAAATAATTAAAATTAGTAAGCATTTAATTAACAAAAATTGGGAAACAATTATGCTTTCTTTTGTTATAAAAATTGTAAGGTAGGAGTAGTAGGTTACCCAAATTGTTGCTTCCCATTACATCATTAAGTCAATACCTATCACTTTTTGACCTTTCAATTCCAATCAAATTTTAATATAATCCAATTAAATATGTTTTTTTCTTCGAGTTACCGTCAAAGTTTGACTCATTTATATATATATATAATCTTAATGGAGGCAAGGCATATCTAGTTGAATTTGTTTTTATGCCACATTGTGTATAACGGGAATGGAACCCTCTCTGTAGCTGGCGGGCATATAGAGAATGTTCGAGATACTTCGATCCAGTAACTTTTTAGGAGTTGGTTTTGGCTTACCCGTTTCTCTAATAATCAGGTACTTTATATCAAAGATCCTTCCTTCCGCTAGCGAGCAGGAGCGCACTTCTGTTTTTCCCGACCTATATAAGGGGTGGTAATGAATAGAGATCTCCGGTCAGCTGTCTTCTCTTATTTTCACTGAACTTTGTTGAACTATATATAATTCTTCCTCTTATTCTATAACTAAACTAAATGAATATTTTAACTAATTTCATAATTTTTTTTATTATTATTTATTTTCTAACACGTATGTATATTTGGAAGGTATCTATTGAAATTGAACCAAATTTAATTAAATATTTAAAAATAAATAAAAATATATTTTACGAATTAAATGAAATTTTCTAAGTTCATAAAAAATAGTTTATAAATTTAATTTGTGAAAACTAAAATTAAAAATTTAAATTACAAATTTAGTCATTTGAATTTAAAAAAAAAAACTCAAATTTTGGTATTTATTTTTAATATTCTTTAAATTCTGAAAGCTTTAAGATTTTAATTAACATAAAATATAACAAATCAATTATTTTATAAAATTTTTGAACACGTCACGGGCTAATAAAAAAAATTAAAAATTTAATAGATACTTTAAAAAAATATTATTTTATTTAGGGAATAAAAAAGTGGCGGTGGACGATGACTGGGCGATTAGGAATAGTCAACGATTAGAAAATTGACGATTCACCGTTTGCTTTTGACAAAGATTCAATAAAGTGTAATGACGCAATTACCCTTGGAGTTTTCCAAGTATACCGTTAGAAATACGTAGTAAAAAGTCAAACGCGTCAGTACCCTTTGTGGGATATGGTTCTTATCCATATGTCTCTCTTTAATTTCATTTCCTTATTTTCAAATTTATTTTTGATTTTCCCATTAACAAATCATATGCCATTTTTGTATATTAGTTGACCATCACATACATTTGGTTCTCGAGTTTAAAAGCATCAAAGCGAAAAATGATTTTGTAATCAACGGTTACGTAGAAAAGGCTCTCGTGTTTTGAAATGATCTTATTTAAGATTACAAGGAACAAGGACCCGTTGTAAAATACAGAGAAAATGACCACAATATAAACGACTCTTAATTTTAGAGGTATTCGTAGGTTCGTTTGAGCCGAGCTGGGATATTTTTTAGATCGATTTAGGTGTTCGGATTATAAATTTTTTTAACCAAGATAACTCTTATTAAATTATAAACCCAACCGAACCGAACCCAACTCAATCATAAATTTTTTAGGTTATGTTGGTTAGGTTTGTTCGGGAAGACTAGAATAATAATGAATAAAACATCAGTTTATTTTATTTTCAAATTGTATTTTTTGATTACCCTTATTTAATTCTTTTAATAATATTTTTTAAGACAAATATTTCGAATTTATAAACCTCTTTTGAATTTAACAGTGGTTAGGGAGGAAAGTACAAACATGGAATAATTTGTCTCGAACTATATATATTATTTTAAATACTAGCTTGAATTGAATAATTTGTCTCGAAGCTCTATATTTTTTTAATTATTAGCTCGACACACTTTCTTGTAGTTCTAACGCTACATATTAAAGGAATGCCTAAAATACCCTCACGTTGAGTATATAATTATTATGATGGTAATAAATCTTCATAATTACAACCAGAATATATGATATTATAACCTTTTATTAGCCAATAAATTAGTGTGTTCCCTAAAAAGCCATACAATTTTCAAAAAAGTCTAAAAGTTAAACCTACTCGTGTTCCCAATTAACCAAACAATTTACAAACAACCACTTATTTTTTCTTAATTAAAAAAAAAAAAAAAAAAAAGCTCTTTTTGCTTTTGGGTTATCATTTCAAAATGTTTTCATCAACTTTTGTATTGACATTAATAATTATATATATATATATATTTATTTATTTATATGAATTTTTAGAGAAAGAAATTAAGAAAAAAAAATTACCCCATTAAGAAATTGAAAATAAATAAATTTTTTTGAATTTTCTTAGATTATTTTTGTAATATAAATTCTATATTTAAAATTCTTGTATTTTTTTTAGGGTTTTTGTTAAATAGAAATTAATTAATTAAAAATAGGAAAAGAAAAGTGGAAAAGGGAATGGTTGAAGTTTAAAGTGTTAGCAAAATAAATGATTGCCACGTGGCTTCACTTAATTCCCTTCTCTTTCTTTTTCTTTTTTTAATATTTTTTTTTTCCAAATTAATTCAATATAATATATAATAAATATATATTAGGGTTTATGATTATTGCATATTAGCTGCCTAGCACATGGTTTTGCATTTTCCATGATATGGGTTTAATTAATCATAAAAATCATAATTTAGATACAATTATTTTATTTATTTAATGAAAATTATTTGCATACAACTTAGCAATAAAATTATATATTTTTTTTAATTATCAACTTGATTTTTAAATGATTTACCTTAAACGTATATTTATTAGATATAAAATTAAAAATTGATTATACTATTAAACAAAAAAAAATTAAACTTTTATGTCGGCGGAATCTATCCCATAAAAAATTGAAAATTTTGGGATGTATTTAATATTTATGAGACGAGGAATATAATAAATACAAAATTTAAAATTCATTAATCAACCAACCTCCGGTTAACATGCACTTAGGCTATGTAACCCGACTTTCAATTTACCCGCATCACCACTTCTACTTATAAAGTAGTCGTGTTGTCTTACCTATTGAAAGTTTGAGAAAAGGTTGTGGGCATTGTGTCCTCGATACCTCTAATCATTGAGTTTACTCAATAGAGCTCACTTGGGGCTCTAGTTATGTTGTGGAAAACTTGAGAGGGAATCAACTAGTAGACGGTTTAAATAGTCTTTTACCGCTATACCCAAGTTAGATTAAACGATTTACACGTTAGTATTGTTGTAAGCCTCCATCAAAGTTTTCTCTAGCTTTGTCCTGCTTAGGTATAGTTCACCATCTTTTGATTCTTGACAAGCATGGTCACACTCGGAACCCTTCTCAAAAGATTAAGGTTGATTGGTGGTGCAAGCCTTAAAGGAATTCCACCCATTAGCTTCCTTACACCTTACAATTTACTCACCCGTTAACTTACATATTAGACTTCTTGATTCGTATTTCAAGACGAGTTGAATGATGTGCGTGTTTGTGAAAGAAGGCCACACGTTTGGATGGTAAAGTGGCATGTAATGTTATTTGATGCATTGGGTTTGTTCTTTAATAATTATTGTTCCACATTGATGGCCGACATATAAAATAACATGCCCTACCACTCTTTTCTTTACTAAAATTCCTCAATTTCCACCATTTCTTTTAGCTCTCATTTCACAAATTTCAAACTCACAAAAATATTTGGATACATTCAAGTAGAGATGTTCATCGGGTGCAGTGTGAGAATGGCTACTCGTTCTCGTCACCAAAAAATTCTTCATTTATATTTGAATCGAAAATATTTTAAGACGGTTCATGAAATTATGTCGGGGTCGAACGTGGGTGGAATCATTAATTATGCTTTTATTTATTAATTGAATTTAAAATGGGATATTGAAAATAAATTCCACTAAAGCCTAAACTTGGTGGGTAAAAGTAGAATGATGAAGCCAAAAGTGGTGGATTAAAGAGACATAATGTCGGAGATGTGTTTTGTTTTGTTTTTGTTTCGGTGAAACTGTGTTTCAAAGGTCAAATTGTGTTGGCTAATGATATCAATTAAACGCTTTGACAAGTTACCTCCTTAAATTATTTGATGTCATTTCATTATCTATACTCTTTTTTTAAAGACAAAATGATCTTTTTTTAAAGACAAAATGATCTTATTTTTAATGACTTGATAGCATCATCACTAGTGAGATTCGCACAATCATTACTAGTGAGATTCACTCGTTTCTGTGTATAAATAAATCATGTAACGACCCTACTCTTAGGATTCGACTTTGACTGTTACCACATGTATTATTATGGATATTTTTCAGAACAAAAATATTACAAGTCTCTGTAGCAATCATTGTCACTCGTTTAAGATGTTCTAACTCTTATATGTAAGTGAACTCATTTTCGAAGTTGGAAAATACGTACACGTGCAAGCATGACTTATGATGACTGTACTGGGAGGTGAGGCTCCATAAAATTTGAAATGTGGGTATGAGTTTTATGGCTAAAAATGGCATAATTTTGTGAGGGGGTTGATAAAAGAGAGAGAGGGAGTGTGGGCCAATGGCTAAAGCAATATACAGTACCACGGCTTAGTGAAGAGAGACAGAATAAATGGCAAAATGGAAAACATGGGTGTTGTTCTGATGAATGGTGCAGACAGCTTCCCACCAAACAAAGCTGGTGCTGCCTTTAGGGTCTTGATAGCTGCATTTCCCTGCACTATTTCGGCCCTCCCACTGCTCATCCACTTTGAACGATACCATATAGAACATGAACTATTAATGCCTCAATCCTACATTGATCGAATTCCTAAAATAATATAATGTCATTATCGTTGGAGGTTTTCCTTAAAAGTATTCGGTTGTCACTGACCTAGACACATAAATAAAATCTAGCTGGATTAAGGTCGGTCTCGTGGCGCCCATTCCTAACAAGTGGGTGTTCACTCATATTATGGGGCCGACCCTCTTTTTTGCTGATTCAATCATTTCGAATTTCTCATAACAGTCGCTTTGCTAGGACCCTTCAAAGTTTATGGGTTTTGAGAGACATGGGTTGACATATCTAAGAAGGAAGTGAAGTTGGGTAGGAGGGGCTTTCATTGAATTTAAAGATCAGCTTGTGTCATAATCAAACAATGAATGCAAAAGATGAACACAAAAAGCAGACTCATAGGGATCTGAGTTCTGATGGAAGAGATCTCTGGAAAACACACAGATACAAGCAGAGAGCGGCTGCCAAAGGAAAACAAAAACCAAACAAAACAAAACAAAACAAAGTACTCTATAAACAATCAATCAATCAATCAAAAGGCTTCTGAGGCACATCTGGGATACAATTATCTTTCAAAATTAGCTATCTATCCCTTTCTAGTGGAACTCAAAGAGAAAGGAATTTGATGACCCAAATTATCCAGAATTTCAAGAGGTCATCAAATGATTCTTTAGTTGGTGCATAGGAATGAAGATCAGTTCATGGTAATGTTGACACGACTAAGCAAAACCCAGCTGACAATCCATAACTACTTCACCTAACCTTTAAAGTAAGCAACATCCTTTCCAACACAGTTTTGGTTTTCTTCAATGAATTCCAACACAAACACAAAGACCCTTGTCCCTATAAGACATCTAGACAGGCCAGAGTGAATGAAATTCTGCAACACTCGGCCCATACTATGGACCTTTCACCAGCAATATGTTCTTTGAGCTCAGGGCAGTATCTTTAGTTCTTAACAATCGAAATCATTCAAGAGAGAAAACCAGAACATGTGGACAATTGAATCAAAGAAGAAACACTTGACATTTTTGGACAATTACATTTGCACTAACATGTGGTTTTGGACTTTGAAGATTAGAGAACTAACCAGACAATTAGTTAGGCTTTCATCGATCAGCTTGTGTCTATATAATCTATAGACATTGTGTGGGTTTTACAACGTAAAGGGTTACACGAAGTGCTCAGTGGGGTATTCATGCTCATATCCATTGTAGTCATAATACAATCTCTCACCCTTAGATATATCTCTGTTTGCAATCAGTAGAACTCTACATTCACCATTTACATTGAACCTGACACACTTAAGGTTTTGCTTTTTCCTACCATCCCTGCGTTAAGATACAGCCTCAAATCAAAAGGAGAAAACAAGGAAAAGAAAAGGATAGAATGGGGAACTATTCCTCTCAGGCTTCTCAAACATAAGAGTATGATAATAAACGAAGTAAACGAGGGATGAGCTTACGGTGTGTGGTTGTTGATTCCATTAATAAAACGGGCAATGTTACTACGTTTGTCGGGACAAATGACGAGGCTTTTAGATCGGTTAGTCGCAGACAGTAATGTCATCATACTATCCCCATCATCATGTTCTCGATTCCTCAAGTAATCAACATCACCAGTATATTCTGTAATTATGGTCCAGTCCTTTATAAACCTATCAGCCTCCACAGTAAACCTGTGAATTGTGATAATGTATGAATCAATTGATGATCCTATCAAGAGAAAGAAGAAAACATAGGAAACTGCAGATTCACATACCCTTCTCGAGGATCAAAAACAACCATAAGAGGAGGCCATTCTCCTCTTTCCATCATACTTTTGCACAAGTTTAAGGTTTCAACGTCCTCTTTTGGAAGAACCTAGAATGCAGTAACCAAAAGACGTCAGCATCATAGAAGATTATCATATATTTTGGCACTGAAAAACAACAATCCTACAAAGTTAGGCAGAAACTTATTTTGTAGTTGATCGTTACATTTATCCATCTCATCATCGTCTCACTAAGCGTAAACGAAAAAAATGGTCCTTAAATAGTTTAAAGAATAAAGACCTTCAGTAATTCATTGTTATGACAGTAGTATTTGGTCTATGCATTTCTATAATTTGAAATTCCATTGCGTCCAATTAATAACAAAGGCACCCCCTAAAAAGTTATCCACTAAGAAGCGATAATATCTGAACAAATGGCCAATAATGATAACTAACATTTATGAAAGATGTTGAGAGTTTCAACTTTACCTGCATTCCTCCGTGCTCAAGAGATGCGCAGTTTGCAGACCTTGGTGCCATGCCACGCATATATGTAAGCTCGTTACTGAAATCTGTGCCTGTAGCCGTCAATGCTGTTGCCAGTGATGCCATTTGTTCCAAGCGTCTCGCGGTATCTGCAGTCGGCTTAAATGGCAAGAGCTTTCTTCTCTTTTTACTAAGTACTAAGCTACCAGTTCGTCTTCGTTTCTTTCGGTTCTCTGAAAAACCAAAATACAAGGGAAAAAGATTTCAATCATGATCCAGAGAAACCCTTAACCATGAAATGGATGGCGGTAAGCTCAAATCTCCAGTAGTAGGACTTTTCTACCTTGGTTTAAGTCCGTTTGAGAGTCAACGGGTCGTTGGATGCGGAAAAAATCAACAATTTTAGTTTGAACAAGAGGGAAGGCTGCAAAATAAGAGAACAGTAAGAGTAAGAACGATTAGAAAAAATGAAAATCAATAATTGAACTTGTTTTGAGTCGGTAACTAGCAACGAAAGAAATGTACAGGAAATTGTTATGAAAATCCCTAACCCACCAGAACAATACACAGAACAAATAAGAACTTGATTTTAAATGCGATTCGCTCGGAAACAAATAAATCAATTCGTATATAACACATAATACTAATTAAAATTTACAAGGAGATACACAATGTGTCTTCAATTCCACAACGCATGCAAAAAAAAATCGAACAAATTAGGCCTACTCCAGAGTCCAGATCGAGTAAAATAAATTAAAATCAAACGGATGAAAAACACATCATACATTGGAGCTTCTTGTGGTTGGAGCAAGTCGGGCAGAACCACGATCCCTTGGGGACGGAAACGAGGATGGGCGAAAGACAAAAGAGATGATACCCTCTATCACATTTGTCGCAGAGAAGAAGCTCAGCCGGAGAGTCGCCGGAGCCGCATTTCTGACAGGAAACGTCGTCGTATTCCTCGTGATCTGACGCAAAATCATGGCGGCTTGAGGGTTTCAGAGCGAGAGTTCTTCGTTTCTGCATCATTTTGGCGGATGGATGGATTCGGATTGGGAGAAGGAGAAATCGGCTGGATGTTGAGATTGTGTTAGAAATGGGTATTTGAAGAGCCAATTAGGGCATTGCGCGCGCTTTTTCGTTTCCCGGCAAAACTCAGCGCCATTACCAAAGCGACAGTTGTCTTCTCTCTCTCTCTCTCTTTCATAAACCCTATGGGCCTTAAACACCCGCTGGGCTCCAAATGGGTTTCAGCTTCATGGGCTCACAAATGGGCCGAATACCCTCTAAAAGTGAATATTTTTGGTAACGGATAGGATCTAAGGCCCAATAAGTCCTTCTTAAGGCCCATTAAGTCTTTCTTAAGGCCCAATAAGTCTTTCTTAAGGCCCAATGTAATTTGGTGGACATTTGTGACTTTTTTTTTTTTTTTTTATTGTAAAGGCTTAAGCGTTTTAGGGTTTTCTAGTACGTCATCAGATATATAGAAACTTTTCGGGTTGAAAAGGTTGAATTTGAGTGAAACTATTCTCTCATTTTCTACGATCTCCAACATACGAGAGCGTTGATCTTCTCTTTACAGGTCATTAATTTGGTTATAAGTAACGAAAATAAGCAAGTTAGATTGATCATAAAGTTATTGATCGTTTCGAACTCTAGGGCAAAGAACTGGTCCTCCTTATGACTTACTTTCATCATCAAAGGAAACATTTTTCTTAGGTCTTCTACACAAGTGATCTATGTCTCGTGTGTATAACAACCCAAACTCATGTTGTAACAACCCAAACCCACCGCTAGTAGATATTGTATGCTTTGGCCTGTTACGTATCGTCGTTAGCCTCACGATTTTAAAACACATCTACTTGGGAGACGTTTTCACACCCTTCATTACCTCTAAACTAATGCGGATCTCACAATCTACCTCCCTTGAGGGCTAGTGTCCTCGCTAGCACACCGCCCGTTGTCTATCTTTGATACCATTTGTAACAGCTCAAGCCCACTACTAACACATATTGTCCGTTTTGGCCCGTTAGGTATCTCCGCCAGCCAGACACGTTTTAATACTGTGAGACTGACGACGATACGTAAGGGCCAAAACGAACAATATCTATTAACGGTAGGCTTAAGTTGTTACCTATGTATAATAAATATTCACTAAAAACAAATCAACAAATATTTAGACTTGTTCAAAAAATAATTTAGTGTAATAATTATTTAAAATTAGAATATTTGAGTCAAGTCACAAAGTTTTTTAAATCCATTCATGAGATACACTTAAAACACGTGCAAGATTATCACTAAAACCAACATATTTGCCGACCATCTATGAACTGATTGGATTAACCAACCAAAGTTAGCTTACATCATTATATATTGAATATAAGCAAAAGTCGAACGATGGTAAAAAGTCATATCAAACCCGTTGATATTTTTCGTCAGCATATTTGTTGGTTTTTATATGAGTAAAAATTAATGAGTTTTGCAAAATTGAGGAAGTGACAAATTTGAAGTGTACTATGAAACAAAATGAAGCCATCAAAAGGTGAATTCCTACTTTAATTATTTTATTTGTCATCTTCTTGTTTCTTTTTAATTAATAATCTTTATATATATAAAATATTTTAATTTGTGAAATTTGGTTAAAAATTTAGTGTAAATAAAAGAAAAAAACACAATTTTAAAAAATTAAAAGATGAATATTGATCCAACCTAAAACTTGTTCCAAATGATTTTTTTTTAATGAAAAAAACAGTACTTAGAAAGTCATTATAGGTCGATCCTAATAATGGTAGGTTAATGAGTTTGATACCGTATTTGTTTCTTACTCGAACATTCCGAAGTACAAATAAAAACACTAATTATGATTTTTTTTTTTCTAAAAATGGGATCGAGGAGTCTTTAGCCGACGTAAACCATAGCTAATCCACGCAGAATGCTCAATGAATGTCGATGCTGCTTAGAACACATTGCAGACGGTGCCAAAGAATTTTTATTTTAAATTCTTTAGCAGTCAACCAAGTGCAAATTTTTTTTATTCAAAATTAAAAGAGTCAAAGTTGAGGAATTTAATTCAAAGATTATAATCAATAATAATCCATATATATTCTCTATCACTTTCATGCAATTTAAAAGCACTATGTTTTGGAATTAGATTCACTTTTGAAGACCAAACCAAACTCCTCTTTATTATCTTTTTATTCTTTGGCTATATTCTATAACCTAAACTCCTTCAATGGTCATTTTTTCTCTATTTTAATTTTAAATATTCCATAATATATTCTTAATCTAGTTGTCAACGATAATATTTAAGACGATAAGGATCGAGAGAAGCCAATTTAAACTTGTTTTCTTTTAATATTCTTAATCTAGTTGTCACTTTTGAAGACTGTTTTCAAAATAGGGAATGAGATTGGAATACATGAATTTCGAAGTAAAACATTCTATTATATGTAGACAGTCTAGACACCTCGGGTTGATACCCTCTGTGGCTATAGAGCTCCCATGCATCCTTTGTCTCGACTAGTGACATCAATCACCTAAAGAAAACCAATAAAAGAAAGGGTGAGTATAAAATTTATACCTAATAAGCAATCTAGTTGTAAACTCATATCGCATCCTTGACTTAATGGGTATCTACTAGCTTTTCCTTTAGGCTCTAGACAAGCAATTCTTGCTACTCTCTGACTACCCTTCGAGTCTTGATATACCTTCTGACTACCCTTCAAGTCTTAGATCTCCTTCAATATCTCCTCTAGGCACATACAAATGAGCCTGCCATAATAACACATTGTACCCAGACCTTGCAAAAGTGTGTATTGGGTGTTTGTGTATCTACGATATACTTTATGAGGGTAGGTTGGATTGTCAACTGTGCTAACTGCACGGTGACACCGCTGACCACCACTTTGGTACCGACCCTCTAAATCTCGTTGTGTAATTCCCTCTGCCGGGTGATCAACACAGATATGTGGACTATTTTCCTATTCAAGGCATCCACCACAATATTAGCTTTTCTTGCATGATGTGAGATCCCACATTGGTGGGAGAGGGGAACAAAGAATTATTTTTAGGTGTGGAAACTTTTCCCAAACAGATGCGTTTTACAAATCTTGAGGGGAAGTCCGAGAGGGAAAGCTCAAAGAGGACAGTATCAATAATGCGCTTGGGTTGTTACAAATGGTATCAGAGTCAGACACTAGGTGGTGTACCGACGAGGATACTGGGCCCTGAGGAGAGGGTGGATTGTGAATGAACATTGATTGGAGAGAGGAACGAGTGTCAGAGAGAACGTCGGACCCTGAAGGGGGTGGATTATGAGATCCTACATTGTTTGGAGAGAGGAACAAAACATTGTTTACAAGTGAAAACTTCTCCCTAGTACCCTAGTAGATGCATTTTAAAAACCTTGAGGGGAAGCCCGAAAGCGAAAGATAAAGCCCAAAGATGGACAATATTTGTTAACGGTGGGCTTGGGCCGTTACAAAATCTCCATGCCATAATATTTCACTAACTCTCTATCTCCTATTCAAATTCTTGTAATTGAACAGATACTTTATAGGCTCTTATGATATGTAATTGTGTTCGTAATCGTGGGCAATTACTTTTCCATTCTGCATAAGTATACACCCTAGTCTCTTTTTCGAGGCATCTCTATATACCACGAGATTGTCAGTTCCATCTTTACGTGATCTTCATGCTCTATCTAAATCTTTAGAGTACACCAAGATGTCATCGATAACCACAATGATAAATGCATTGAGATACTCCTTAAACACCCTGTTCATGAGTTTCATGAACATCGTTGACGCATTGGTAAGACTGAATGACATCAATATAAACTCATAGTGTGCATAGCAACTCCTAAAAGCCATCTTGGATATGTCCTCCTATGTGATCCTCAATTGATGATACACCGAACTTAGGTCAATCTTAGAGAACATTGTTGCACCTTGTAATTGATCAAATAGGTCGTCAGTAATGCAATATAGATAATTGTTCTTAATAGTGACCTTATTCAACTCCATGCAGCCTATACACAATTGTAAGTTCCATTCTTCTTCTCCATGAACAACATAGGAGCTACCCACAGCGAGACAATAGGTCAAATGAAACCCTTATCTAAAATTTCTTGATGTTGCTCCATCAATTCCTTGAGTTTTGTGGATGTCGTTTCGTAAGGTGCTTTAGAGATCGGTGCGATACCTCATTCTAAGTAAATCCCAAAGTCGACTTCTCTGACCGGAGGCAGCCCAAACAACTCTTCAAAGAAGGCATCTTCGAACTCTCTAACCATGGGGACCGAAGAAATTGTCAACGTAACTCTTAACTCTACAGTCAACTATCACATTGGCTAGGAATGCCGAAGCACCTTTGCGAATTAATTTCTTGATCTTCACGACTGTGACAACTCTCGAGGTACCTTTGGATGTAATTTACTGTACACAAAGCTCTCCTATGAAGGTTACCATGTAGTTTCCCAATCAATAAGACACAATTCTCTCCCGCCAATCCTTCGCAGGATGACATTGAAGTCTTGTATGCACAGAACAATTAAAGTAGCATCCAAGTCCCATCCGAACTCTGTTACACTACCTTCCTTAACTCTGTGGGTAGCCATCAGCCGTTTCTCCCCAGGTGTGGATATTGTAAGTGTGTACTCTAAAGTTTCTAGTTTTAGGTATGCTTGCTCAACAAATCTCTCGAAATTGAAGGAGCGCATTGAACTAGAATCAAATAACGTGAATGTCAAATGTCCAAAAACGGGTAATGTACCCGTCACCACAATGTTGAGCTTATTATCTCTCTTGGCCGTGGTTGCATGAGCTACACCACGCCCCTACTGTTGTTGGACTCCTCGACCCCTCAAGTAATTCTCGACTAGACGGTTATCCTCTAGATTCTTCTTGTGTGGACAGTCTACTACGCGATGCCGAAACATCCAATTGTTCTAGCAAGGCACTCCCCTCAGTGATTACGATGGTACTTGGGGTTTAAAGCTCTATCCTGGACTACAACTCGACCTTAAAGTAAAAAATGCCCACATGTCTATCAGATCTGGATGAAAACCTCTCGAATTTCCTTGTTTTCCTTAGGGAAGTAGAATGGTCTGAACAACAGTTGTGTGTTTACCCTTTTGTTGGTGCATGTCCATAAGAATGATGATACTAGAGCATGGCATAGTGAGAAGAGGCATGGGCCACAACATAACCTTGAATCCCTATCTTGAGTCTTGTAAGTGATTAAGAGAATCCTAATCATCAACCCAATTATACAACCTCTTGTTGAAACAAGAATCCTTCGAAAAGAAATTAACACTTCTTTGTACAAAATTCAAATCAACACAGAGATAAAAGCTAGAATTAGATTATGGATTAAGATCTAAAAGCAAAATTTCGAACCTTGTTTTAAATTCATTCACTCCATAATCAAACTTGTGAATGGCTTGGATGCAATCTACCACAAAAATTGATTTGAAAATGATAAGGATTATACTAAAATAGCCTCAACTTTAGTACTCAATTTCATCCCTAAAAAATCTCATTTTTTTTGACGCAGTAACTTGTGGGTATTCATAGTCTCTCAGCAAAATAAGCTTCCAAAACGTCCACTAAAATAAGTTAGTGGTGATGATTGTTAAGTTGCTCCCCACTACCCTTCAAATGTTCACTAAAATCAAATGTTCACTAAAATCAAATGTTCACTAAAATCAAATGTTCACTAAAAAAGGAAGTTAAAATGATTTTGACGAGTAACTTCCCACCCTTTTGTTAGAAGTTCTGGAATTAAAATAATAAATAAAGTTTGCAAATAAATTATGAATCTATCCCATTCGGGGCCAGCATCCTTGCTGGCACTCGTTCTTCTCTCCAATCGATATAGGATCTCACAATCCACCCTTTTTTGGTGTTCAGTGTCCTCACAGGCATACCGCCCGATCTTTGGTTCTGATACTAATTATAACATTCCAAGCTCACCGCTGGTCGATATTATCCTCTTTTGACTTTCTCTTTTAAGCATTCCCTCAAAGTTTTTAAAAAGCATTTGCTAGGAAAAGGTTTCCACGTACTTGTAAAGAGTGTTTTGTTCCCCTCACCAACTAACGTGGAATCTCCCAACTTTCTTCAAAACTTCTTGTAAATTACTGTATAAATTACAACAATCCGTTTTTATTTTATGTCAAAAAGTAGTAACCTCTAAACACTATTCGAGCCACAGACAGATATATTCATATGGTACATACAATGTTATCGAATCACACCTTTACGAAAACGACGAGTGCATTCCCATCATTTAAGAACTTTCTCTCAAATTTGTTTTAAGCACATAAAATTGATTGATGCTTAGCTTTAAAAAGCCTCATTCATTTCACATGTCCAATTTAGGGGACAAAACAACCTTAGTTAATGGCTTTTTGTTCTCACAATTAATATAATTTTCCCTAACCATTAATCATTTAAAAATAAGCAAAAGAGTAGATGAAGTTTGGTTGAATGCACAAAACCATAAGCACCCACAAAATATTAATAATAAATAATTTATTTATTTATCACAACTTGAATGGAATTTAATTTATTAATTAAGAAAGAATTTGGCCATTGTTTTCAAAGATGGGTCATCATAGCACTAAGCTTCAATGGTATTGGTCAGTTGGTTATTAAAATTTAAAATAAAGATGAGTTGTTAGGCAGAAAATGATTCTATGGAAGATGTGAAATTAAATTTATTATTAATTATTAAATAACCTTTCTCTTTTTTAATTATTATTATTATTTTTTAAATTCCACACCCACACAAGTGCTTGGCTCATGTGGGAAGCTTCTAGCTCAATACTTAAATGGTCAGCCAAAAGTCTTATTTATTTATTTAAAAATTATTATTTAAATTCTTTTGGGCCCTCATGTTAGTGGGTGTGGGCCCACTTAAATTTTATGGGCCCATATCGAAGAATTACGATTCAAATCGTGTAAAAATTGATTACGTAAATAATTTTAACCATATTTTTTTCGATGATAATTATGCATTCCTAATAAATTACCCATTAATTATCGTGTCAATTTCTATAATTTATTTTAATTATTTATTATCTATTTCGCATTTATTTTGAAATTAGATTTTAAAAAATTATATATATATATATATATGTAAAAAGTTATATGTTTTAAAAAATATATAATAAATAGTCTAAATTGATTTGAATGGAAGGGGGAAGAGAAGGTGAGAGTGGTGTGCACGTGCGGGAACTAAGATGCACGTGAGGAAAGTGGAATGAACGGTGATGGATGATGAAGTGATTGACAGAGTGGGACCCACGTTTTTGAAACAATAATTATTCTCCACGTCGCGTCAATTACACGTTACGCTCCCCGGTTGAATGCCGCAAGTTCATCACCGCCCAATACCTTTCTCCCACGTGTCCTCCTCCTCCCACATGATATACAGCCGGCTTCCATCTTATTGGCCGCCGCCGCCCCATTTCTCAGCTGACACCTTTCACCTTTTTAAATTCAAAAACAGTATTATCGATGAAGGGAAGGGTAAAAATATAACCTAATTAATTAATTAATATTATTATTTTATAATTAATTAATTAATTAATTTGATTTAAAATATTATTTGGATTGAAAACAATTAACTTATGCAATAATATTTTTTAGTTGTAATATAATTATTTATTGTTCATATTTTTAATTAATTTATACTTATTTAATCATTTTTAGTAATTAAATTAAATTATTTCATTTTAATATTACTTTTAGTTCATGTTTCAATGTAAAAATATTTTTTTTACTGATTAATTATTTAAATTGTATAACAATACGCTAATAATACTAATTCTAATTTACAATCACATTTTACTTAATTAATTAAATATAATTTATAAAAAATTTAAAAGAAACCCAATATTTTATTTTTGGTCATCAATTATCCGACATATCTAAAACAAATAATAAACAATCTCAACAATATTACTTGTATTTTAATTTTTTTTTATTATTTAATTTTCTTCTTATTTTCTTTTTATCATATGCAAACTACCATTTATTTTCTATAAACAATTGAGAATTGTGAGTTGAAAATAATGATGTGTGAAATATATTTAATTTAAAACTAACAAAGATTTCATATATTTTTGTATTAATTAATTGAAATTGAGAGCTAAAAATAAAAGAACATGTTTTATAACCTAAATGACTTTTTTTTCTTTTTCATTTTTAATAAACTTTTTGAAAATATCAAAATTTTAAATTTTATAAAATTTATTTTTCTTTGGAATATAAATATATAAAATGTTATTCATAAAATAAAAGGAAAAAAAAAAAAAGATTTGACACGTGGTACAATACTATTGAACCACCTTAACAACGGTAAAAAAACATACCACCTCTCTTTCCATCTCTCTCCCTCCTTCCCTAAAATGATTTTAGGTGGATTTATCCTAGGATGTCACAAATTGTTAGAGTAGTTAGTTAAATCTATTTTATTCTTGATTTTGTTACCTTATTTAGATTTTAGTTAGAAATTAAATAACAATAACTATACTAGTACATGATGATCTATGAGTTATGATACTTGATGATGTGTGTAATATATATAGTTCAATGTATGACGTACTTGATATGCTTGATGTACTTTATGGCGATATGATGATTACATGACGTTTGTGTTAATATGGTGATGTTTTTCATATTAAGCATGCTATATGATGATGAGTATCGTATTGCATCATGTCGATAGACTGACATAGGGCACAACCCTAAGAACATGAAAATGATATAATATAAATATATTAACGAGCATGTGTTACTTGATGTAACAAAAAGATGAGACTAGAGGGTTGTGTCATAAGAGATGATAAGATGAAATTTAGAGGGACCTCATGCATGTTGTATGTTCATAAGCATAGAGATACTTCCCCTAGAGATGATGAGTGCGGACGTGCACAATATGATGATGAGGGTGTTTATGAGGAGCATGACACTAGGGGTTCCGCTGACTTCCGGATGTCACTATAGAGTAGCTTGACCAGAGAGGGTCTAGGGGGTGTGCGAGCTCCTTGGAGATTCACACTCACACGTGGGTCGTGTGTAGGGAAGTACCATACATCCATAGTAGTCCAAGACTGGAGGCTACTTAGATGAGATAAACATAGGTCCCAAGAGCATGATTGTATTTGCTTGCATTTGCATGACCCCCTATATTGGAGTCACTTATTGAGTATTCTTCGAAATACTTACGCTGTGTATCACATCATTTTTCAGGTAAAGGCAAGACGCACATGTACGGATGACTGCGACATCGTGAGCAGAGACTATGGCACGTGCATAGGATAAACTCATATTTAAATTCCTAGTCTTAGGTTAGAATAAGTTGTTTTGCATTTCATTGTTTTAAATAATTTCATATTTGTTTTTATTTTCTCTAAATTTCAGTATTTGGTGTTTAAACACGTAAGACCATGACGGTGTTTTCTAGAGATACAAGATGTCTTAAATGTTTTCGACATTTATACTAAAGATGAGATGTTCTTTCAAAAGTTATATTCCACATTTTAGAAGAGTACAATACATTAGTAACGACTTTGAATAAGTAGAAATTTAGGGTTGTTACAACCTCGTTAAACAGAAAAACCCGGTGCATGACTTATATCTTTAGAATAGTAGAAATTTAGGGTTGTTACAACCTCGTTAAACAGAAAAACCCGGTGCATGACTTATATCTTTAGAATATCTCTTACTTATATATACCTTATAATCTTTAGTCACATTTTCAACGATGAAGTAAAAAAATATAATATTTTAAAAAATGGAGCTTGGATGTCTATTTAACATAGGACCACTCTTCCAACGACCCCTCCATCCATATCAATAAATTAAGGACTCCTTTATTAGGAGTACTAAATAAGGAATTAGCCGGTGAGAATGATATTTTCTTTTTTATAACAAAAAGAATTACCAAAATTAATTATATACACAAAATTAATTAAGAAGTGTGCACGAATTGAGTGAGCTGAGTTGCCAAATTCTTTTAGACCATTCACTTGATCGAGTAGGTGATCCGAGTAATTCAAATATTACTCACAATCTAATCAACGGTAGGATTGGATTAGGTTGTCGAGTTATTTTTTTTAAAATTATTTAAAAAATTCTACTAATTCACGTGACATATTATATTAATAATTAAAATTTCATAAAATTTTAAATATCAAACATTTACATGTTATAACGCATTATTAACATCGATTATAAGTTTAAATATTCTTAATCTTATTAAAACTACGGTAGGGTTGAGCTGAGTTGGATTGTAACCCTATTTGCACGTAAATCAAGTTGACTCGATAAAAAAAAATGTCAATCCACAAACCGAACCAAATTTTTTTATTTTTTTAAAAATTCAATACAAACCAAATTAAAAAAGAAAAAGAAAAAAAAAAAATCGTACCAAATTTAACTTTTTATGATTTGGGTTGAATAGTCTGAGTTTGTCAGGTTATTAGGTTATATGCACACTCCTACACAAACTCTCTGAATTAGATCAGAAGTTTAGAAGTCCAAGATAATATAACATAGAAATTATGGTATGTACCTCACATGACTTCGTTTTTTTTTTTTTTTTTTTATCAACTTGACGTACGATCTCAATTGCTACAACTTTAATATATATATCGGTTACGAAACAATGTCATCGATCATTGAGAGATATTCATTAGCTTAGCTCAAATGTATCAAATCTTTCCACAAAGAATATTATGGTGAGCTAGATTTTGGATTTGAAATAAAGATGTTTTTGTTTTTGATAGATTAAAATAAGTTAATTAGTGATTAAGAAAGCTTAATTAGAGTGAGCATATGATATATTATTCATATTGGCCATTACACATAGCATAATGGCCTTATTCTTTTAATACCAACCTACCTTCTACCAACTTTCCTCTATGTCTCTCCAACCAAGGAAATTTAATAAATTCATCCTTTCAAAAGTGGAAACTTAGAAGATAGCCCTAAGCCAAGCTGGTGAAACAACCTCACATTCAAATATATCTTCTCTTTTATGTTGTTTTGATCGAAATATTCGTAATCAAATCAGATATTTCAGCTCTGAGATCCCACATCAGTTGGAGAGGAGAACGAAACACCTATGGTAAGAGTATGAAAACCTCTCCCTAACAGACGCATTTTAATAATTTTGAGGGAAAGTTGGAAAGTTCCAAAAAGGACAATATCTGCTAACGTTGGGCTTGAGCGGTTACATCCATCTTAGTTTATCCTTTAACTACATCCGACTGGAAAATGTTCCACTCTAATGCCATTGTAACGCCCCGTGTATAGGATTTAAACGAGGATTTGAAAAGATTCGATAGTTTAAGGACCTACAATTCTTATGCATCACCTGCGATATGATCACATGACCTACTTATTACTCAACATGGATTCTTCATTATGCTTTATCCTCACTTACATACTCCTTAGGAGTTCCCCTAATACATAAATCACTTTAAGCTAAGCACACTTAATTTTGAAGTTCCATGCTTTCTTAGCATCATATCCTTAAGGATCACTCTCATTCATATATGGTATTGATTCATTCATATATCTCTCATTTACTCGAGTGTCACACTTGTGTTTGATAGAACTCTAAAGTTCATTTTTATAAAAGAAAAAGGTAAAAAAAAGCAAATTGTCATCGAACGTAGTCTATATTTTTGGATTTTTAAAATTTAGCTTGAATTTTGAAAAACGCTTTTAAAAAGCGGGCAACGGATCGAAATTCGGTCGATACTTATAAAATTAATTAAAAAAAAAAAAAAAGTAAAATAGTGATTTAAAGAAAGATTATAGAAATTTAACGTTGAAATGGGGTATGGGAACATTGGCAGTTGTTGGCATGATGAATGGTCGTAGAAAATTGGGGTGGCCACAGTGTGAGCACTGTGAAGAACAAGATTGAACCAAAACATGGATTAGTTTAGTTTAATAATAATAATAATAATAATAATAATAATAATAATAATAATAATAATAATAAAGCAAAAGGGTTGGAGAGGGTGAAATGACGAAAACACCCTGAAATGAGAGTGAGTTGGCCGACAAATAAGAGTGATGGATATGAATGGATCCCAATCCCATGTTTGCTTTTACACACCATTTTTCTTCTTCATTTCTTCTTTTTTCTTCTCTCCTTTTCTTCCCTTTTTCATCACTTCCTTTTCCTTTTCCTTTTCCCCTTTTCTCTCTTCCTCTTCTTAATCCCCATGGATACTCCTCCTTGGCCACAGGTAATCTCTCTCTCTCTCCTCCTCCTCTTTCTCTCTCTTAACCTCTCTACTTCTAAGCTTTTTAACTTTTCATTTCATGGCTTCTCTTTCCCTTTTCCTTTACATCAACTCCTCTAAATTCTCTAATGGCTCATCCAAAAAACATGTTTTTTTCTCTAATTCTCATATGGGTCATCCGAAAAACACTTTTTTTTCTCTAATTTTCAGATGGGTCGTCGAAAAAAACACTTTTTTTTCTCTAGTTCTTTGATGGGTCATCGAAAAAAGATAATTTTTTTCTCTAATTATCAGATGGGTCGTCGGAGAAACACTTTTTTTGATCTGGGTTTGAGAAATGGAGTCTTTTTTGATGATTAGGGTAAAAAAAACGCTGAATTTGATGATGAAATGATTGATTTTTGTGGATTTGGTTATCAGTTTGCAGGTGGTGGAGTGGTTGTTAAACAAATGGAAGGAGGTGAGTCGTCGAGTTCTTCAAAGGCTGGTAATATTAATATTAATAATGTTAATATTAATATTAATAATAATAACAATAATGGTAATTTGTTGGAGAGAAAGGCAAGGCCTCAAAAGGAGCAAGCTTTGAACTGTCCGAGGTGTAATTCGACCAACACCAAATTCTGTTACTACAACAATTACAGCCTGTCTCAGCCGAGGTATTTTTGTAAGTCTTGTCGGAGGTATTGGACGGAAGGTGGCTCTTTAAGGAATGTTCCAGTGGGTGGCGGCTCAAGGAAGAACAAAAGATCTTCACTTTCAGCACCAGTTGATAAGAAGATCAACGGCTCTGATCAAAACCCTAAAATGATCCACCATGCTCATCAGGATCTCAATCTTGCAATCTTCCCTCCTAATAATAATAACCCTATTTCTTCTCCTTCTTCTACTACTTCTTCTTCTCACCTTTTCGGTTCTTTCATGGCGCCGCCGCCGCCGCCGCCGGCTGCGGCGGCCGGAGTCTTCAATGGCGCTGGTGGGTTTGGATTTAATGAGCTGAAACCATCAAGCTTAAGTTTTTCCCTGGATGGGTTTGAGAGTGGCGGTGGGTATGGGAATCATCATCATCATCATCAAGATCATCAAGATCAGACGGCTGTTATGTTTCCAATTCAAGATTTGAAGCAAAGTAATGGGAGTGATGAATTTGAACAGAATAGAGGAGGAGGTCGGCATGGAGGGGATAATTCAAGTGGTGGATTTTGGAATGGGATGTTGGGTGGTGGATCATGGTAAAATTTCATTCTTTTACTGTTGTTTTTTTTTTTTTTTTTTTTTTTTTTTTTTTTTTTTTTACTTTAAATAGATATGTTACTAAAAAAAGATGAAGAAAAATGGTGTTTTTTTTTTTTTTTTTTTTTTTTTTTACCACAGCTTGGTGTTGGTTGGTGGTGGGGTGATTTTGTTTGGAGTTTGATGAACAAACTAACTATAGGGTTTTTCTTTTACCTTTCTTGTGTTTCTCTTCCATTTTTTATTTTGTGTATCGGTTTTGAAGCATTGTTTTTTGGTGAACTTCAAAAGTTTCTTAGAGGTTTTCATGATTATTACATAAAATAAAAGGAAATTTTGGTCACTCGGATTCTTCTTCCACTTAAACATCCATTTCGACCGAAATACATAATTAAAGGCCTTATCGAGAGGTCGTGTCTTCATGTCATTCATGTTCATGTATGGAAAAAAGGTAGCCAAAGTCAAGTTGATTAGGCAAGGTAGAATCCCAAGAAGGAAAGGAATAATCACACCACAGAGCATTGCATTTCATGAATAAGTCCTTTACTTACACACGACCTGAAAAAGACAGATCATTGAGGCCCCATTGCCAATGAAGGGCATTCCCCTTCCCTTTTTGTCCTTTTTAAATAACCCTCTATGCCCCCTACCTTTTTGACTTGTGCTAATCCGATTGATGCAAATGCTATATGCTTAGCTTCCTTTATTAAGTTTAGTCAATACTTTGTTTTGTTGATTTGTGAGCTACTTGGCAACCTTTTTACATTCCCCATTGATGTTATAGGCTTAGAAATACCAACTTATTGGTTGATAGTACTACGTTTTTTGAATGTTCAATACCAAAGTTGTTAAATGGGTAACTCGTCAATCTCTGGCATCTATTATTAAATTTACCCATGATAAGTTGTCAATCCCTAAATGAATTATGTAATTGTGAGATCTCATATCGATTGGAGAGAGGAACGAACATTTCTTATAGGAGTGTGGAAACCTCTCTTTAGCAGACATGTTTTGAAACCTTTAGAGGAAGTCTAGAGAGGAAAATATCCGCTAGCGGTGGGCTTAGAACTGTTACAAATGATATCAGAGACAGTCACTGGGAGGTGAGTTAGTGAAGAACGCTGGGCCTGCAAGGGGGTGGATTGTGAGATCCCACACGGTTGGAGAGGGAACGAAGTTTTCCTTATAAGGGTGTGGAAACCTCTTCCTAGCCGACGTGGATTGTGAGATCCCACATTGGTTGGAGAGGAGAACAAAACATTTCTTATAAGGGTGTGGAAACATCTCCGACGCATTTTAAAACCTTGAGGGGAAGTTCAAAAAGGACAATATCTGCTAGCGGTGGGCTTGACTATTACAAATGATATTGGAGCCAGTCACCGGGCGCTGGACTGGTAAAGGGGTGGATTATGAGATCCCACCTCAGTTGGAGAGGGAACGAAGCTTTTCTTATAAGGGTGTGGAAACCTCTCCATAGTTGACGTGGATTGTGAGATCCCACATCAGTTCAGTTGGAGAGGGGAACGAAACATTTCTTATAAGAATGAAAAAACTTCTCCTTAGACACTTTTTGAAACCTTAGGAAGTCTAGTGAGGATAATATCTGCTAGCGGTGGACTTAGCCTGTTACAAATGGTATTGGAGCCCGTCACCGGGCGCTACAAGGGTATGGAAACCTCTCCATAGTCGACGTGGATTATGAGATTCCACCTCGACCGGAGAGAGAAATGAAACTTTTCTTATAAAGGTGTGGAAACCTCTCCATAGCCTAACCTGGAGGGAAACCCTAAAAAGGGAAACCCTAAAAACGAAAGTCAAAACAAAATAATCTCTACTAGGGGTGGATTTGAGCGGTGGATTTTATACGGGTATTTTACTATTCAAATGCAATTCGTGATAAAATAAAAACCAGTACATCAAATTGACCCCAACCAGAGGAGAATATAATAAAAACTATGCCCTACAACTCATACATATAGTGAAAAAGAGAAAGAAAAGTGGGTTTGTTTGTTTTTGAGGACCCACCAAACATTCCATTGGGTAAGTGTGTTTTGTAGTTTCCATTTAAAACTAACAGAAACCACAAAGAAAGTAGGGTTGGTAGGTGGCGGTGCAGAAGCAATAGCAGAAGCCGCAGCAGAACCCAAAGCCTCATCATAGTGATGCAACTTCCTTTGGTTTCGTGCCTAACTCATACCAATCTCTGCTGCCTTTGCTTTCACCTGGGAGTTCATGCCATCTTCTTATTCTCCACTCATATCATTTTTCCATTAGATTTCCATCACCCTAAATTTGTAATAATTCATAATTACATACCTCTTTCGTGCCATTTGGTATTTAGATTTCTAACCTCGTATCGTTATTTCAATGTCTTTACGTTTATTCTGTGTTGTTTAATCACTCGTATGTCGGGTTTTTCTTTTTAGGAAGTTTCGTGAAGGGAAAGAGAGGAGTAGGGTTTTTTTTTTTTTAGATTTTTGACTCGGAGTTTGAGCGAGAGGTAAAATAGTGAGACAGTACTAACTAAGGAGCGGGAATCGAGTCAAGCGTGAGTGATAACATAATATATACTTTTCACGATTTTCTCCTAACTTCACAATTCCGTCTAGGAAGAGTGATGTGGGGCTTATAGCTGAAGTCCTTCCAATGTGAAAGAAGTGGCCAACATGCATGGTCGATTGAGACATTAAAATTTGATGAATTTAGACTCATCTTTTAAATAAAAAAAAAAACATTTTTTAGTTGTTTTTTTCTCAAACAAAAAAACTAAGTTCTAATTCTAAAGTTTGATGAATTCAATTCATTTTTCAATAAAAAAACATGTTCTAAATGTTACCATTGTTCATTTCCAAACAAAGTTCATTGTTCATTTCCAAAAAAAAAGTTCATTTCTTGTTTTAATTTCCTAGTTCATTGTTCAATTTATTGGTTTTGGGGATTTATTTCATTGAGGGATAAGCTCGAGCTCTATGGGCGTCATGCGCATGAATGAGCCACAAGAGAGGAGAAAATCGAGGACCAAACTAAAGGTAAACTCGTGTATTTTTCAGAACGCTTGATCCTTCGATTCTATCCTTTAATCCTAACAAAACTTCATGAATTTTGTCTCTATAGACTCCGTAGGAGAAGATTCACAAATTCCTTGAAGACGTCATTACATGATAGAAATAATGGCAATAGTTGCAAGCAAAGAATTCAGGGTTAGTTGAGTGGGGTAGAGCATGAGAGAATGAGTTGCTCACTCTATAAGAATGCTCCAAGAAGCGAGGACACGTGAATTTCTTGAACTATCCCCTCTTGCCTAAGGTGGATGACGTCACAATAGATGTCAAGAATAACATTTGTTCAAGAAGGAGCAGCCGGCTAGATATGAAGGCAACAAAAGAATGAAGATACGGGAAGACAGAGAGAAACGTCACTACAACGATTGCCACATGAGGTGGCCAATACAAAGAGTTGGGGAGTGTAATGTCAACAACGGAAATGTAATATCCCTAATTTGCTTAACCTAACTAGTAACGTCATACCATGTAAGTACATATGTTGAAATTCATAATAATACCTTTATAGTAAAGCCATTGACTTACATATTTAGTTCAAAACACGAAATTAAACATAACATAGTTTAAATGTAAAACAAACTGCATTAAAAACACCTATCAACTACTAATTGAGATTCAATGCGATCTACAACCCAATTCTTACTTCCATGGTCTTTTCACCATTCACCGTCGTCCGTGCATGCGGGCTTTACCTTTACCTGAAAAATACAAGGGTAGCACATGACTTGAGTATTTTATGAAATACTCAGTAAGTCACTCCATTGTTGGGGTTAGTAATTCAATCACATACAATACATGAGTGAGACCTAACTTTTAAAAACATAACATGACCTTAGACTCCTTTACTCCCGAGCAGGATTGGATGCATAGTATTTCTCCATACACGGTCCATGTACGAGCACATGGGCCCACTAAGCTGGCTCGTATGCGTACCCCCTAAGTCTGGCTTGGTCGGGCACAATGCATTACACGTCACCTGATGTCTCAAAAAAGGAAAGACCTGCATGATATCACGGCGAACATAAATATCAAACGTACGCGTCCGTACTAACATAACATAATGGGGGAAGTATCCCGATACACATGGCATACAAACATGCATGAGGTCCCATGATTTTCATTCCTAACATAACATTAATCTTATTTCTTTTCTCTTTTCATCCATTACATATTTTATATATGCATGGTGCATACATGACAATCATCATATGATCCAGCACATAACTTTACATGGCAATACATAACATGACGTACACAGTAATTCATTTCATTTACAACTGGCATATTAATGGATATCACATGCATACATATCATAGAATCATATGTCATACATAGAATATACACACATAACACAAACAACATGGTAGGGGCTACGGGACATGCACTATCATACATTATTCAACTACCTAACTCCAACAGTAAGATCACTTACCTGATCGTGTTACCAATTTATCCTTGATGAAAGTTCGTGATAAGGATCACAGCGTTCTAAATGTTCCAACTATACCAATTACACGATCAAAAACCAAAAATATTCAACAAGCATTCATTCTTCATTTACAAAATTGGATAGGCTTGATTCAACCATTAGTTCATGTGCTACAAGCTAATTCGATTGAGGAAGGACTATTTGGAGGTTAAGAAGTGAACATTTACATGGTTGAAGTAGCCGATGAAGTTGTTATAAATTGCACTTATTGATAAGTTCTTAGAAAACTTTATTTATTATTTTTAATTTCATAATTCTTGCAATGGGAAAAGGGGAAGTTATTTGCGATTTTAAACTTTGATAACAAAGTTACCCATTATTAATTTTGATGGTAATAAATTGAGGATTTATGCATATTCAACTAATTAGGGGATAACTCTACTTATGCATTTTTACATTAATAAACAGCGGGGATAACTCAGTTGGGAGAGCGTTAGACTAGAGATCTGAAGGTCACGTTCGATCCACATTCACCGCAATGGTATCGAGAGCCATAACTTGACTCTGCAATATTTTCTTTGTGAAATATTCTTTACGATTTAAACTTTGTTCGATCCACGTTCACTACATTGGTGTCGAAAGGCTTAATTAGACTATTTGATCTTAATAATAGTGAATATTTTCTTTGTTTAATATTTCTTTAGGATTTAAATTTTGACAACAAAGTTAACCAATTGCGTACACAACGTGGATAGTCCTACTTATGCATTTTTATTATATAAAATTGTTGGGATAGCTCAGTTGGAAGAACGTTAGACTGAAGATCTGAAGGTCACGTGTTTGATCCACATTCACTGCAATGGTGTTGAGAGTCTTAGTTAGAGTATTTTGACCTTAATAAAGAGTATTAATTTACGATTTAAACTTTGAAAAGATAGGGAGAGAGTCAGACTGAAGGTCATATGTTCGATCCATATTCACCGCAGTGGTTTCAAGATGCACAACTTGACTATGCAATCTAATAAATAGTGAATGTTTTATTTGTGAAATATTTCTTTACGATTTAAACTTTGATAGAAAGTTACACATATTACTTTTGATTGTAATCAATTGTCGAGTTAAGCATAACTCAACTAATTAGCGGGGATATCTCTCTTCTGCATTTTTACATTGGTAAATAACGAGGATAGCTCAGTTGGGAGAGCGTTAGATTGAATATTTGAAGGTAACGTGTTCGATCCACATTCACCGCAATGGTATTAAGAGGCATAACTTGACTATGCAATTTAGGAAATAGTGAATAATGTTTCATTTGTGGAATAATTCTTTACGAACTAATTAGCCGGAGATATCTCTACTTATATGCATTTTTGCATAGTAAATAGCAGGGATAACTTAGTTGGGAGAGCATCAAGTTGAATATCTGGAGGTCATGTGTTTGATCCACATTTGATATCAATTGTCGAGTTAAGAGATATCCTTACTCTTTTGAGAACAATGGTAATCATTATCATTTATTCCATAGAATAAAAAAAAAATAAAGTCTTTACGAAAAGGTAGGAATTTCAACCAAGCATGATTCGAACTGAACATTCTCAATCAGCAGCTGATCCTCGGGAAAGTCACATCCATCGCTTTTCGCTGCCTTAGCCAGCGGAGCACATGGCGGCGGATCCACATCGCTACTAAATCCCTCAATGTTCGTACAGCTCCACTGCAACTTTTTAGGCGTCACCGACAATCCAATCTTTACATTCGAAGCACAAATATCCGTGAATGGATCTCCTGAAATCCTGCAAAATTTGTCGACATATTAACATTCTCGGCCACCATATCTCTGTAATTAATGTTCTTAATCAATGGCAATGTCGAGGGATCGAACTTGTCATCCGCATGCAATTTGTAGTCTCCAGTTATCCAGAAGATGTATTTCATCGTGGATAGAAACATTCTTCGGACGAAAATGTCCTTGACGAAACCGCCTCGTCCGCGAGCGGTTTTGATTCTGACGGCAGACTGTTTGTTGATTGCTATAACGTTTTCGATCTTGACGTTGCGGATTTCGCCGCACATTTCGCTGCCAAGGGCAATACCTGCAGAATCTGGTGAGATGTAAGTGAGGTGGAGAATAACGAGATCCTCGGTCAGCATTCCGAACTTGATACCGTATTGGTCCCATCCGCTCTTGATGGCGATACAATCGTCATCGGAGACAATGTAGCAGTCTTCGATTCGAGTGTTGGAACAAGAATCTGATAAATTGAATGGAGAACTAGGGAGAGGGATTGAGGAAGAAAAGAACCGTAAGGTTTTAAAGGAGAAGAAGAAGGGAACCTGAATTGATTTCGTCGGTGTTGGGTACGGTGACTAGAGCCAAGATGGTGAGCCCTTGGATAATCACATTTTTGCATTTTTCACCCATATTATGATATATAATTAAAAATTCTTTTTGGTCGGATTAATTTGAATACTTTTTTTAAAGCATAATCCTAAAATACAAGGATAATGGGACTGAAGCCAAATAGCCAAACCTGCTATAAATCGGATGGACGAACCAAGAAGGTGAGTCAATCAAAGTGAGATTCGAGATCTGGATTTAATTAGAGTACATGATGTCGATCACATATGACCGTGTTACCTTGAGCTCCCCTTTCTTAAACTTTTCCCACCAAGAAGATCCCTGCCCGTAGATTGTACGGTTGTTACCTGCACTATGCCACCAACCCAACTTTATTTTCTATAAATGTTTTTCTTATGTTTTTAGTTACCTTAATCTTTTTATTTAATTATGATAGCATTGAAGCCAATTATAATTTTGCAAACCATGTTAAAAGGTAAGAAAATAATAATCACCGGTGATAACCACATCGGTGAATTAGTTCCAAAGATGAGGCTGCTGTACCGTCCATTAGGAGCATCTCTTCCCTTCCCATGAGATGGGAGAATTTTCACAAGTGGCCATTCTGATTAATTCTGCACCATTAAATTATGAGGAACAAATCTAACTCATTTATTTTGGATTAAAGATTAAAATTCAAATCACCACTCCCAAAGGTGTTAGGTTTATAAAAATAAAATACTCGATAGGTCGAACCTGGGATGCAAGAATTTTAGCTTCTTTATCGATAAAAAGTGTGAAATGGCTAGTCAGATTAAAACTTCCGGTCAGCCATTTTCCCGGCGGCACGACCAATTGAGCTCCGCCATCTGCCGCCATTGTGCTGAGATGTTCAATCGCTTTTCGGAACGCGTGAGTATTTGAAGTTACTCCGTCGCCGACGCCGCCAAACTCCGTTAACAACGCTGAGTGTTTCCGACAATTGATCGCCTGAAATTCCAGGGAGTTCGAACTTAGACGCGGATTCATAGCGTCCACGGTGGCTAAGCTCACCAATGCCAGTACGATCACGACCGAGATTCTCGCTGCTGTAACCTACCGAAAAAAATCAAAGATGATTCAATCTCTTTTTGTTGGTTACATTTTCGAATTTGATCGAGAATAGTAAGGATCCACGGGAAAAAAAGTTCTTCAATAAACCATTCGGGGTTTTGAACAAAAACCCACAATCATTTGAAGTGATTCCAGACAAAAACCAATGAAAGTAGAAGAACAAGCGAGGCCCACAAGATCAATGGAAAGAAAACAAAGAAAAAGAAAATGAAATTCAAAGAGAAAGAAGAAGAAACATTACATTGAGTTTTGTGGGTTTTGGAGGAAGATCCATGATGAATTTTGTTTGCGAGTTTATGATTTTTAGATTGGGGGACAAACGATTTTATAGGATAATTTAGGAATCAAAAATAGGAAAGGGATTTATTACTATTATTGTTATTATTTCAAGGGTTAAATTTTGGGTTGTAAATGAAATGGTTGGATTTACATAGAATATTAGCACAACCAGACTGTTTAGAAAAATATAACTTGTAGCGAGAACTTTTTAAATTTGACATCTTGTTTTTGTTGTTTGTTTTTTAAAAATTATTTTATGTGTATTAGAGTGCTAAAATAGTTACTCCAAGAACTAAGTCATCTAAATCGGTATTTAAAAACAAGTTATCAATTTATTTTTATTAAATTACTCGAACAATTCGAATCAACGTAAGATGAATATTTTATGATTAGATTAGGCGAATTCATTATTTGATAAGTATTTATTGGATGGAAAAAGTTTACCATCTAAAAAATTAAATTAGGTCTAAAACGTGTTGAATTCAAAGTAATTGTTTGTTTAGCCTTTTTATATTTCTTTGTTTAGCCTTTTTATATTTCTTCTTTATTAAGAAATTTTCTTAATAAAAAATAAATAATGGATGGATCCATTACTAAAGTTTACAACATGAAAAATAAAAAATCAAAATAAAATTATAATGAAATACTTGTAAAATCACTAGACTATTTAATAGGAAGTCTAACATACATGGTGAGGCACGATGATATAGTGAAACATACATGTCATGGTGAGGCACGACCCACATTTGAGTGACACTGATGGCCAGACCGTATGATTTTGATCCTATCGGGGTGCATACATACCAAAAAATAGATGACAATTTTAAAGTAGGACTATAACATCATGTCATACTTGTTTCTCTCATCTCATAATGTATCTATATGATCTTTGGACCACCCAAAGACTAGTTTACGAAACAAAAGTCTTGTTGAAGCACTAAATCCTCTTTGCACATGATTCCATATATGGTCCTCGAATATTATGGTTCTCGATAAGAATTACGATGTTCTAAATGTTCCAACTAGACCTATTATACGATTCAAGGCCAAGAAGATTCAACAAGCATTCATTTTTTATCTACAAAATTGGATAGACTTGGTTCAACAATCATTTCATGTGTTATAAGCTAATTCGATTGAAGGAGGACCATTTGGAGCTTCAAAAGTGAATATTTGCATGGTTGAAGTAGTGGATGAAGCTGCAAGCATCATTTCATGAGTTGTTAGAAAACTTTATTTATTATTTTTAATTTCATAAAGTTTGTAATGGTTGAATGGTCAAATTGACTTCATTTTTGTTGAGATTTAGGGGATCGGGATTAAATGATGCCCACAAACGTCTTCTGTGGGGAGACTATAAATACCCAACTATGTAAAAATCAGATTTGTGATGAATGAAATTGATCTCTCAAGTCGAGACGTTCCCCTTAGAAATCCGAGCATCATCTTTGTCATTTCTAAGTTTCAAGCAATTATTGTGGCAGATTACATCTGAGCCATTCAATCAAGCCTTGATCAAGTTCGATTGTGGAGTGACTTAATTTAGAACAAGGTTCCAAATCTTGCTTCTCGATCTTTGATCGTAAGTGGTAATATAATTCTAGTTTTATCTCTTGGTTGATCCGAATTATATATGAGAAAGTGTTAATTTATTTGATTCAAGGGTTCTTGCCTCATCAAAAGCTTGTATCGTTGGGCTGAGGATTATGGTGTCTTATCAATTTGGTATGATAGCCTAGGTTGCATCTTTGTAGCCTACTCTAATTAATTTTATCTTTCATATATGTTTTTGTTTATCTTTTCTTTAAATCTTTCCATTTATTTTCTTGCGGTCATTTCCACCCTTCTGAATAAAACAATGTTAATGCTTTAACTTAAAACAGTCAAATAACGCTAACTACTAAAAATGTCCCTCGTCCACTTCCATGGTGTCCTCACTTCACCGTCTACCGTACATTATTGCCTTGCCTTTACCTGAAAAAAAGTAGGTAGCACGTGACTTTAGTATTTTATGAAATAATGAGTAAGTCACCCCACTGTTGGGGTTAAAAATGCAAACACATGCAACATATGAGTGAGACCTAACTTTTCGTAAAATTTACATGGCCTTGGGTGCTTTTCTATTCTGGGTAGGGTTGGATGTGTGGTACTCCTTCACACACGGCCAACGTCAATGCTTACTTCCATTCGATTCTTACTCCGAAACAGCAACACTAATCGATTCTGAGAACTTCCTGAAAAACCCGCAAACCAACCCACACACTTTCCCATCTAACACTCTCGATTTTTCTGTTCTTTCAGACACACTCAGACATCAAAGGTAACTTCGGGAGTAAAATTGTTTTTAAGGGATGTAAAAGGTTGGTTATAGAATATAAAAGGAATCTCAAAGACATTTCCCAATAACGTATTATACGGTTTTAGAATAAGAAAACTTAAAGAAATAGAAATGTTTCTATTAGGCAATAAATGTCTCGCCAGAAATCTCGTGATTTCCAAGGGATTTTGTGATTGTTGGGTTTTATGTCCTAAAACTCATAGTTTGTAAATTAAAACATATTCTATTTTCAATAAAGTTATTATTGATGTTTATACAGTAAGGATTGTTATTGAATAAAGTGAATTTTATGATGTTAATCTAAATCCAATAAACTAAGAATACTCTGGCTATAGTATGATTACTTGAACTATATGTAGAGACATAAGAGTGGTTCAAGTTCAAGTATATAGTCAAAATGATCTCTAGTATAGGGATAAGGCTGAGTACCTTATTTTGGAGACACTATGGATGCGGCCCACTTTTGTATATGACATAAACAATGTGATCACTAAATTGTACATGCGGAGACATGTGAGTGGGGGCGTCCTATGCAATGAGTATTGCATAAGATCGGACCATGAAGAAAATCACTCTCACTTTATAATGTCGTTTACTGTTGAGACTGATTTTCTTTTCATTCGATGACCTAGGTAACTCGATCTTAATCCTGAGCTAACAAATGAACTCCTGTTTATTCGGAATTATCCTTAGATTTGCATGGGTGAGAGTGGCTCGAGTTTGCCGACTCAATAGGCCTCCCATTTCAGGGGTAAAACTGGGTGAATGGCTGGAGAAGTGGGGTGCAAGATGGAATTCGCTCCTACCCACTTTTAGGGATAGAAGAGAGGTAGTTCTCTTAAGTACTAACTCCAGGTCTTGAGCGAGGGGCCCCACCCTCTCATTGGCCTGAGAGGGATTTGGTTTACTGGTTGGACCACAAACCAATTGTTCATTAGAGGACCAGTGGGACATAAGGAACAAGAAGTAACTTCATGGGTAAAATGGTTAATTGACCCAGCTCTAGTTACGAACAACCTGTGAAGGATCGACTTACTAATCATGGTTATATCAAATGGACAGAAATATATCTATAGTGAGGGGAGTGCAACTACTAGGCTATAGTGGAGTGTCCTAGTAGTTAACGAGTGTTGGTTAATAAGGTTAATGAGTTTAACCGGTTAATCTTGGATTGTTCGAGCCCATGATCTATAGGTCCATTAGGTCCCTCTGCTAGCTCATATCGGACTAAACCATAGAACAGTGTGACGAGTGAGTTCGAAGTGTTCGAATTCAAATTAGGAAATATGTGCTACATATATACGATATATTTAACCGCATTTTTGTTTTATTTACGAATTAAACAAAAAGAGAGAATCTGATATATTTAAATAAGATTTAAATATTTTAATCAAATATGTGTCGGAATTGATTGGGATTGGCATTTGTATTAATATTAAATATTAATTAAATAGTTTAATTAATAATTTAATATTACTTTAATTTAAAATTATTATTCAAATTAATTGTTGAATTAAAATGAAGAAAGTCAAAATGTTACTTCACTTCATGAAAAAAATACATGTTTGAGTTAGTGGAATTTTGAGGTGTCAAAATTTAGTTTAACCAATGCTTATCAAATAAACTCCACAAATTTGAGTGAAATTTTGAGTGTCAAAATTGGGTGATCTCAAATGTGCGTGAACATACAAACATAACTCTATAAATAGAGTGATCAGTACATGGAACTTCTTCCTTGAAAAACCTTATAAAAACTCTCACAAACTCTCTCTTCATATATACTAAATCCCTCCTAAGTTTAGTCACTCATCGGATTCTACAATCCGGTTCTAAGGTCGAAGAATAGTGGAGAAGACACCAGTGGTGGTTCGAAATCGGTTCGTGAGGAAAAAAGAATTTGTACTACAAAAGGTTAGTACTCAAACACCTTGAATTTTAATACTTATGAACATGCTAGTTATTTGCCATAATTGATGTTCTAAGAGTGCGTACGATCCAAATTGCTTCCGCATTATGTTATATCAACACCATAAGGGAGACCATCTTATTTTTTTTTCTTTTCAGAAACTCGAGAAACTCGAATCGTTACATTTCTATATGAAATCTGATACAGAGGAGTATTTGCAATATGAGAGCAAAATTGAGCATGTTTTCGATTGCAACAATTTCAGTGAAAAAAGAAAGTTCGATTGCAACAATTTCAGTGAAAAAAGAAAGTTGAAGCTTGATGTGGCTGGATTTAGTGATTACGCAATTATATGGTGGGCATCTTTGAAATCGGAGTGGAGGAGAAATTATGAAGAACCCATTGAAACGTGGGAGGAATTGAAGACATTAATGAGAAAAAGGTACATTCCTAAGCATTATTCTCTGGTACTCCGAACAAAAACTACATGAATCCAAAAGTATGGAAGAATATTAAAAAAAAAAAAAAATTGGAGGCCCTTATGTAACACCTGCTCATCGTCAACTCGAATAACAGGAGTTACCATCAACAATGATAACATACTCTAACACCCAATCATAATCTCAAAATATTTCTAAAAAAACATCGACTAAACAAAAACATTTAAAACCAGTATTTTTTAAAACTTAATACGACCAAAATAAATTCTCGACAACGAAAACATAGTTACATAAACAGACCTAGACATGGATTTCCAGTAGTCTCTAGCCCGCTGGTCTCGTTCTCGGTTGACCTGCATCATCTAAATCTGGAAAGATTAGTTATGAACTCTTGAATGATAAGCTAGCTACTATTCATCTCTTCTTTGACAGTTCCATCCGGCAAGGGAATATCGTATCCGGCAAGGGAATATCGTATCAGAGTATAAGGGGAAGAAGCGAAGACACACAATCTGGTTACAGTTACAAGAAGAAATAGGCTCAATCAGGTTAATCAGTAATAGAATAGTTCTCTCTCATTCATAAGGGAAGGAAGAAGGGGTATTTGACAAGGGAGAGTCCCCGAATTAGCAACTTCTTTACCGAGGTCTCAATCAGTCTCATTCATAAAGAGAAAGAATAGGCTTTACCAAGTTCAAGAATAGTTCCACCCGAGTTCAAGGGAGAAAGATCCGTGAAAGAAGGAAAAGGAAGTAGTTCATGAGTTTACAAAGAAGAAATAGTGGAGGGCCCAAGCTACGAAAGACTTCAAGATAAGCCATTGGAATAAATGGGCTTTTCTCAACAGTTGTTATAAAGTTGTCGTGGACGGTGTATATAGGAGCATTATAATTCAACATTTTTTCAACTACTTTCATAGCAATAAAGGCATCCTTCTGATGGATGAAATTTACGAAGGTAGAGATCTCTGTCTTCCTACGATCTCTCTTATCTGAAGACACTCGGAAAGTAACCCGCAGCCTCTTCCTATGTCGGTCATATACCCATATATAAGTTGACTCATTTTTAAGTTTTATTCATCATTGACTCCTAGTTCTCTTACTAGGGTCATCTGTTCGTTAATGAGGTATCTCAGCTACCTCTAGCTTAGGTTATTGACTCTCTTTTGATATGCTTATCTTGAATTTTCGGACTCGTATGTAAGACTCGCTCTCGATCAAATACGGCCCATCTACTAATTTCCCTAGCGGCCTGTTTATCTCATATACCAACGGTCAGGAGTACTCATGCTCCCTGACTTAGCACATAGTGCCTTGGCCAGGAACTCCGCGGGAATTAATAGACTATCATACTCATAAATAAGCCATAGCTCAACAACCAATAAGCATATCCTAGAGTCATCACCTTTCCATTAACATGCATAACATACTCACAGTTACTGCATGCTCTCATTCATGTATCATGTTCAACACATAGAACATTCTGGCAATCATTTATATCATGCTTACATCACAGGCAAGCAGTCACAATATACCATAAACACTCAATATCATCAAAGCTCATCATAACATACTAAGCTCTTAATCAGGTAAACAACATACTCACATGTTGTAAATCAAGTTAAGAACTAGTTCAAAGATCGATATGCTACTTACTTGGTTTCGAACTCCTTTTCCTCCTTGAATGTACGTTTACTAGTATTCCAACACAATTCCTTCCTATTAGACCTATATTTTATCAATTTCAACATAAGTATACACCAATTTTGATAGGACAGGTCAAAAGGAGTCGAACGGGACAAACAGAGAGCCAAAATACCTGCTCACGCGTCCTCACGCGCCAACACAAGATCGGGGTTCGTTTCTCACGCGCCTGATCCGCGCACAGTCGCACTTCCACTCGCGGCCTCCCACGCGCCTCGCGTGTTCTTCCACGCTCGTCTTCAACATCTCCTTCCTGCAATTTTTCCCAATCTTTTTCTTTAATACCCGTTGTGTCCCGAAGCAAAATTTCATCTATACAGCTTGAATTTCGTTCTGATTTCTTCTACAACTGTATATATCTCCTAACTACGGTTCTAACAAGCCCTATTTCATAATTTATTATGCAGTATGAACCAAGATATCAAGATTTAAAGATTCGGTGATATGTTTTTTCGTTACCTTCGAATCATCGTCCGATTCAGCTCGTGGCCATATCCCCTTCCTCAAAGGATTCCTCAGCAACAACCTCTCTTCCTTTACCCTCTATTGACAACCAATCTTAAGCAACCAAACTCGAATTCTCAAATTTTTCTTCCTCTGTTTTCTGGTTTTTCCCTAATTGCTATTCTTAGTTTTTCTTCTTTTTTAAAGCCTAATCAAGGCCCTAATAAGCTTCCACCCTCTACTAATCCATTCATCATTCCCACGCCTCCAGCCTACGCGTCTGTCGCCCCTCATCCCCTTTGCAGCAGCTTTTCCGTTTTTTTTTTTTTTTTTTTTATAATAATAATAATAATAATAATAATAATAATAGTAATAATAATAATAATAATAATAATTATTATTATTGTTATTAACGAAGACACACCAAATAAATATAAAATACATATTATCATTATTTTAGGTTATTACACCTTATGAAAGCAAAATACATCTCGAAAGCCAGGATTAATGGGATATATGCTTTCAGTTTACTAAACATAGCTTTACTACATCTCTACAAAGTATGTGACCGATATTCCTCGTCTTTATTAAATATCTAAGGTATATTTCTACCAAATATATATCTGTGGTAGATCTATACTATAAAAAGACATCACTTATGTTCCAACAATAATCACTCAGCAAATTAGTTAAAATGAGCTAAAATTCACCATAAAATTAAACAACTTATTTATGAGTTTAGTTACCTTCCTTGTTATTGTTGATTTTCTCATTTTTTTTTGTCTTTTTTTTTTTTTTTTTCGAGAAGAGGATACTCCGTGTAAAATTTGTTTAATTAGTTTAAACTCACCAACATCCATTCGAATAATACCAAAACCTCACTTAATTCCAAGCAACAAAGGAAAAAAAAAAAGAAGGTTTGACCGTGGTACTGCCTTAAATAATTAATGTCACTCCTATGCTAGTTTCCACTATCAACTTTGGTTAAATTGATAGCTCAACTCTCCAAAAGTAGAGTTATACATTCACTCGTACTCACCAGAATATCAATTTGCTAAATCGAGAGCGTAATTATACATTTAATTGAATTATTTAGTAAAATTAGTAAGCATGATACTCACCATGTTCTCATTAATGGTTTAATTTATTCTAATTAACAAACATGAAATTGTCCATTGTTGTTCAAAATAAAAAGAATAACAGTTTGCATAAATTGATCTTAATTGTACATTTAATTGAATTATTTGGTAATATTTCATTACATTTATGTTGAACCATGATACTGCAAACAAATCTTGAAACAACTCTATTGGCAAATCTAAAAACAAACTGTTGACCCTCATGGTGAAGCAATTCCGAACACAAACTTTTTGGGGATAACTTAGAAATTATAATGGATTTATGCTGAACCATGATGCTGCATCAAATTTAGAAACAACCCTACTAGAAAATCTATAAACAGATTAAGTAATTAGGAACATAATTTTTTTTGGAGAGATAAAAATTTATAATCTATATAGCAAGCAGCCATGTGATTCATTGACTACCCAATTGGAACACTGAAAGCCATGTGATTCATTGACTACCCAATTGGAACACTTAAATTTTTCAGCTCTAAATGGATAATGAACAATATAATAGGAGAAGGTTACCTAGAAAGAAGGCCTTGGAAGGAAAAGAAAACCAAGAACGAAGAAGAACCCTAATAATTAGCGGTTGTTGATAGAAGAAGGAAAAGAAAACCAAAAAGCATAGATTAAGGCAAAGAGGTGGATGAGAGAGCTCAAAGGAGGGAGACTTCCATTGTAGAACAACAACAAAGCTTGATAACTCTGAATCATTTCCTCTCTTTTCTAATTCTATCATGATTATGATGTTAATTCGTATGTTGAAATCAGTTTGTATGGAGAGCTAAGCCTTACATGGGAGGCAGAAGAGTTTTATGTAGTTTAAGTATGTTGACGGTCTGATTTTAGTTTATTAAAGAGTTGTTACTAACGATTACATGTTTGTTTAGTTGACCACTTTACATACATAATTGCTCTCTTATTGTTCTCCTATTTGAGGCAGTAAGGAAATTATCTTTAATACTTTAGTTCCATTGCGATGATACATGAACATAGTCGAAGGGTTATGAATAATTTTTTAGCCCTGTTATTAGAAATCACATAACTATTACGGAAGTAATCACCTTACATGATCCTTGAAAGTGCGCCGTAAGTTTGTAAATGAGTTAAAATGAGCTAAAAATCCACCACAAAATTCAACAATCTATCAATTTTATCAGTTCTCGCCAAAGCTTCCTTGCTTTTCTAGTTATTCTCTATTTTTCGAGAACAATCTATACTCTCAGTCAAATTTGTTTAATTAGTTTAAATTCACCGAGATCCATTTGAATAATACAAAAAAACTCACTTAATTTTCAGCCACAAAAATAGCAAAAAATAGGTTCTCAAACGATGTGATATTGTATATTTACACGTATTCCTGCGAATTTTACACCATTTTACTATATACATTCACAAGTCATTAGTCACTCCCATGCTAGAACCTTACCTGAGAATAATTTTAAAATAGGGTAAGTACAAAAATACTCATTAACTTCCCTATTGTGGTTAGACATGCAAACAATGGTTTCATCAATCAAAATCAAGGGAACTTGGTGGTTGAGTTCTCCTAACATATACCGCATAATCTACTCACCTAAAATAGTTTTCAACATTCAATGTCGAGTGACCAATAGTGGCTGGTTTATACACTCGACCTGTATGTTGGGATTTATGCCCTAAAGCCTCGTAATTAATTATTTAGTTTTTAACAATAATTTATATTATTTTATTTGTAATTTAATTATTATCCATTGTATGAAAATCCAAGTTTATTAATGTAATCTTGAACAGTATGTGGTTGACATACAAGAGGATCGTGTTCAAGTAATAACCTAAAGAGTCTATAGTATATGGATAAGGTTGGGTGCCTTATCCCGGTAACACTATTGATACGGTCCACTTTGTAATCGTTACAAATGATTTGATCCAAATCATTCATGTGGAGACATGTAAGTGGGGGTATCCTATATAATGAGTTTGTATAAGACTGGACCAAGAAATATTTAATCTCTCTTTATAAATCCGTTAATTGAGAAGATTAATATTTCACATGATGATCATATGCGACTCAATCTTTATCCTGAGTGAGTTATGAACTCCTGCCTATGAGGGCTTGTCCTTTAATTTACATAGGTGAGAATGACTCTTTTAGCTGATTCAATATGCCTACTCTTTTCGGGACTTGACCAAATAGGGAGTTGGGAACATAATATCATAAAATGGAATTCACTCATTTCCATATAAGGAAAGTAGATGAGTTGTTCTCTTAAACTGATTTCGGAACTTGAACAATGGGCCCCACCCTCTCATTGGCCCGAGAAGGACTTGGTTTGTGATTGGATCATAGACAAATTGTTCATTAGAGAATCAGTGGTACCTAAGGTGAAGAGTTAATTACAGGGGTAAAACGGACTTTTGACCCCGCTGTAATTATGAACAACTCGTGAATGATCGACTTGCTTGTAATGATTATATCAATGGACATAACTTATCCTATAGTGCATAAGAGGAGTGACCTATAATTAATGAATGGAAATTGATTAATTAAAGAGTTTAATTAATTTGTTTCATTGGAGCTTATAATCTGTAGGTCCATATGGTCCCCTTGCTAGCTCATAGTATCAAAGGTGAAAGAAATCTTGAAGGGTTCAAATTGATATTTAATATATTAAATATATTAAATAAATAGAGAAAATATATTTAATTTGAAGGGATCAAATTAATATTTAATATATTAGATAGGTTAAATATAAATGGAGAAAAATATATTAATTTGAAGGGTTCAAATTAATATTTAATATATTAGATATATTAAAGGAAATTTATTGTATTTGATACCATTAAATATTAAATCAATTAATGTATTTTGTTACATTAAATAAAAATATATTTAAAATTTGAATAAGATTTAAATTAGTTAAATATATATTAGGATATCTTATAATATCTCAATATGATTTGTATAAGGTATAATGTCATAATATATTAAATACGCAAATATATTATTTGATAAACATTCTCCAAGAATCCATATAATTAGGACCTCAGGTTGAGTCAAATATAGATCAATCTCTCCCTCTTTCTCTGAAGAATAAAATTAATCTGTAGACAATTCTGGAAACTCTTTCTCCAATCCTTTTGTGATTTTCTTTCAAGAGGCTCCCACAAGTCTTCAACTTGTGTTCAAGTTATAGTACCGAAGATCTTGTGGAATGTTCTGCATGGTTGGAATACTCTGAGTAGTCTTCTTAATAAAAATCAAAACGGTTTCCAATGCTTCTGCTACGTGGATGAAGAGTTCATTCCCTTCAGTGTAACCCTTACCACGTTTATAAATTTCAACATGGTTACCCGATACACAAAGCTTTTAATCCTTATCACATTTATTTCATTAAAAAAAATAATAACATGCATAAATGCGATGCCAAAATAATTATTTTCATAATCAATAGGAATGGCAACAAACAACAACATTCTTACAACAATACATATAATAGCATACACATCCAGCAGTATGTTAGAAAATATATAGTTTAGTTTTTATAGGAAAGTCCCTTATCCACCAAGGCTTCCCTTTATACCTATTAGAAATATTAGTCTAACTCTGACTTAGACTAAATCTACATCAATAAATTTGTCAATCAATCTAAGTTGCATAGGACATAACAAATCTAAAATTCGTTGGGTTTTATCACTTACCGTTCTCTTATGGTGGGGATAGCTCAGTTGGGAGAGCGTTAGACTGAAGATTTGAAGGTCACGTGTTTGATCCATGTTCACCGCATTTGTGCCAGAGTCTTAATTAGACTATTTCATCTATTAATTAGTGAATATTTCTTTTCAATTTAAACTTTGATAGAAAGTTACACGTATTAATTTTGATTGTAATCAATCGTCGAGTTAAGCATAACTCAACTAATTAGTGGTGATTAAATAGCAGAGATAGCTCTACTTATGCATTTTTATTGTGTTAAAATAACGGGGATAGATCAATTGGGAGAGCGTTAGACTGAAGATTGACGATGACGTGTTCAATCCATGTTCACCACAATGGTTAAATTTTGTAGCAGGTGAGTCTTAGACGAGAGAGTCCCAAGATCTGATGGTCATTTGTTAGATCCATGTTTCACCGCTTTGGAGTCGAGAGGCTTATTAATTAGACTATTTGATTTTAATAATAATAAATATTTTCTTTATGAAGTGTTTCTTTACGATTTAAACTTTGATAACAAAGTTAATCAATTGCATACGTAATGTGGATAGCTCGTAAGACTGACGATTTGAAGGTCATGTGTTCAATCGACGTTCACCGCAATAGTATTGAGAGACATAATTTGACTATGCAATCTAATAATATTACTTTACGATTTAAATTTTGTAGCGGGAGAGAGTCGCAAGATCTGATGGTTATTTGTTGGATCCACATTTCACCACTTTGGCGTCCAGAGAGGCTTATTAATTAGTCTATTTGATCTTAATAATAATGAAAATTTTCTTTATGAAATATTTCTTTACGATTTAAACTTTGATAACAAAGTTAATGAAAACAAAGTTAATGAATTGCGTACATAATGTGGATAGTTCTACTTATGCATTTTTATGGTATAAAATAGTAGGGATATCTCAAGATCCGAAGGTCACGCTTCATCCATGTTCACCGCGTTGGTGTCGAAAGGCAAAACTTGAACATGCAATCTAATAAATAGTGAATTTTTCATTTGCAAAATACTTTCTTTACGATTTAAATTTGATAGAAAGTAACACAAATTTATTTTGATTAACTTGACTATGTAATTTAAGAAATAGTGAATGTTTTATTTTTGAAATACTTCTTTACGATCTAAACTTTGCTGTGTAAGGGAGATAGCTTAATTGAGAGAGCGTTAGATTGAAGAGTTGAAGGTAAGGTGTTCCATTCATATTCAACACAATGGTGTCAAGAGACTTAATTATGATAGCGGTAAGTTTCAGAGACTTGGCAAATGCACCAGAATGATCTATCTTTATTCCTAGGTTCCAATGCCTTTTTACAGGAAATACATAAAATTGTAGAAAAAAACCAAATACAGGACATGACTCAACTACCTCCACTAATAACAATAAAATAGCTAACAAAAATTGACCTATTATAAACTTGGTCAAGAGTTTAGTTCACAACACTCATCCCAAATGCTTCTCTGATCCTTTGAAATGATGCTATCTTCAAAGTATTTGTCATTGCTTTCACTTTCTGTGCATGACTGCAGTTTTTGACAACTTGACAGTGGACGTGAAACGCCCTAAATTTTACCTATTTAATCTAAGGTTATTACTATATCTTGAAATGCGGAATATACATTAAATGGGCCCTGTTCATAAATGCGACTTACTCTCGCCCTTTATTACCTCGTGAAAGAGAAAATGATTACAAGGAAAAGAAAATTATTGAAATAAAGGAAAAGTAACAAAACCAAAATGAATGTTTTATTCTACTCTATGGTTTATTATGCAATTATATTTAACCTATACTAACCTATACTAATGATGTAAACCGAATGCAGCCTAGACTACGAAATGGAAAAAAAACAAACAACTACCCTATGCATGTGCCACGGTCTCGAGGTGTACGATGCCGCCGTCGTTGTCACATGGGTGCCTTGCCCTTATCTGCAAAAGTAAAGTAGCATGAGGCTTGAGTATTTCTAGAATACTCAGTAAGTGAACCCCTATCGGGGTTATGCGACAATCACATGCAATGAAATGATGGGACCTATCGTTTCGTTTCGTTTTTTCTACGGTGCAATCCTAACGGGTAATCGTGGACGAGTACCATATACTCTACACACGGCCCATACGTGCGAGTATGGGCTCACCAGCTAGTTCGCACACCGCTGGGCCATTGTCCTTATCCGGTGGGCATACTCTGGGAGCCCCTTATGCCGGGACCCGTTAAAACTAGAACCGTCACGGCAGCGCTATGCAATGCATAACGATCGTTGTCCTGCCATTGGATGTACGCGTCCGTACCCTCGTGATGGGATGAGGGTATCCCCCTAGATGCATGAACACACATAATGCATGAGGTCCCCCTATTTCTACATTATCTTTAGTGACCATAACCCCCTGTCACGTTCCATGCTTCATGTCATTCTCATTTTCAATTCACATTTCATACATATTTCTATCGGGGTTATGATTCCAGACAGTTTATGGTGTTTCATGTCATACAATTCATGCCGTTCACATTCACATATTCCATACAAACATGCCATAATCATTCAAGGACCACATATCATCACATGCATAACATATCACATCAAACTAAGCAACATACATAGCAAACATTCACGGTCACATGATTTCGTACTTAAGCACATTAAACTAGCATACAATTTAATGACACGTGCAAATCCACGGGCACATGCCAACATACAGCAAATAACGCGTAACCTACGACGGGTGAGCCACTTACCTGGTTAGCTTAAGTCGTTGTCACGTATATATCCTTAATGAAAGGTCGATTCCGTCCTTTGAAATTCAAGTCAACCTATGTGAGCCCATGACATTAGTTTAAGTTTGAACTCTATAAAATTGTTTATGTAATTTACATGTTAAAATTTTGATATTTCCTTTACAAAATTTAATAGAGTTTCATGCTCTTGTTTCATTTTTAAATTCTGTTCAACAAATCTTCCCTTCTCCTTCTTTGTAATTATTTTCATTCTGTAAATAGATTTTGAGTTCGGTAAACATTTTCAATTTTGTAAATAAGATATTTCTTTAATTCTATATTTATTTTCATATTCTTAACCTTATTTCCTATAATTTCCAATGCTAACAAAAAAATCTAATTAATTGAATATAGAATATTACTAATTAATTGAATATGGGATCTCATTGTTACATGATCTAATCTAGTAAAATATGAAAGAAGATTTGATCATAAATTGATTTCTTATAACCATAACTATAAAGGAAAATGAAATCTGAGATAGGATTTTACCGTAATAACAGACCAAAATCTCTCATAGATCTGCATCATATCCTTGTTGAAACGACATTTTACTTTTTACCCGATCTTATATTTTTTTCCTGTTCCCAAATCTGACATTTTTGTCCGGATCTGACATTTTTTTTCTGTTTATTTTTAGATGAACTGTGATATGGTGAGGTTGAGGAAAGAGGATGCCGTTTGGACGAGAGGTTAGTGGAGAGAGGTGAGTAAATTTCATTTTTTTTTATATTTATTTTTAAGTAATCATTTTTAGTTATTTAATTATGAATTATTATTATTTGGACGTATATATATTTTTATAATTATTTTTATTTGTTTATTTATTTTGATTATTATTATTATTATTGATATTATTATTATTATTATTTTTATTTTCTGGCTATTACAGGACGTGTTGTCACAAAACAGAATTATCTCTTCATCTTGTTCATGCCCGATTTCTTTCAATATCCTTTTCATTCAAATGGCTTGACAGGCACATGTAGCTGCTGGTACATACTCTGCTTCAGTAATTGACAAAGTGACGATTGGTTGCTTCCATGAGAACCATGTCACAGCTCCTCCACTCATTAAAAAAACATAGCCTGAAGTGCTCTTACTGTCATCCACGTCTCCCGCATAGTTACTGCCAGTGTAGCCTAAGAGTTCACTCTTCCCTTCACGTTGATACCATATCCCAAATTCCAGAGTTTCCTTCAAGTACCTCATGATTCTTTTTGCAGTAGCAAAGTGCAACTTAGTAGGATTTGCCATAAAACGACTAATAAGACTTACCACAAACGTTAAGTCAAATTGTGTGGCTGTGAGATACATTAAGCTGCCCACTATTTGCTTATATAGCGTTGAATCGACCTTCACACCAGCTTCATCTCGGCCAACCTATTGTCCAGGGACTATTGGATTGCAAACGAAGTTATAATTTTGCATCCCAAACCTCTCGATCAACTCAGCAGCATATTTTCTTTGACATATAAAGATGCCATCAGCCTTCTGCATCACTTCAATGCCAAGAAAATATCTCATCTTCCCCAAATCAGTCATGTCGAATTCATCCATCATGGAGCGCTTAAACTCATTCAACAACTCCTCATCATTACTAGTGAACAATAGATCATCAACATAAATGCTCACAATTAGAATTTTACCTCCCTTTTGTTTGATGAATAATGTTTGTTCACTAGAGCTGCTTACAAAACCTTCCTTGACGATATAAGCCTCAATGCGACTGAACCAAGCTCTAGGCGCTTGTTTTAGTCCGTAAAGAGCCTTATGCAGCTTATAAACCATGTCCTTCTTCCTTGCTACTTCATAACCTTGTGGTTGTTCAACAAATACATCTTTCTTCAGCTCACCACGTAGAAAAGCAGATTTGACATCGAGTGATAGATTCCCCATTCTTTTTGTGCTACTACAGCAATGATCATCCTCACTGTATCCATTCGAGCCACTGATGCAAATACCTCTGTGTAATCTACTCCGTACTCTTAAGCAACCCTTTTACAACAAGCCGAGGTTTAAACTTGTCTACCTCTCAAAGTTCATTTAATTTGGTATTGTAAATCCACTTAACCCCAATAGCTTTGGCTCCAACGGGAAGTGCAGTCAGCGACTATGTGTGGTTCTGTTCGATGGACTATATCTCAGCATCCATTGCTTGTGTCTATTTCTGATGTCCTGCGACTTCTTGAAAACTAGTTGGATCTGATATGGCCATGAAAGCTAGAGTTTTAATCTCGACTGTAGCCATGTTTGCTTCTTTCTCTGTATCTGATAGCTTTTCTCCTGTGATATAATCTGCAGACCAGATTGGTGGTTTTCTCACCCAGCCCATTATTGCTGTTGTTTCTCCAGTTGGTGGATCGTTTGGTGAAGGAATATCATCAGTGTATTCTTCTGCTTCTTCCGCTTCCTCTGCATTCTCAACATTTTCATAATCATTTTCCCACTCAAGTTCAATGCTTTCTTCACCAGAATAACCAACATCTTCCCAATTCCACTTCTTATCTTCCTTAAATATCACATCTTGGCTGATGTAAACCTCTTTCTCTATTGGATCGAACATCTTAAAGGCCTTGGATTCACTGCTGAAACCTAACAGAACACACTTCTCGCTTTTGTCATCGAGCTTGCTTCGTATAACATCAGAGATATGAACATAATCGATACATCCAAAAATCCTGAAGTGTTCAACTGATGGCTTTCTTTCACTTCATGCCTCTTCCGGAGTCATCTTTTACAATGAGTGTTGGAGATCTGTTAAGAATGTGATTCACCAATTGCACAGCATCTGGCCAAAAAGCTTTTGGTACCTCCTTCTCTAATAACGCTGCTCTCACCATGTTCATGATTGTACGGTTTTTGCGTTCAGCAACGCCATTTTGCTGAGGCGTGAAGGCGGTGGTCAGCTGTCTTTTGATTCCATGCGCTCTACAGAATTCTTTGAACGCAATTGAGTTGTATTCTCCTCCTCTATCTGTTCTTAGACATTTGATGAACAATCCAGTTTGCTTCTCTACAAACACTTTGAATGCCTTGAACTGATGAAATGTTTCTGATTTTTCTAGCACAAAATATATCCATGTTTTTCTTGAGAAATCATCAATAAAGCTTATAAAGTACCCTATTTGACTGTTTGATGGTCGATTGATCGGACCACAGAGATCAGAGTGGATAAACTGCAATCTTTTAGTGGCTCATGTGTTTAATTAGACTATTTGACTTTAATAATAATGAATATTTTCTTGGTGAAATAAACTCCAATCTTTTAGTGGCTCATGTGTTTAATTAGACTATTTGATCTTAATAATAATGAATATTTTCTTGGTGAAATATTTCTTTACGATTAAAACTTTGATGACAAAGTTAATCAATTATGTGCATACCGTGGATAGCTCAGTTTGGAGAGCATCAAATTGAAGATCTAAAGGTCACGTGTTCAATCCACGTTCACCGCATTGGTGTCGAGAGGCATAACTAGACTATGCAATCCCACTCGTTAAGTTGGGTAATCACTAACGTTGAACCTCATGGAGTATATAAAGGAGATGAAAAGGAAGGGAAAGCTCTATAAAATTGATTTCATAGTCAAGTTATGCCTTTTATACACCATTGCAGTGAACATGGATCAAACACATGACCTTTAGATCTTCAAATTGACGCTCTGCCAACTAAGCTATCCCCGATATTTGTTAATGTAAAAATGCATAAGTAGAGCTATCCCCGCTATAAAGTTTAAATCATTAAGAAATATTTCACAAATACATTCCCTTGATTGCATAGTCAAGTTAGGACTCTCGACACCATTGCAGTGAATATGGATCGAACACATTAACACCTTCAGATCTTCAGTCTAACGCTCTCCCAACTGAGCTATCCCCGCTATTTTAACACAATAAAAATGCATAATTAGAGCTATCTCTTCTATTTAATTTCCGCTAATTAGTTGAGTTATGCTTAACTTGACTATTGATTACAATAAAAAATAATATGTGTAACTTTCTACCAAAGTTTAAATTGCAGAGAAATATTCACAAATTAATAGATGAAATAGTCTAATTAAGACTCTGGCACAAATGCGGTGAACGTGAATCAAACACGTGACCTATAGATCTTCAGTCTAACTCTCTCCTAACTGAGCTATCCCCACCATAAGAGAATGGTAAGTGATAAAGCCCAATGAATTTCAGAGTTGTTATGTCTTGTGCAGCTTCCATTGATTGCTATTATATGGATTGTTATATGGATGTTGTTGTTTGTTGCCATGCCTATTGATTATGAAAATAATTATTTTGGAATCGCATTTGTGAATGTTATGATTTTTGAATGAAATAAATGTGATAAGGGTTACACGCTTTGTGTATCGGGTAACCAGCCACTATTAGTCACATCGGTGATTGATGAAATTTATAAACGTGGTAAGGGTTACACGTTGTGTGTATAGTGTAGCCAACCACTAGTGGTCACTAAACATTGAATGCTGAAAACTATTCTAGGTGAGTAGATTACATGCTATGTGTTATGAGTAATCAACAACCAAGGTCCCCTGATTTTGATTGATGAAACTATACGATCGTTTGCATGTCTAACCACAATAGGGGAGTTAATGAGTATTTTCGTACTTACCCTATTTTCAAATAATTTTCAGGTAAGGTTGTAGCATGAGGGTGACTGATGACTCATGAATGTATATAGTAAAATGGTGTAAAATTCACAAGAATACATGTAAATATACAATATAGTAAATAATAAGTAAATTATCGTCGTGATAGAGAACCTTTTTTTCTTTTTTTTTTTGTTACTGAGAATTAAGTGAGTTTTTGGTGTTATACAAATGAATGTTGGTGAATTTAAATTAATTAAAAAAATTTGATTGAGAGTTCAATTGTTCTCGACCAAAAACAACTAAAAAATCAAGGAAGCTTTGGCTAGAACTGATCAAATAGATAGGTTGTTGAATTTTGTGGTGGATTCTAACTCATTTTAACTGATTTGCAAACCCACAACACTTTCAAGGGTCATGTACGGTGATTACTTCCATAATAGTTTTGTAATCTCTAATAACATGGTTCAAAAATTATTCACAACCCTTCGACTATGTTCAAGTATCGTTTCAGGGTTGAAAAATTATTAACAACCCTTCGACTATGTTCAAGTATCATTGCAATGGAACTAGAGTATTAAAGATAATTTCCTTACTCCCTCTCTTCTTTCGAATAGGAGAATAATAAGAGAACAATTATATATGTAAAGTGGACAACTAAACAACCATGTAAATCATTAGTTACAACTCTTTAATAAACTAAAATCACACCATCGACATACTTAAACTACATAAAACTGTTCCACCTCCCTTATAAGACTTAGCTCTCCATACAAACTGATTTCAACATAGAAATCAACATCTTAATCATGATAGAATAAGAAAAGAGAGGAAATGATTAAAAGTTATCAAGCTTTGTTGGTGTCCTTCAATGGAAGTCCCCCTCCTTTGAGCTGACTCATCCACCTCTTTGCCTTAATATATCCTTCTTGGTTTTCTTTTCCTTCTCCTATCAACAGCTGTTGAATTAGGATTCTTCTTCCTTCTTGGTTTTATTTTTGATTCAGTAGACATTAAAGGATATCAAATATATTTCTGGAATCAAGAAGAACCTGATATACATTAGTCAGTTGGATAGCACAATTTATGCAACAAAGTTTGGGAAGAGTTCATGGAAGATTGTGAAGGGTGCTATAGTGGTAGCACATGACACAAAATCTAGAACCTTATACACCACTACAGGGTGTATGAAAATGGTTGCGGTTGCTGGAGTGCTTCAAATTCAAGTATATGGCATAATAAGCTTGGATATATGATCGTCAAAGGAATGAAGAGGCTGGTTGCAAATGGGGTTTTAGAAGGCCTAAAATTTGTTGACATAGGTCTTTTTGAGTGCTGTGTTATGTGAAACAGAAATGAGTAGCTTCACAAAGGCTGCCAGAGAATCAAAGAAAGTACGATTAAAAATGGTCCGTGCAGACGTTTGGGGACCATCTCCAGTTTCATCACTTGGCGGGTCAAAGTTCTAGGTCATCTTCATCAAGATTTCAATAGGAAGGTATGAGTTAATTTCCTGAAACACAAGTCAAATGTGTTTGTCACCTTCTAGAAGTGGAAAGCTGAAGTTGAAAATCACACCGGCTTGAAGATCAAATGTCTGATGTCTGACAATGGAGGAGATTACGACAAGTCAGAGTTTATAACATTTTGTGTGGCTGAGAGAATTAGATTAATGAGGACATTTCCTGGTAAGGCAAGAAAAAATGGTGTTTCAGAAAGAATGAACAGAACATTATATGATCGGGCAAGAAGCATGCGGTTTCATTCTGGATTGCCAAAGACATTCTAGGTCGATGCTGTAAATACAGAAGCCTACTTGATCAACAGAGGACTGTTAGTACCGTTGAAGTTCAAGTTTCCAAATTGAACTCACGTACTCTCAATTGAGAACTTTTGGTTGTACTGCGTATGTTCACGTCAATCCAGAGAAAAGAGACAAGCTTGATGCTAAGGTTGTGAAGTACTACTTCACAGGCTATGACTCTGACATGTTCGGGTACAGATTTTGGGATGACAAGAATAGGAATATCCTAAGACATTGTGGCGTAACCTTTGATGAAAAAACCATATACAAGGAGAAACAAAAGATAAACTTTAAGACTATGAAGCAAGAGGGAGTTGAGCTTGAGTCGCAGGAAAACTCACCGAATGATGTTATAGAAGAAGCTCGAGAAACTCCTGAGACCATTAGTGAAGAACAAGACGTGGAGCAAGTTACACTTGAGCAGGTGTTGAGGAGATCATTCAAAGCTATCAGAGCATCAGATAGATATTCACCTTCATTACATTATTTGTTGCTGACTGACGAAGGAGAACCAGAGTCCCTTGATGATGACCTATAGTTGGATGATACAACCAAGTGGGAGAAATCCATGGATGATAGAGTGTCTAGGCTTCAGAAATGCGTTGCTCTTTCATTTACTGAGGCTTAGTACGTGGAAATAGCTGAAGCTGGAAAGGAGATGATATGGATGACAGACTATCTAGAAGAATTACGCAAGAAGCAGTGGAAGAAGATTCTTCAGGTGGATAATTAGAGTGACATGCAATTGGTGAGGAACTCGGTCTATCACTCAAAGACAAAACACAGAAGGCAATACCATTTCACTCAGAGGTTAGTGGAAGATGGTGATGTGTTTGGAGAAGATAGAGAGTGTAAAGAATCCAGCAAACATGTTGACAAATGTGTTACGTTGGAAACTTGAGGTTGTGCAAAGTCTTAATTGGTATGGTGCAGTGAAGATTGAGAATGAAATTCTTAGTTGGCTGGATCAGTCTCCGAGTGCGAGATTGTTGGGATATGGAGCCTTATGCCTATTTATAGTAAATATTTCGTAAAGATCTGGTAGAGATATATATGGTAGATATTTCGTAAAGATGTGGTGTATATATATACGGTAGATATTTCATAAAGATTTAGTAAAGCTTTATTTAGTAAACTGAAACGATATATACCCATCAGACCATGCTTTCCAGACATACTTTTATTCATTCTCTGTATTCTGTTTTGGCGTACATACCTGAAGTCATTAATAAAACCTTTAGCCAATACTCCTTGAATTTTCTCTCTCTTGTTCTTTGTGTTCATCTCGATCGAGTATATGTGTTGTTGTGCGATCCTAACAATTACTTTAATAATAATTTTGTAATTTCTAATAAGAGAGCTAACAAATTATTCATAATTTACTCTCTCCTGTTCTTTGTGTTCATATTGATCGGGTATATATGTTGTTGTGCGATCCTAACAATTACTTCAATAATAATTTTGTAATTTCTAATAACAGGACTAAAAAATTATTCATAACCCTTCAGCTACATTCATGTATCCTCGCAATGGAACTAGAGTAGTAAAGATAATTTCCTTGCTCCCCTCTTTTTTCGAACAAGAGAGCAATAAGAGAACAACTATGCATATAAAGTGGCCAACTAAGCAAACATGTAAATCATTAGTAACAACTCTCTAATAAACTAAAATCACACCGTCAACATACTTAAATTACATAAAACTCTTCCACCTCCCCTATAAGGCTTAGCTCTCCATACAAATTGATTTCAACATAAGAATCAACATCTTAATCATGATAGAATAAGAAGAGAGATGAAATGATTAAGAGTTATCAAGTTTTGTTGTTGTCCATCGATGGCAGTCCCCCTACATTGAGCTCTCTCTTCCACTTCTTTGCCTTAATCTATCCTTCTTGGTTTTCTTTTCATACTCCTATCAACAGCTGCTGAATTAGAGTTTTTCTTCCATCTTAATTTCTATTCCATTCAGTGGCCCTATTCTTTTTAGGTAATGATAAGACAACTCTAATTCTTAGCCAATGATCCAACTTTTGTTGAAGCAAGAACCCTTGAACCAAAGAAATTAATCCCTCCTTATACAAAATACGGATCAATCGTGAGATAACGCTAGAATTAGATTAGCTCTTAAGATTAAAGATCTAGAAGCAAGATTTGGAATCTTGTTCTAAACTGAGGCACTCCAACTTGATCAAGGCTTGATTGAATGACTCAGATGCAACGTAGCACAAGAATTGCATGAAACATAGACATGACAAAGATGATGCTCGAATTTCTAAGGGTAAAAGTCTCAATTTCATTCATCTGAAATCTGCCTTTTACATAATTTGTCGGTATTTATAGTATCCCATAAAAGAAACTTTTAATTCTTCAAATACCCATTTAAGATGTTAGTGGCATAGTTTAATCTCGATCCCCTTAAATCTCCATAAAAACGAAGTCAATTTGACCAATAACTTCCACCATTTTGCCCAATTAAAAATAATAAGTCGCAATTTATAGCAACTTCATTCGCTACTTCAACCGTGCAAATATTCACTTCTGAAGCTCCAAATGGTCCTCCTCAGCCGAATCAGCTTGTAACACATGAAATGATGGTTGAATCGAGGCTATCTAATTTTGTAGATGAAAAATGAATGTTTGTTGGCTCTTCTTGGCATTGGATTCTGTAATAGGTCCAGTTGGAACATCTGGAACATGGTGATTCTTATCAAGAACCATAATACCCCTAGACCATATATGGTATCATGTGTGGAGATGATTTAGTGCTTCAACAAAGCCTTTGTTTCATAGACTAGTCTTTGGGTGGTCCAGAGATCAAATAGATACATTATGTATTTGTATATAGCACATTTATACATTTTTATTTTTAAATGTGCAAAATTTATTAAAAAATATTTGCCCTAAAATTTTAAGATCCACTTAATAATAATTATTTATTGATAAAAAAATAGCTTATAATTTTATTTTGATTTTTTAATTTTTATAATTTTATTTTGATTTTTTAATTTTCATGTTTTAAACTTTAATAATGAATCGATACATTATTTATTTTTTATTAAGAAATTTCTTAATAAAGAAGAAATATAAAAGAATAAATGGAGTTATACTTACGAGATTTCAGTAGATATTCAACTCAACTGATGTACTGCAATTACTAATTAAAGGTTAATCAAATCAATATAAAAAATATCATTTAAGGCTAAACAAACAATTATTTTGGATTCAACATGTTTTAGATCCAGTTTAATTTTTTTTAGATGGTAAACTTTTTCAATCTAATAAATTCTTATCAAATAAAGAATTCAACTAATCTAATCATAAAATATTCACCTTACCTTGATTCAAATTGTTCGAGTACTTTAATAAAAATAAATTAATAACTTGTTTTTAAATACCGGTTTAGATGACTTGGTTCTTCGAGTAACTATTTTAATGCTCTAATACACATAAAATAATTTTTAAAAAACAAATAACAAAAAGAAGACGTCAAATTTAAAATGTTATCACTACATGTCATATTTTTCTAAATAGTCTATTGAGCTAATATTCTATGTAAATTCAACCATTTCATTTACAACTCAATTTTTAACCCTTTAAATAATAATAATAGTAAAAAATCGTTTTCCGATTTTGATTCCTAAATTATCTTATAAAATCATTTGTCCCCCAATCTAAAAATCATAAACTCACAAACAAATTTCATCATGGAACTTCTTCCAAAACCCATAAAACTCAATGTAATTTTTCTTCTTCTTTCCCTTTGAATTTCATTTTTTCTTTGTTTTCTTTCTATTGATCTTGTGGGCTTGGCTTGTTCTTCTACTTTTTTTGGTTTTCGTCTCGGATTACTTCAAATGATTATTGGTTTTTGTGTCAAAACCCCCAATGGTTTATTGAAGAACCTTTTTTCCTGGATCCTTACTATTCTCGATAACATTCAAAAATCTAACCAACAAAAAGAGATTGAATCATCTTGGATTTTTTTTGGTAGGTTACCGCAGCGAGAATCTCGCCATGATCGTATTGGCATTGGTGAGCTTAGCCACCGTGGACGCTATGAATCCGCGTCTAAGTTCGAACTCTCTGGAATTTCAGGCGATCAATGTCGGAAACACTCGACGTTGTTAACCGAGTTTGGCGGCGTCGGGGACGGAGTAGCTTCAAATACTTGCGCGTTTCAAAAAGTAATTGAACATCTCAGCACAATGGCGGCAGATGGCAGTGCTCAATTGGTCATGTCGCCGGAAAAATGGGTGACCGGATGTTTTAATCTGACTAGCCATTTCACACTTTTTATCGATAAAGAAGCTAAACTTCTGGCATCCCAGCCTATCGTGTATTTTATTTTTATAAACCTAATAACTTTGGGAGTGGTGATTTGAATTTTAATCTTTGATAAAAAATGAATGAGTTAGATTTGTTCCTCATAATTTAATGTGCAGAATCAATCAGAATGACCACTTGTGGAAATTCTCCCATCTTATGGGAGGGGAAGAGATGCTCTAGGTGGACGGTACAACAGCCTCATCTTTGGAACTAATCTCCATGAGTGATTATTTTTTTCTTACTTTTAACATTCTAATTTTTTTTAATTGTTTGCAAAATTATAATAGGCTTAGGTGCTATCCAAATTAAATAAAAAAATTAAGGTAACTGAAAACCTAAGAAAAACATTTATAGAAAATAAAATTGGGTTGGTCACATGGTGTAGGTAACAACGGTACAATCGACGGGCAGGGATCTTCTTGGTGGAAAAAGTTCAAGAAAGGGGCACGCAAGGTAACACGGCCATACGTGATCGAGATCATGTACTCTGATCAAATCTAGATCTCCAATCTCACGTTGATCAACTCACCTTCTTGGTTCGTCCATCTGATTTATAGCAGGTTTGGTTTCGTCGGTGTTGGCTCCAGTCACCGTACCCAACACCGACGGAATCAATCTAGGTTCCCTTCGTCTTCTCCTTTAAAACCTTAGGGTTCTTTTCTTCCTTAATCCCTCTCCTAATTCTCCATTCAATTTATCAGATTCTTGTTCCAACACTCGAATCGTAGACTGCTACATTGTCTCCGGTGACGATTGCATCGCCATCAATAGCGGATGAGACCAATACGGTATCAAGTGTTAGGTTATGGAGCCTAATGCTTATTTATAGCGTGGTCAACGGTTATATCCGGTAAAACTATATTTGGTAAAGCTATATCTGGTAAAGCTATATATGGTAAATAGCTATATATAGTAGATGGTTAAATCGGGTAAAGCTATATATAGTAAATAGCTATATATAGTAGATGGTTAAATCTGGTAAAGCTATATATAGTAAATTGAACTATATATATATACCGGTAGAGCTTTGATAGGTAATCTCTATTCTCTGTAATTCTCTTACTGTACGTATAAATCATCAATAAAAACAAATCCTTTTAGCCAGAGTTCTCCTTGCACTTTTCTCTATCCCATTCTTTGTGTTCATCTAGATCAAGCGTGTGCGTTGTTGTGCGATCCTAACATCAAGTTCAAAATGCCGATTGAGGACCTCGTCATTCGCCGCCTCACTTGCATCTCACCAGATTCTGTAGGTATTGCCCTTGGCAGCGAAATGTTCGGTGGAATCCGCAACATCAGGATCGAAAATGTTACAGCAATCAACACACACTCTGCCGTCAGAATCAAAACCGCTCGTGGACGAGGCGGTTTCGTCAAGAACATTTTCGTCCGAAGAATGTTTCTATCCATGACGAAATACGTCTTCTAGATAACTGGAGACTACAAATCGCATGCGGATGACAAGTTCGATACCTCAGCATTGCCATTGATTAAGAACATTAATTACAGAGACATGGTAGTCGAGAATGTTAATATGTCGGCAAATTTGGCGGAGATTTCAGGAGATCCATTCATGGATATTTGTGTTTCGAATGTGAAGATTGTATTGTCGGTGATAAGAATCACGGTGTTCCAAAAGATTCAAAAAACTATGTCAACACAACAAAATTCGAACCTGCGCACAGAAAGCTCAATTGATTACAAGTCTGCCGCATTAGCTACTCAAGTACATCAACGTTTGTTAGAAAAAACTATGTTTAATTTGATAAATTATGTAAAAGTCAAATGGTCAATTTGACTTATTCTTTGTGGAGATTAAAGGGGATCGGGAATAAATCCCGTCCACAAACATCTCGAATAAATCCCGTCCACAAACGTCTTTTGTCGGGAGACTATAAATACCCACAATATGTTATGTAAAAATCAGATTCGTGGATGAATGTAATTCAGATCTCAAATTGAGACGTTTCCCTTAGAAATCCGAGCATCATATTTGCCATTTCTAAGTTTCAAGTAATTCTTGTAGTAGAATTGCACCCGAGCCATTCAATCAAGCCTTGATCAAGTTAGATTGTGGAGTGACTCAATTTAGAACAAGGTTTCCAAATCTTGCTTCTAGATCTTCGATCGTAAGAGGTAATCTAATTCTAGCCTTATCTCTTGGTTGATCCAAATTTCGTGTAAGGAGGTGTTAATTACTTTGATTCAAGGGTTCTTGCTTCAACATAAGCTTGGATCGTTGGGCTGAGGATTAGGGTTGCCTTATCAGTTTGGTATCAGAGCCAGATTTACATCTTTGTGGCCGATTCTAGAATTGATTTTATCTTTTCATTTCTGCTATTGTTTATCTTTTCTTTAAATCTGTCCATTTATTTTCTTGCTGTCGTTTCCGCCATTATTCATCAACTTTTCACTTTTTTCTCATTTTCTTCCTAAAGATCGCGTTTAGATCTTGAAAAAAAAAAAAAAAACTTATCATATTTGTTCTTACGATTGTGATTATAAACGATCTTTATCATTTTTTTTAGATCATTTGCATGTTTATTTGAAGATCAAATAAACTTCGATTCACATCTTTTTCTTAATCCATCTAAATCTAGAACCGTTGTGTTTGATATTTTTTTTTCTCTCATAATCTACGCTTGAAGATAACTTCTAAATTTCTCGAATTCGGTAAAAAGAGAGTTAGATCGTTCTTAAAATCTTCACGTCCTTTCTTTTTTTTTTTTTTTTTTAATTTTTTATTTTATTTTTCAGTGTGCAATTCTATCCCAAAATATCTGTGTCTCTTATTTGTTTGTTCACTCCTTGTTTTATTTTGTTCTTATTTCATAATTAACTTATCTTGATTGCCTTGAATAGCTTGCTACTACCAGAATTGCTTTACCCATATATTAGCCTACCTTGATCATAATTTAGTCACTTTCCCAAACAGCCTACCTTTGTGTGTATAAACACGAGTGTCCTTGAGTGTAAATCAGTGAGTTGAGTGTCTGAGGTCCTAAACATATTTAACTACTGTTTGTACAATCATGAACCAAGACGAGGAAAAAGGAGGGGAGATCAATGATCTAGTTGAAGAAGTCCAGAAGAATGAGAAGAAACTAGAAGATGGTATTCATTTGGCACTTATTACAAGAAGACTTCTTAAAAGTCAAGTTACAGAGAATGATGTTGATGATCAAAGAGACAACCTATTTCACACGCGGTGTTTAGTTAAGGGGACTGCTTGTAGTCTTATCATTGATAGTGGAAGTTGCACCAATGTAGTAAGTACTATGTTGATCAAAAGGTTGCAAATTCCAACTCAAGATCATCCTAAACCTTACAAGCTCCAATGGCTCAATGATAGTGGAACAATGAAGGTAATTTCCCAAGTTTTAATATCTTTTACTTTGGAAAAATATAAAGATGAAGTTCTTTGTGATGTATTACCAATGCAAGCTGGAGATATATTGCTTGGCCGACCATGGAAATTTGACCGGAGGGTTATGTATGATGGCTATTTGAATAGGTATTCTTTTGTAAAAGATGGTAGAAAAACCACTCTGGTACCTTTGAGTTCTGCAAATGTATTTGCTGATCAATTAAAGTTGGAGGAAAGAAAGAAAGAGTTTGAGGAAAGAGAGTTAAAAGAAAAACAAGAGTTGGGTGAAAAAATAGAGAAGAATCAAAGAGAAAAAAAGAAGAATGAAAAAATAGATGAAATTGAAGAAAAAAAGGAAGAGGAAAAAAGGAAGAGAGAGAGTTATTTGGCTACAGTTGGAGAGGTGAGAAGACTTTCACAAAAATCGATCTTTGTACTTATGTACAATGGAGGATATTTGGTCTCTAACTATAACAACTTGGCTTTGCCTAGTGTTTTTCAATCTCTTTTACAGGAAATTGAAGACATGTTTCAAGATAAAGAAATACCTCCCATTAGAGGTACTGAACATAAAATAGACTTCATTCCAAGGACTGTCATTCCTTCTAAGCCAGCTTATCGAGTCAATCCAATCGAGACAAAAGAAATTCAAAGGCAAGTGGAGGAGCTCATGGAGAAGGGCTATGTACGAGAAAGTTTGAGTCCATATTCTATACGAGACTTATTGATGCCAAAGAAAGATGAAACTTTGCGCATATGCATGGATAATAGAGTCATCAACAAAATCACGGTAGACTGTCTAGTCTTTTCTAGGATAGTTTTTAGTGTAATAGTCTGAAAGTAGAAAAAATCCAATGTCGACATCCTATTCCTAGGTTAGACGATATGCTTGATTTATTGCATGATTCGTGTCTATTTATAAAAATTATTTTGAAATATGGATATCATCAAATTAGAATGCACGTAGGAGATGAATGGAAGACAACTTTCAATATTAAGTTTGGATTGTATGAATGGCTTGTTATACCTTTTAGGTTAACTAATGCTCCTAGTACACCTATGCGCTTAATATATAATGTTTTGATAAAATATATGAGAAAACATGTTGTTGTTTATATTGATGATATTATAATTTATTTGAAGATTTTGCTTGAGCATATGGAGCATGTTAAATTAGTTTTAATTACACATAGAAAAGAGAAATTTAATTTTAATAAGGGTAGTTTTTGCAAAACTACACATAGAAAAGAGAAATTTAATTTTAATAAGGGTAGTTTTTGCATGGAAAAAGTTCACTCTATTGGCTTCATAGTTGATAAAAGTAGAATAGCATTAGAGAGAGACAAAGTTAAATTCATTATGGATTTGCCAACACTAAAGAGTGCACGTAAAGTTCAGAGTTTTCATGAGTTAGCTAACCTCTATAAAAGATTTATAAATGATTTTAGAACCATAACTGAACTATTGAATGACTTAGTGAAAAAGAATGTTGTTTTTAAATGGGGAGGAATGCAAGAGAATGCATTCAATTTGCTTAGGAACAAATTAAACAATGCATCATTATTTGTTTTGCCTAGCTTTTATAAAACTTTTGAAATTGGATGTGATGCATGTGGTTTGGTCATAAGTGTTGTTTTAATTCAAGATGAAAAGCCGTTAGTGTATTTTAGTGAAAAACTAAATGGGGCAACATTGAAATACCCTACCTACGATAAAGAATTGGTTGTAGTTCATATATCGCATGTGCCGCAACGCTACTTATGGCCTAGAGAATTTGTGATCCACTTTGATCATGAAAACTTGAAGTATGTGAAGGGTCAAAGCAAACTGAACCGTAGACATGCAAAGTGGGTGGAATTTATTGAAACATTTTCGTATGTCATCAAGTATAAGCAAGGTAAGGATAATACAGTAGCTCATGTGTTATCTAAAAGGTATGATCTCTTTACTTCTCTTGCTGCAAAAATTCTTGGAGTTGAGCATATTATTGAATTATATAGAGATGACCAAGACTTTAGAACTATTTATGCATCTTGTCTTGCAAAAAAAAGTGGTAGATGATTATTATGTGTTTCATAAATTTTTAATTACTAAGAGTATGCTTTGTATTCCTAAATGCTCTATAAAAGACTTGTTTTTGAGAGAAGCGGTGCCTTAATGGGACATCTTAGGATTAATAAAGTTTATAAGATGTTGTATAAACACTTTTGTTGGCAGAAGCATGTGGCAGATAGATTTATGGATGATGCAATGCTGTTGACTTATTCTTTAAGAAAGTAGTTTATGGATTTAATACACTTTATTTGCTTCTTATTCCTACTAATTTCCTTCTAATATTTTTGTGAGTGAAGCATGCAGATTTGATCAAAACATTTCAAAAGGAGGTGACGAAGGTGATGATTTTTTCTGATTCGAGGACGAATCCTTCTGAAGAGGGGGAAGATGATATTTTTGTGAGCGAAACATGCAGATTTGATCAAAACATTTCAAAAGGAGGTGACAGAAAGAAGGTGATGATTTTTAAACCTTCGTCCTCGAAACAGAATTTGAACCTGCGCACAGAGAGCTCAATTGATTACAAGTTTGCCGCATTAGCCACTCAAGCACATCAACGTTTATTAGAAAAAATTATGTTTAATTTGATAAATTATGTAAAAGTCAAATGATCAATTTGACTTATTCTTTGTGGAGATTAAAGGGGATCGGGAATAAATCCCGTCCACAAACATCTCGAATAAATTCCATCCACAAACGTCTTTTGTCGGGAGACTATAAATACCCACAATATGTTATGTAAAAATCAGATTCGTGGATGAATGTAATTCAGATCTCAAATTGAGACGTTTCCCTTAGAAATTCGAGCATCATATTTGCCATTTCTATGTTTCAAGCAATTCTTGTAGTAGAATTGCACCCGAGCCATTCAATCAAGCCTTGATCAAGTTAGATTGTGGAGTGACTCAATTTAGAACAAGGTTTCCAAATCTTGCTTCTAGATCTTCGATTGTAAGAGATAATCTAATTCTAGCCTTATCTCTTGGTTGATCCAAATTTCGTGTAAGGAGGTGTTAATTACTTTGATTCAAGGGTTCTTGCTTCAACATAAGCTTGGATCGTTGGACTGAGGATTAGGGTTGCCTTATCAGTCGGCAATGCCTAAAAAGTTGCAGTGGAACTGTACGAACATTTTGGGATTTAGTAGCGATTTGGATTCGTCGCCATGTGCTCCGCTGGCTAAGGCAGCGAAAAGCGGTGGATGTGACTTTCCTAAGGATCAGCTGCCGATTGAGAATGTTCAGTTGAAGTCATGCTTGGTTGAAATTCCTACCTTCTCGCAAAGACTTTGTTTTTTTTCATTTTTTATTCTAGCATATTTCTATGCGGGTCTTAGCAAAAAAGGATTAAGTTATTTCGGTAAATACATTCAACCAACTCCAATCCTTTTACCCATTAACATCTTAGAAGATTTCACAAAACCCTTATCACTTAGTTTTCGAATTTTCGGAAATATATTAGCCGATGAATTAGTAGTTGTTGTTCTTGTTTCTTTAGTACCTTTAGTAGTTCCTATACCTGTTATGTTCCTTGGATTATTTACAAGTGGTATTCAAGCTCTTATTTTTGCAACTTTAGGTGTGGCTTATATAGGCGAATCCATGGAGGGTCATCATTGATTAGTTTTCGAAATAGTCTTTTTTTTTTTTAGCTTAGACCAAGGCAATGTATACATGGCTCAAGATAATCTAGGGAACATAAATATACAAATAATTTCAAAGTACGGAAGGTATATACTATCTAGGAAGTAAGAGTAATAGGAAAAAAAAGATTACGCTATTCTTCGTTTTTTATTCTATGGAATAAATGATAATGAAAAATTTAATGAAGATATAGATAAACGGAGAAGTTTTTAATTTTAAAAATAAGCTATTTCAATTAGATTGGTAATATTTCACTAAACAATAGTAACTCAAAACCATCAAAATAATACTCTAAAATTGAAAAAAAAGAGAAAAAAAGATGTTTTCAGTACAACAATCCTATCCTATGGAGTAGGAATGGAATCTTCTATCTTGAGTGCATATCAATTATTGTGAAATTGTGAAACTATGGTCATATGTGACATTTGTCAACTTTTACTTTAGTTGTTTTTAGGAAGTTAATTAATTCTTCTTTAAAAGGATTCTTGGGCAAGCCCAATTTGTAAGTTGGGTAATCACTAAAGTTGAACATCATGGAGTATATAAAGGAGATGAAAAGGAAGGAAAACTCTCTAATTCAAGAGTGCTTGCAACTATGCCAATCTTTCGTTATCACAAACTACAAATTCCTCTAAACTTCTCTTATCTTCTTCCTGCTTTTATTACTAATGCAGATTGAGTAACTCCTCTTCCCTCACAAATTTGAGGCTCGGTTACCATTTGGACGCTTAGTGACGAGAGCTCTAACATTTACATGAACTATGTCATCCTAGCTTAATTCACAATAGAAATAATTAATTTACAAGTAGTAAACAAGATATGGGCTCTTATCCACGTGGGAGTAATACATCGAAAAAGGTTTGAAAAAGATATAGTAGATGACAACCTATACATAAAAGTTAAAATAAAGAAAGATGAAATAATTTACAACATTCACCAAAGAAATTGATGAGAAAAAGGAAATAAAGAAGAGAAAACAAAAGAGCAAATAATTTCTCAAGAGGACAAATTTGAAAGAGGGAAAGATAAGTTAAATGAAAAGGAGAAGGAATATTTGAGACATTCATTTTGGGATTTTGTTTTTTTAACGACTATTAAGTCTTTTGTAAATGGCGATTTTTAACAGTTGAGAATCCAGAAATGGATCATTGAGATCATAGATGGTATCTTCTTCTACTATAGAAGGAGAACATGTTGAACCGACTTATGCGGCCTTTTGAAGAGCTTTTGGAAATCAGCTTCTGATGTTGTTTGAGCTAATGCAGCAAGCAACCTAGACTTTGAATTAAGAAACTTGGTGGTTTTCTTTTTCGATAAATCTTGAAGGTGACATAACTAGACCTTCACTGATTTGAAATCTGCGTGGGTATAAAGCGTATTTATCCCACCATTTGATTTTGATTACTTTGAAGACCTGTTTTACTCGATCTTCAGTTTCCTTTATTTGGAAATTCCAGACCTGTTTTACTCGATCTTCAGTTTCCTTTATTTGGAAATTCCAAGTTAGAATCAAAGGAATTTGAAAATATATGCTAAAGCGCATATCTAATGGAAATGGAGTTTTTGGAGATATTTTGAATGAAGTAATGAAAGGATTCCTGTATTGGAACAAGAAATATATATTTGACAGATCCAAAGATATTCCACCCTTTATAAACCAAAGTGCAGTGATGTAGAGCTTTCAATGTCGGTTCCAAAGATATTCCACAAAATCCAATCGCCAATTCACGACGATTCTACAGCTTTCGATGTCGGTTTAAGCTTCGCCTATGAAGTTTGAAGTAGGGGCAAGAATATGGAACAAGACTCGAGCAAGGTCGAGCACCCATTCGAGAGTTATGAGCGTTTAGATTGTGGGTCTCCTACTCTCGGGTTTCTTCCAAAATTGAGAGCAATTCTCCACCATTCCTCCTCAAACTTATTCCTATAGTTTCTAAACAAGATTACCCACAATTTCTATGAAGGAATCGATAGCTGAAACGTGTAGAACAAGATACCCAAGAGATCGAAAATTCGACGTTTCGGGTGAGTTGCATACCGAGAATGATTTCTCAAAATTAAGGACCCACACTCAAAGACATTCCTCCAAACTAATTCCTATAGCATGAGGAAAGGATATGGAAGAGGTTCCATGAAGAAATCGGGTCTTGAAAACCCCTAGAATCGGCTACCCGATAAGAAATCCCTTGTTTTAGCTCCGACGAGGAAAATTATTTTGGACGAACTTTGGAGGCGAATATCTTAGGCTATGATCCATGAAAAAGTATAAAATCAACCCCAAGATCTTCCTTGTAATACCCTCGTTAAGTTTCATGAAGAAATCGAGGGTACAAACGAAGATATCGGGGCTGTGGAAGGCCACTTTCAGACGGCGGCGCAAAGGACGCGCGCGTCTTGTTCTTGTTCCCTCGGTGTTTCTCAATTTTAACCCCCTTCTAGACCGGTTCTCATGACAAAACTTATGGTTCCAAAAACTAGACACAATTAGGAGTCTATGGAAGGAAATGTAAAGTAATTCGGATACCGGAAGCTCAAGAACGGAGGTCCCAAACGTCGACGATGAGGTAAGTAGCCACCTTGGACTTTTCTTAAGAAATACTTGTAGGAATCGCTTGGATTTTCATATGAACCCTAAACCAAGTATGACAAAGGATATATGGAAGAAAAATCCAAAGAACCTTGAGTTAAGGCTCTAAACCGACCAAATTACTTGAGATTTAAGGAACGTTAAGATAAATCACTAAATGAGCTCTAATGCCTATGAAATTTTAATGCTGAGCATAATATATCATGTTTAGGTTATGTGTGAAATATAGTGGTCAATGGATAAGGATAAGTAGGTAAACCAAGAAACGGGGCAAAATGACCATAGCCCTTAAGGATATCTACCTACAGTTCATGACCTAGATGACCTCCAAATGCTATGAAACTCTACGGTAGATCTTATTGTATGATGATTGATGAGGTGGTGAAGTTTGAAAGCCACTGGTACTCGTTAAGTAGCAAAACCAAGAATTAGGGGTAAAATGACCATAATGTCCCTAAGGAAGACTACGTACGGGTTAAGCCCTAAATGACCTCCCAACATTAGGAAATATTGTACGAATCCTTATCTCATGATTTTGTATAAGATAATGAAGTTTGGGAGTCATTGGGAAATGTTAGATAGCGAAACCAAGATATGGGGAAAAATGTACATCATGATCCACATGACTTTAACTCCTAGGATGACTAACGAGGTACCCATGAAATAAGAGATTCCCCATAGGTACCCTTGGTTACTAATAAGATTCTAAGTGCACAAGGTTACGTTGGGCTATTCCTAAGAAGAACCTTTAAGTTCCAAGCTTGACCCAAGACGTTATGCATAAACCTTGGATCCCCAAGAATACAAGGAAACACCTAGGTTAATGCAGATGGTATGCTTAACAAGTTGCTAGGATCCATGCCCGGAGTAACCATTATCTCCCATCACGAAGTGTACCACGAGATCCCTATTCCTCTTTAGGTGAGATGCCTTGCTATATGTACCACGAGCAGGTTGTCATGATGGACTTATTATTTTCCTCACCTAAATGAGATGCCGTGCAACACGATATGCTAGCAGGATACCACGTTTATGATAATGTCACCTATGCACTTATGGGAAGAAAACTAAGGGTTACTTTGAAAGTGTTTTCAGGACCAAAACACGATATATGACACGACAATCTCTAAGGGTTAGTTCCTGAAAATGAAACAAGAAGTCATATCCTAGCTCAAGGTCTAAATATGCTACAAATCACCAACCATGTCCTATAAGATCTATTCTATTTGACACGAGGATAAGCTCAAGATTTCAAGTTGGCTGGAGCAAGTTTGGAACATAACCCAAGATGGAACTTAAGGAAACGCCTAAAGAAAACATGTCTAGATTCAGACACTTCTAGAACCCCTCTAAAGAACTCCCTAGGAATCTATGACCTTCTAGAACAACTCACGCTAAGATGGGTTCATATGATTACGAATGCATGTTACAAGATATGCTTCGAGAAAATAAGAAACTTAGAAACTTACAAGGTAAACATGGATCAAACACATAACACCTTCAAATCTTCAGTCTAACGCTCTCCCAACTAAGCTATCCCCGCTATTTTAACATAATAAAAATGCATAAGTAGAGCTATCTCTTCTATTTAATCACTGCTAATTAGTTGAGTTATGCTTAACTTGACAATTGATTATAATCAAAATTAATATGTGTAACTTTCTATCAAAGTTTAAATCACAAATAAATATTCACTCATTAATAGATGAAATAGTCTAATTAAGACTCCGGTTCAAATGCGGTGAACGTGAATCAAACACGTGACCTTTAGATCTTTAGTCTAATGCTCTCCCAACTGAGCTATCCCCACCATAAGAGAACGGTAAGTGATAAAGCCCAACGAAGTTTAGAGTTATTATGTCTTGTGCGGCTTAGATTGATTGTTATTATATGGATTGTTATATGGATGTTGTTGTTTGTTGTCATGCCTATTGATTACGAAAATAATTACTTTGGTATCGCATTTGTGCATGCTATGATTTTGAATTAAATAAATGTGATAAGGGTTACACCCTTTGTGTATCGGGTAACCAGCCACCATTGGTCACATGAGTGATTGATGAAATTTATAAACGTGGTAAGGGTTACACGTTGTGTGTATAGTGTAGCCAACCACTATTGGTCACTAAGCATTGGATGCTGAAAGCTATTCTAGGTGAGTAGATTACATGCTATGTGTTATGAGTAATCAACCACCAAGGTCCCTTCATTTTGATTGATGAAACTATACGATGGTTTGCTTGTCTAACCACACTAGGGGAGTTAATGAGTTTTTTCGTACTTACCCTATTTTCAAATGATTTTCATGTAAGATTGTATCATGGGAGTGACTGATGACTCATGAATGTATAGAGAAAAATGGTGTAAAATTCACAAGAATACATGTAAATATATAATATCACAAATAGTAAATAATAAGTATATTGTCGTTTCGATAGAGAGCCTGTTTTTTTGTTCCTTTCGTTGCTGGAAATTAAGTGAGTTTTTGGTCTTATTCAAATGGATGGGGTGAACTTTAACTAATTAAAAAAATTTGATTGAGCGTATCAATTGTTCTCGAACAACTAAGAACAACTAGAAAAATTAAGGAAGCTTTGGCTAGAAGTGATAAAATAGACAGGTTGTTGAATTTTGTGGTGGCTTTTAGCTCATTTTAACTTATTTCAACATAGAAATCAACATCCTAATCATGATAGAATAAGAAAAGAGAGGAAATGATTAAGAGTTATCAAGCTTTGTTGGTGTCCTTCAATGGAAGTCCCCCTCCTTTGAGCTCTCTCATCCACCTCTTTGCCTTAGTCTATCCTTCTCGGTTTTCTTTTCCTTCTCCTATCAACAGCTGCTGAATTAGGATTCTTCTTCCTTCTTGGTTTTCTTTTGCCTTCGGTAGACATTAAAGGATGTCAGATATATTTCTGGTCTCAAGAAGAACCTGATATGTATTGGTCAGTTGGATAGCATAGGTTATGCAACAAAGGTTGGGAAGAGTTCGTGGAAGATTGTGAAGGGTGCTATGGTGGTAGCACATGGCACAAAATCTAGAACCTTATACACCACTACAGGGTGTATGAAAATGGCTACAGTTGCTGGAGTGCTTCAAGTTCAAGTCTATGGCATAATAAACTTGGAGATATGAGCGTCAAAGGAATGAAGATGCTGGTTGCAAATGGAGTTTTAGTAGACCTAAAGTCTGTTGACATAGGTCTTTCTGAGAGATGCGTTATGTGAAACAGAAACGAGTTAGCTTCTCAAAGGCTGCCAGAGAATCAAAGAAAGTACGATTGGAAATGAAACATGCAGACGTTTGGGGACCATCTCCAGTTTCATCACTTGGCGGATCAAAGTTCTAGGTCACCTTCATCGAGATTTCAGCAGGAAGGTATGGGTTTATTTCCTGAAAGACAAAGTCAAATGTGTTTGTCACCTTCTAGAAGTGGAAGGCTGAAGTTGAAAATCACACCGGCTTGAAGATCAAATGATTGAGGTCTGACAGTGGAGGAGAGTACGACAAGTCAGAGTTTATAACATTTTGTGCAGCAGAGGGAATTAGATTAATGAGGACAATTCCTGGTAAGGCAAGAAAAAATGGTGTTGCAGAAAGAATGAACAGAACATTGAATGAGCGGGCAAGAAGCATGAGGATTCATTCTGGATTGCCAAAGACATTTTGGGCCGATGCTGTAAATAATGCAGCCTACTTGATGAATAGAGGACCGTCAGTACCCTTGAAGTTCAAGTTGCCGGAAGGAACTCACGTACTCTCACTTGAGAACTTTTGGTTGTACTGCGTATGTTCACGTCAATCCATAGAAAAGAGACAAGCTTGATGCTAAGGCTGTGAAGTGCTACTTCATAGGCTATGACTCTGACATGTTCGGGTACAAATTTTGGGATGACAAGAATAGGAAAATCCTAAGACATTGTGACGTAACCTTTGATGAAAAAGTCATGTACGAGGACAAAGAGAAGATAAACTTTGAGACCATGAAGCAAGTAGGAGTTGAGCTTGAGTCACAGGAAAACTCACCCAATGATGTTAGAGCAGAAGCTCGTGAAACTCCTAAGACCGTTACTGAAGAACCAGACGTAGAGCAAGTTACACCTGAGCAGGTGTTGAGGAGATGACCCAAAGCTATTAGAGCACCAGATAGATATTCACCTTCATTACATTATTTGTCGTGGCTGACGAAGGAGAACCAGAGTCCCTTGATGACGACCTACAGTTGGAGGATACAACCAAGTGGGAGAAAGCCATGGATGATAGGATGTCTAGGCCTCAGAAATGCATTGCTCTTTCATCTACTGAAGCTGAGTACGCGGAAATAGCTGAAGCTGGAAATGAGATGATATGGATGATAGACTATCTAGAAGAATTACGCAAGAAGCAGTGCAAGAAGATTCTTCAGGTAGATAGTTAGAGTGACAAGCAGTTGGTGAGGAACCCGGTCTATCGTTCAAAGACAAAACACAGAAGGCGATACCATTTCACTCGGAGGTTAGTGGAAGATGGTGATGTGTTTGGAGAAGATAGAGGGTGTAAAGAATCCAGCAAACATGTTGACAAAATGTGTTGACGTTGGAAGGTTGAGGTTGTGCAAAGCCTCAATTGGTATGGTGCAGTGAAGATTGAGAATGAAATTCTTAGTTGGCTGGATCGGTCTACAAGTGGGAGATTGTTTAGATATGGAGCCTGATGCCCATTTACAGTAAATATTTACTAAAGATCTGGTAGAGATATATATGGTAGATATTTCGTAAAGATTCGGTAGAGATATATATGGTAGATATTTCGTAAAGATTTAGTAAAGCTTTATTTAGTAAACTAAAACGATATATACCCCATCAAGCAATGCTTTCAAGATGTACTTTTATTCATTCTCTGTATTCTGTTTTGGTGTACATACCTGAAAAGTCATCAATAAAACCTTTAGCCAACATTCCTCCTTGAATTTTCTCTCTCCTGTTCTTTGTGTTCGTCTTGATCGAGGATATGTGTTGTTGTGCGATTCTAACAATTACTTCAATAATAATTTTGTAATTTCTAATAACAGGGCTAAAAAATTATTTATAAACCTTCAACTACGTTCATGTATCCTCGCAATGGAACTAGAGTATTAAAGATAATTCCCTTCTCCCCTCTTCTTTCGAACAAGAGAACAATAAGAGAACAACTATGCATGTAAAGTGGCCAACTAAGCAAACATGTAAATCATTAGTAACAACTCTTTAATAAAATAAAATCACACCGTCAACATACTTAAACTACATAAAACTCTTCCGCCTCCCCTGTAAGGCTTAGCTCTCCATACAAAATGATTTCAACGTAGAAATCAACATCTTAATCGTGATAGAATAAGAAAAGAGAGAAACTGATTAAGAGTTATCAAGCTTTGTTTCTGTCCTTCGATGGAAGTCCCCCTACTTTGAGCTCTCTCTCTCATCCACCTCTTTGCCTTAATCTATCCTTCTTGGTTTCCTTTTCCTTCTCCTATCAACAGCTGCTGAATTAGGGTTCTTCTTCCTTTTTGGTTTTCTATTCCGTTCGGTGGCCCTCTTCTCTTTAGGTAATCTTCCTGATAAGACAACCCTAATCCTCAGCCCGATGATCCAAGCTTTTGTTGAAGCAAGAACCCTTGAATCAAAGAAATCAACGCCAACTTATACAAAATTCGGATCAATCAAGAGATAAGGCAAGAATTAGATTACCTCTTAAGATAAAAGATCTAGAAGCAAGATTTGGAATTTTGTTTTAAATTGAGTAACTCCACAATAGAACTTGATGAATGCTTGATTGAATGGCTCAGATGCAAATCTACCACAAGAATTGCATGAAACTTAGAAATGGCAAAGATGATGCTCGAATTTGTAAGGGTAAAAGTCTCAATTTGAGATCTCAATTTCATTTATCCGAAATCTGCCTTTTACATAATAATTTGTTGGTATTTAAGTCTTCCCACAAAAGAAACTTTCAATTCTTCAAATGCCACTAACATTTATCCCGATCCCCTTAAATCTCCACAAAAGAAGAAGTCAATTTGACCCATAACTTCCACCCTTTTGCGCATTACAAAAATTATAAAATTAAAAATAATAAATCGCAATTTATAGCAACTTCATCCGCTACTTCAACCGTGCAAATATTCACTTCTGAAGCTCCAAATGGTCCTTCCTCAACCGAATCAGCTTGTAACATATGAAATGATGGTTGAACCGAGCTTATTCAATTTTGTAGATGAAGAATGAATACTTGTTGACTCTTGTTAGCCTTGGATTCTGTAATAGGTCTAGTTGGAACATTTGGAACACCGTGATTCTTATCAAGAACCATAATATCCCTAGACCATATATGGTATCATGTGTGGTGATGATTCAGTGCTGCCATAAGGCCTTTGTTTCATAGACTAGTCTTTGGGTGGTCGAGAGATCATATAGATACATTATGAGATGAGAGAAACGAGTGCGACATGATGTTATAGTCCTACTTTAGAATTGTCATCTATTCTTTGGTATGTATGCACCCAGAGAGGATCAAAACCATACCGTCTACAGGGCATCAGTGTCGCTCAAACGTGGGTCGTGCCTCACCATGACATGCATGGATCACTATATTGTCGTGCCTCATCATGTGCATATACATGTATGTATCACGCAACACACACTTACACACATATAATAAATACATATATACATGCATAAATACATACATACCTATACATATACATAAACAGACAGACATATATATATATATATATATATATATATATGTGTGTGTATTATATTATGTATTTGTATATAGCACATATTTATACATTTTTATAATTTTCATCATTTTTATTTTTAAATGTGCAAAATTTACCATATATTCATTCTATATTCTTCTATTAAAGAAGATTTGCCCTAAAATTTTAAAGATCCACTTAACTATAATTATTTATGGATAAAAAAAATAGTTAATTTCTATATTAGCTAATAGACTTCTAATTAAATAGTCTAGTGATTTTATAAGTAGTTTATTACAATTTTATTTTGATTTTTTATTTTTCATGTTTTAAACTTTAGCAATGGATCGATACATTATTCATTTTTTATTGAGAAAAATTCTTAATAAAGAAGAAATATAAAAGAAGAAATGGAGTTATACTTACCATGTTTGAAGAGATTTGAGCGTATATTCAACTCAACTCATGTGCTGCAATTAGTGAAAAAATATATGATCGGATTAAAAGTCAATCAAATCAATATAGAAATATCATTTAAAACTAAACAAACAATTACTTTGGATTCAACATGTTTTAGACCTAATTTAATTTTTTAGATGGTAAACTTTTTCAATCCAATAAATCCTTATCAAATAATGAATTCGCCTAATCTAATATTAAAATATTCACCTTACGGTTGATTCGAGTTGTTCGAGTAATTGAATAAAAATTAATTTATAATTTTTTTTTAAATACCCATTTAGATGACGTGGTTCTTGGAGTAACTATTTTAACACTCTAATACACATAAAATATTTTTTTAAAAACAAACAACAAAAACAAGATGCCAAATTTAAAAAGTTCTCACTACAGGTTATATTTTTCTAAACAGTCTGGTTGTGCTAATATTCTATGTAAATCCAACCATTTCATTTACAACCCAAAATTTAACCCTTAGAAATAATAACAATAATAGTAATAAATCCCTTCCCTATTTTTGATTCCTAAATTATCCTATAAAATCGTTTGTCCCCCAATCTAAAAATCATAAACTCCCAAACAAAATTCATCATGGATCTTCCTCCAAAACCCACAAAACTCAATGTAATGTTTCTTCTTCTTTCTCTTTGAATTTCATTTTCTTTTTCTTTGTTTTCTTTCCATTGATCTTGTGGGCTTGGCTTGTTCTTCTACTTTCATTGGTTTTTGTCTGGAATCACTTCAAATGATTGTGGGTTTTTGTTCAAAACCCCGAATGGTTTATTGAAGAACTTTTTTTTCCCGTGGATCCTTACTATTCTCGATCAAATTCGAAAATGTAACCAACAAAAAGATGAACAAAAAGAGATTGAATCATCTTTGATTTTTTTCGGTAGGTTACAGCAGCGAGAATCTCGGTCGTGATCGTACTGGCATTGGTGAGCTTAGCCACCGTGGACGCTATGAATCCGCGTCTAAGTTCGAACTCCCTTGAATTTCAGGCGATCAATTGTCGGAAACACTCAGCGTTGTTAACGGAGTTTGGCGGCGTCGGCGACGGAGTAACTTCAAATACTCACGCGTTCCGAAAAGCGATTGAACATCTCAGCACAATGGCAGCAGATGGCGGAGCTCAATTGGTCGTGCCGCCGGGAAAATGGCTGACCGGAAGTTTTAATCTGACTAGCCATTTCACACTTTTTATCGATAAAGAAGCTAAAATTCTTGCATCCCAGGTTCGACCTATCGAGTATTTTATTTTTATAAACCTAACACCTTTGGGAGTGGTGATTTGAATTTTAATCTTTAATCCAAAATAAATGAGTTAGATTTGTTCCTCATAATTTAATTTAATGGTGCAGAATGAATCAGAATGGCCACTCGTGAAAGTTCTCCCATCTTATGGGAGGGGAAGAGATGCTCCTGGTGGACGGTACAGCAGCCTCATCTTTGGAACTAATCTCACCGATGTGGTTATCACGGGTGATTATTTTTTCTTACCTTTTAACATTCTAATTTTTTTTTTTAAATGGATTGCAAAATTATAACAGGCTTCCGTGCTATCAGAATTAAATAAAAAAGAACTAAGGTAACTGAAAACATAAAAAGAACATTTATAGAAAATAAAGTTGGGTTGGTGACATGGTGTAGGTAACAACGGTACACTCGACGGGCAGGGATCTTCTTGGTGGGAAAAGTTTAAGAAAGGGGAGCTCAAGGTAACACGGCCATATGTGATCGAGATCATGTACTCTGATCAAATCCAGATCTCGAATCTCACTTTGATCAACTCACCTTCTTGGTTCGTCCATCCGATTTATAGCAGGTTTGGCTATTTCGCTTCCGTCCCATTATCCTTGTATTTTAGGATTATGCTTCGAAAAAAGTATACCATTCAAATTCCTCCCGACCAAAAAGAATTTTTAATTATATATCGTAATATGGGTGAAAATGCAGAAATGTGATTATCCAAGGGCTCACCATCTTGGCTCCAGTCACCGTACCCAACACCGACGGAATCAATCCAGGTTCCCTTCTTCTTCTCCTTTAAAACCTTAGGGTTCTTTTCTTCCTCAATCCCTCTCGCTAATTCTCCGTTCAATTTATCAGATTCTTGTTCCAACACTCGAATCGAAGACTGCTACATTGTCTCCGGTGACGATTGCATCGCCATCAAGAGCGGATGGGACCAATACGGTATCAAGTTCGGAATGCCGACCGAGGACCTCGTCATTCGCCGCCTCACTTGCATCTCACCAGATTCTGCAGGTATTGCCCTTGGCAGCGAAATGTCCGGCGGAATCCGCAACGTCAGGATCGAAAACGTTACAGCAATCAACACACAGTCTGCCGTCAGAATCAAAACCGCTCGCGGACGAGGCGGTTTCGTCAAGGACATTTTCGTCCGAAGAATGTTTCTATCCACGATGAAATACGTCTTCTGGATAACTGGAGACTACAAATCGCATGCGGATGACAAGTTCGATCCCTCGGCATTGCCATTGATTAAGAACATTAATTACAGAGACGTGGTGGCCGAGAATGTTAATATGTCGGCAAATTTGGCGGGGATTTCAGGAGATCCATTCACGGATATTTGTGTTTCAAATGTGAAGATTGGATTGTCGGCGACGCCTAAAAAGTTGCAGTGGAACTGTACGAACATTGAGGGATTTAGTAGCGATGTGGATCCGCCGCCATGTGCTCCGCTGGCTAAGGCAGCGAAAAGCGGTGGATGTGACTTTCCCGAGGATCAGCTGCCGATTGAGAATGTTCAGTTGAAGTCATGCTCGGTTGAAATTCCTACCTTCTCGTAAAGACTTTGTTTTTTTTTTTTTTTTTTTTTTTTAATTCTATGGAATAAATGATAATGAAAAATTTAATGAACATATAGATAAAATGAGAAGTTTTTAAATTTGAAACTAACCTATTTCAACTAGATTTGTAATATATCACTAAACAATAACTAATTGTAACTCAAAACCATCAAAATAATACTCTAAAATTGAAAAAAAGAGAATAAAAACACACTTCTTATATCCAAATATGTATGGATCCACCATGAAGTTCTTATATGGTATGAGTAAGACACCTTATATTTCGTATCAGAGTCAAGTTATGACTCTTTATAATAGACCATTGCGGAGAACGTGGATCGAACACGTGACCTTCACATCTTCAGTCTGACGCTCTCCCAACTGAGCTATCCCCGCTATTTGCTAACGTAAAAATGCATAAGTAGAGTTATCCCCGCTACAAAGTTTAAATCATTACGAAATATTTCACAAATAAAACATAACCTAGATTGCACAGTCAAGTTAGGAATCTCGACACCATTGCGGTGAACATGGATCAAACACATAACACCTTCAAATCTTCAGTCTAACGCTCTCCCAACTAAGCTATCCCCGCTATTTTAACATAATAAAAATGCATAAGTAGAGCTATCTCTTCTATTTAATCACCGCTAATTAGTTGAGTTATGCTTAACTTGACAATTGATTACAATCAAAATTAATATGTGTAACTTTCTATCAAAGTTTAAATCGCAAATAAATATTCACTCATTAATTGATGAAATAGTCTAATTAAGACTCCGGTTCAAATGCGGTGAACGTGAATCAAACACGTGACCTTTAGATCTTTAGTCTAACGCTCTCCCAACTGAGCTATCCCCACCATAAGAGAACGGTAAGTGATAAAGCCCAACGAAGTTTAGAGTAGTTATGTCTTGTGTGGCTTAGATTGATTGTTATTATATGGATTGTTATATGGATGTTGTTGTTTGTTGTCATGCCTATTGATTACGAAAATAATTACTTTGGTATTGCATTTGTGCACGTTATGATTTTTGAATGAAATAAATGTGATAAGGGTTACACCCTTTGTGTATCGGGTAACCAGCCACCATTGGTCACATGGGTGATTGATGAAATTTATAAACGTGGTAAGGGTTACACGTTGTGTGTATAGTGTAGCCAACCACTATTGGTCACTAAGCATTGGATGCTAAAAGCTATTCTAGGTGAGTAGATTACATGCTATGTGTTATGAGTAACCAACCACCAAGGTCCCTTCATTTTGATTGATGAAACTATACGATGGTTTGCTTGTCTAACCACACTAGGGGAGTTAATGAGTTTTTTCGTACTTACCCTATTTTCAAATGATTTTCAAGTAAGGTTGTAGCATGGGAGTGACTGATGACTCGTGAATGTATAGAGAAAAATGGTGTAAAATTCACAAGAATACATGTAAATATACAATATCACAAATAGTAAATAACAAGTATATTGTCGTTTCGATAGAGAGCCTACTTTTTTGTTCCTTTCGTTGCTGGAAATTAAGTGAGTTTTTGGTCTTATTCAAATGGATGGGGGTGAACTTAAACTAATTAAAAAAAATTAAATGAGAGTATCAATTGTTCTCGAACGACGAAGAACAGCTAGAAAAATTAAGGAAGCTTTGGCTAGAACTGATAAAATAGACAGGTTGTTGAATTTTGTGGTGGCTTTTCGCTCATTTTAACTGATTTGCAAACCCACGGCGCACTTTCAAGGATCATGTAGGGTGATTACTTCCATAATAGTTTTGTAATCTCTCATAACAGGGCTAAAAAATTTATTCATAACCCTTCGACTATGTTTAAATATCCTCGCAATGGAACTAGAGTATTAAAGATAATTTCCTTGCTCCCCTCTTCTTTCGATCAAGAGAACAATAAGAGAACAACTAAGCTTGTAAAGTGGCCAACTAAGCAAACATGTAAATCATTAGTAACAACTCTTTAATAAACTAAAATCACACCGCAAACATACTTAAACTGCATAAAACTCTTCCGCCTCCCCTATAAGGCTTATCTCTCCATACAAACCGATTTCAACATAGAAATCAACATCCTAATCATGATAGAATAAGAAAAGAGAGGAAATGATTAAGAGTTATCAAGCTTTGTTGGTGTCCTTCAATAGAAGTCCCCCTCCTTTGAGCTCTCTCATCCACCTCTTTGCCTTACTCTATCCTTCTCGGTTTTCTTTTCCTTCTCCTATCAACAGCTTCTGAATTAGGATTCTTCTTCCTTCTTGGTTTTCTTTTGCCTTCGGTAGACATTAAAGGATGTCAGATATATTTCTGGTCTCAAGAAGAACCTGATATGTATTGGTCAGTTCGATAGCATAGGTTATGCAACAAAGTTTGGGAAGAGTTCGTGGAAGATTGTGAAGGGTGCTATGGTGGTAGCACATGGCACAAAATCTAGAACCTTATACACCACTACAGGGTGTATGAAAATGGCTGCGGTTGCTGGAGTGCTTCAAGTTCAAGTCTATGGCATAATAAACTTGGACATATGAGCGTCAAAGGAATGAAGATGCTGGTTGCAAATGGAGTTTTAGAAGGCCTAAAGTCTGTTGACATAGGTCTTTCTGAGAGATGCGTTATGTGAAACAGAAACGAGTTAGCTTCTCAAAGGCTGCCAGAGAATCAAAGAAAGTACGATTGGAAATGGTCCATGCAGACGTTTGGGGACCATCTCCAGTTTCATCACTGGGCGGATCAAAGTTCTAGGTCACCTTCATCGAGATTTCAGCAGGAAGGTATGGGTTTATTTCCTGAAACACAAAGTCAAATGTGTTTGTCACCTTCTAGAAGTGGAAGGCTGAAGTTGAAAATCACACCGGCTTGAAGATCAAATGATTGAGGTCTGACAGTGGAGGAGAGTACGACAAGTCAGAGTTTATAACATTTTGTGCAGCGGAGGGAATTAGATTAATGAGGACAGTTCCTGGTAAGGCAAGAAAAAATGGTGTTGCAGAAAGAATGAACAGAACATTGAATGAGCGGGCAAGAAGCATGAGGATTCATTCTGGATTGCCAAAGACATTTTGGGCCGATGCTGTAAATAATGCAGCCTACTTGATGAATAGAGGACCGTCAGTACCCTTGAAGTTCAAGTTGCCGGAAGGAACTCACGTACTCTCACTTGGGAACTTTTGGTTGTACTGCGTATGTTCACGTCAATCCAGAGAAAAGAGACAAGCTTGATGCTAAGGCTGTGAAGTGCAACTTCATAGGCTATGACTCTGACATGTTCGGGTACAAATTTTGGGACGACAAGAATAGGAAAATCCTAAGACATTGTGACGTAATCTTTGATGAAAAAGTCCTGTACGAGGACAAAGAGAAGATAAACTTTGAGACCATGAAGCAAGTGGAAGTTGAGCTTGAGTCGCAGGAAAACTCACCCAATGATATTAGAGCAGAAGCTCGTGAAACTCCTAAGACCGTTACTGAAGAACCAGACGTAGAGCAAGTTACACCTGAGCAGGTGTTGAGGAGATGACCCAAAGCTATCAGAGCACCAGATAGATATTCACCTTCATTACATTATTTGTCGTGGCTGACGAAGGAGAACCAGAGTCCCTTGATGACGACCTACAGTTGGAGGATACAACCAAGTGGGAGAAAGCCATGGATGATAGGATGTCTAGGCCTCAGAAATGCATTGCTCTTTCATCTACTGAAGCTGAGTACGCGGAAATAGCTGAAGCTGGAAATGAGATGATATGGATGAAAGACTATCTAGAAGAATTACGCAAGAAGCAGTGCAAGAAGATTCTTCAGGTAGATGGTTAGAGTGACAAGCAGTTGGTGAGGAACCCGGTCTATCATTCAAAGACAAAACACAGAAGGCGATACCATTTCACTCGGAGGTCAGTGGAAGATGGTGATGTGTTTGGAGAAGATAGAGGGTGTAAAGAATCCAGCAAACATGTTGACAAAATGTGTTGACGTTGGAAGGTTGAGGTTGTGCAAAGCCTCAATTGGTATGGTGCAGTGAAGATTGAGAATGAAATTCTTTGTTGGCTGGATCGGTCTACAAGTGGGAGATTGTTTACATATGGAGCCTGATGCCCATTTACAGTAAATATTTACTAAAGATCTGGTAGAGATATATATGGTAGATATTTCGTAAAGATCCGGTAGAGATATATATGGTAGATATTTCGTAAAAATTTAGTAAAGCTTTATTTAGTAAACTGAAACGATATATACCTCATCAAGCAATGCTTTCAAGATGTACTTTTCTTCATTCTCTGTATTCTGTTTTGGTGTACATACCTGAAAAGTCATCAATAAAACCTTTAGCCAACATTCCTCCTTGAATTTTCTCTCTCCTGTTCTTTGTGTTCGTCTTGATCGAGGATATGTGTTGTTGTGCGATTCTAACAATTACTTCAATAATAATTTTGTAATTTCTAATAACAGGGCTAAAAAATTATTTATAACCCTTCAACTACGTTCATGTATCCTCGCAATGGAACTAGAGTATTAAAGATAATTCCCTTCTCCCCTCTTCTTTCGAACAAGAGAACAATAAGAGAACAACTATGCATGTAAAGTGGCCAACTAAGCAAACATGTAAATCATTAGTAACAACTCTTTAATAAAATAAAATCACACCGTCAACATACTTAAACTACATAAAACTCTTCCGCCTCCCCTGTAAGGCTTAGCTCTCCATACAAAATGATTTCAACGTAGGAATCAACATCTTAATCGTGATAGAATAAGAAAAGAGAGAAACTGATTAAGAGTTATCAAGCTTTGTTTCTGTCCTTCGATGGAAGTCCCCCTACTTTGAGCTCTCTCTCTCATCCACCTCTTTGCCTTAATCTATCCTTCTTGGTTTCCTTTTCCTTCTCCTATCAACAGCTGCTGAATTAGGGTTCTTCTTCCTTTTTGGTTTTCTATTCCGTTCGGTGGCCCTCTTCTCTTTAGGTAATCTTCCTGATAAGACAACCCTAATCCTCAGCCCGATGATCCAAGCTTTTGTTGAAGCAAGAACCCTTGAATCAAAGAAATCAACGCCAACTTATACAAAATTCGGATCAATCAAGAGATAAGGCAAGAATTAGATTACCTCTTAAGATAAAAGATCTAGAAGCAAGATTTGAAATCTTGTTTTAAATTGAGTCACTCCACAATTTGATGAATGCTTGATTGAATGGCTCAGATGCAAATCTACCACAAGAATTGCATGAAAGTAAACAATAACTAATTGTAACTCAAAAGAATAAAAACACACTTCTTATATCCAAATATGTATGGATCCACCATGAAGTTCTTATATGGTATGATTAAGACACCTTATATTTCGTATCAGAGTCAAGTTATGACTCTTTATAATAGACCATTGCGGTGAACGTGGATCGAACACGTGACCTTCAGATCTTCAGTCTGACGCTCTCCCAACTGAGCTATCCCCGCTATTTGCTAACGTAAAAATGCATAAGTAGAGTTATCCCCGCTACAAAGTTTAAATCATTACGAAATATTTCACAAATAAAACATAACCTAGATTGCACAGTCAAGTTAGGAATCTCGTCACCATTGCGGTGAACATGGATCAAACACATAACACCTTCAAATCTTCAGTCTAACGCTCTCCCAACTAAGCTATCCCCGCTATTTTAACATAATAAAAATGCATAAGTAGAGCTATCTCTTCTATTTAATCACCGCTAATTAGTTGAGTTATGCTTAACTTGACAATTGATTACAATCAAAATTAATATGTGTAACTTTCTATCAAAGTTTAAATCGCAAATAAATATTCACTCATTAATTGATGAAATAGTCTAATTAAGACTCCGGTTCAAATGCGGTGAACGTGAATCAAACACGTGACCTTTAGATCTTTAGTCTAACGCTCTCCCAACTGAGCTATCCCCACCATAAGAGAACGGTAAGTGATAAAGCCCAACGAAGTTTAGAGTAGTTATGTCTTGTGTGGCTTAGATTGATTGTTATTATATGGATTGTTATATGGATGTTTTTGTTTGTTGTCATGCCTATTGATTACGAAAATAATTACTTTGGTATTGCATTTGTGCACGTTATGATTTTTGAATGAAATAAATGTGATAAGGGTTACACCCTTTGTGTATCGGGTAACCAGCCACCATTGGTCACATGGGTGATTGATGAAATTTATAAACGTGGTAAGGGTTACACGTTGTGTGTATAGTGTAGCCAACCACTATTGGTCACTAAGCATTGGATGCTAAAAGCTATTCTAGGTGAGTAGATTACATGCTATGTGTTATGAGTAACCAACCACCAAGGTCCCTTCATTTTGATTGATGAAACTATACGATGGTTTGCTTGTCTAACCACACTAGGGGAGTTAATGAGTTTTTTCGTACTTACCCTATTTTCAAATGATTTTCAAGTAAGGTTGTAGCATGGGAGTGACTGATGACTCGTGAATGTATAGAGAAAAATGGTGTAAAATTCACAAGAATACATGTAAATATACAATATCACAAATAGTAAATAACAAGTATATTGTCGTTTCGATAGAGAGCCTACTTTTTTGTTCCTTTCGTTGCTGGAAATTAAGTGAGTTTTTGGTCTTATTCAAATGGATGGGGGTGAACTTAAACTAATTAAAAAAAATTAAATGAGAGTATCAATTGTTCTCGAACGACGAAGAACAGCTAGAAAAATTAAGGAAGCTTTGGCTAGAACTGATAAAATAGACAGGTTGTTGAATTTTGTGGTGGCTTTTCGCTCATTTTAACTGATTTGCAAACCCACGGCGCACTTTCAAGGATCATGTAGGGTGATTACTTCCATAATAGTTTTGTAATCTCTCATAACAGGGCTAAAAAATTTATTCATAACCCTTCGACTATGTTTAAATATCCTCGCAATGGAACTAGAGTATTAAAGATAATTTCCTTGCTCCCCTCTTCTTTCGATCAAGAGAACAATAAGAGAACAACTAAGCTTGTAAAGTGGCCAACTAAGCAAACATGTAAATCATTAGTAACAACTCTTTAATAAACTAAAATCACACCGCAAACATACTTAAACTGCATAAAACTCTTCCGCCTCCCCTATAAGGCTTATCTCTCCATACAAACCGATTTCAACATAGAAATCAACATCCTAATCATGATAGAATAAGAAAAGAGAGGAAATGATTAAGAGTTATCAAGCTTTGTTGGTGTCCTTCAATAGAAGTCCCCCTCCTTTGAGCTCTCTCATCCACCTCTTTGCCTTACTCTATCCTTCTCGGTTTTCTTTTCCTTCTCCTATCAACAGCTTCTGAATTAGGATTCTTCTTCCTTCTTGGTTTTCTTTTGCCTTCGGTAGACATTAAAGGATGTCAGATATATTTCTGGTCTCAAGAAGAACCTGATATGTATTGGTCAGTTCGATAGCATAGGTTATGCAACAAAGTTTGGGAAGAGTTCGTGGAAGATTGTGAAGGGTGCTATGGTGGTAGCACATGGCACAAAATCTAGAACCTTATACACCACTACAGGGTGTATGAAAATGGCTGCGGTTGCTGGAGTGCTTCAAGTTCAAGTCTATGGCATAATAAACTTGGACATATGAGCGTCAAAGGAATGAAGATGCTGGTTGCAAATGGAGTTTTAGAAGGCCTAAAGTCTGTTGACATAGGTCTTTCTGAGAGATGCGTTATGTGAAACAGAAACGAGTTAGCTTCTCAAAGGCTGCCAGAGAATCAAAGAAAGTACGATTGGAAATGGTCCATGCAGACGTTTGGGGACCATCTCCAGTTTCATCACTGGGCGGATCAAAGTTCTAGGTCACCTTCATCGAGATTTCAGCAGGAAGGTATGGGTTTATTTCCTGAAACACAAAGTCAAATGTGTTTGTCACCTTCTAGAAGTGGAAGGCTGAAGTTGAAAATCACACCGGCTTGAAGATCAAATGATTGAGGTCTGACAGTGGAGGAGAGTACGACAAGTCAGAGTTTATAACATTTTGTGCAGCGGAGGGAATTAGATTAATGAGGACAGTTCCTGGTAAGGCAAGAAAAAATGGTGTTGCAGAAAGAATGAACAGAACATTGAATGAGCGGGCAAGAAGCATGAGGATTCATTCTGGATTGCCAAAGACATTTTGGGCCGATGCTGTAAATAATGCAGCCTACTTGATGAATAGAGGACCATCAGTACCCTTGAAGTTCAAGTTGCCGGAAGGAACTCACGTACTCTCACTTGGGAACTTTTGGTTGTACTGCGTATGTTCACGTCAATCCAGAGAAAAGAGACAAGCTTGATGCTAAGGCTGTGAAGTGCAACTTCATAGGCTATGACTCTGACATGTTCGGGTACAAATTTTGGGACGACAAGAATAGGAAAATCCTAAGACATTGTGACGTAATCTTTGATGAAAAAGTCCTGTACGAGGACAAAGAGAAGATAAACTTTGAGACCATGAAGCAAGTGGAAGTTGAGCTTGAGTCGCAGGAAAACTCACCCAATGATATTAGAGCAGAAGCTCGTGAAACTCCTAAGACCGTTACTGAAGAACCAGACGTAGAGCAAGTTACACCTGAGCAGGTGTTGAGGAGATGACCCAAAGCTATCAGAGCACCAGATAGATATTCACCTTCATTACATTATTTGTCGTGGCTGACGAAGGAGAACCAGAGTCCCTTGATGACGACCTACAGTTGGAGGATACAACCAAGTGGGAGAAAGCCATGGATGATAGGATGTCTAGGCCTCAGAAATGCATTGCTCTTTCATCTACTGAAGCTGAGTACGCGGAAATAGCTGAAGCTGGAAATGAGATGATATGGATGACAGACTATCTAGAAGAATTACGCAAGAAGCAGTGCAAGAAGATTCTTCAGGTAGATGGTTAGAGTGACAAGCAGTTGGTGAGGAACCCGGTCTATCATTCAAAGACAAAACACAGAAGGCGATACCATTTCACTCGGAGGTCAGTGGAAGATGGTGATGTGTTTGGAGAAGATAGAGGGTGTAAAGAATCCAGCAAACATGTTGACAAAATGTGTTGACGTTGGAAGGTTGAGGTTGTGCAAAGCCTCAATTGGTTGGTGCAGTGAAGATTGAGAATGAAATTCTTTGTTGGCTGGATCGGTCTACAAGTGGGAGATTGTTTACATATGGAGCCTGATGCCCATTTACAGTAAATATTTACTAAAGATCTGGTAGAGATATATATGGTAGATATTTCGTAAAGATCCGGTAGAGATATATATGGTAGATATTTCGTAAAGATTTAGTAAAGCTTTATTTAGTAAACTGAAACGATATATACCTCATCAAGCAATGCTTTCAAGATGTACTTTTCTTCATTCTCTGTATTCTGTTTTGGTGTACATACCTGAAAAGTCATCAATAAAACCTTTAGCCAACATTCCTCCTTGAATTTTCTCTCTCCTGTTCTTTGTGTTCGTCTTGATCGAGGATATGTGTTGTTGTGCGATTCTAACAATTACTTCAATAATAATTTTGTAATTTCTAATAACAGGGCTAAAAAATTATTTATAACCCTTCAACTACGTTCATGTATCCTCGCAATGGAACTAGAGTATTAAAGATAATTCCCTTCTCCCCTCTTCTTTCGAACAAGAGAACAATAAGAGAACAACTATGCATGTAAAGTGGCCAACTAAGCAAACATGTAAATCATTAGTAACAACTCTTTAATAAAATAAAATCACACCGTCAACATACTTAAACTACATAAAACTCTTCCGCCTCCCCTGTAAGGCTTAGCTCTCCATACAAAATGATTTCAACGTAGGAATCAACATCTTAATCGTGATAGAATAAGAAAAGAGAGAAACTGATTAAGAGTTATCAAGCTTTGTTTCTGTCCTTCGATGGAAGTCCCCCTACTTTGAGCTCTCTCTCTCATCCACCTCTTTGCCTTAATCTATCCTTCTTGGTTTCCTTTTCCTTCTCCTATCAACAGCTGCTGAATTAGGGTTCTTCTTCCTTTTTAGTTTTCTATTCCGTTCGGTGGCCCTCTTCTCTTTAGGTAATCTTCCTGATAAGACAACCCTAATCCTCAGCCCGATGATCCAAGCTTTTGTTGAAGCAAGAACCCTTGAATCAAAGAAATCAACGCCAACTTATACAAAATTCGGATCAATCAAGAGATAAGGCAAGAATTAGATTACCTCTTAAGATAAAAGATCTAGAAGCAAGATTTGGAATCTTGTTTTAAATTGAGTCACTCCACAATAGAACTTGATGAATGCTTGATTGAATGGCTCAGATGCAAATCTACCACAAGAATTGCATGAAAGTAAACAATAACTAATTGTAACTCAAAACCATCAAAATAATACTCTAAAATTGAAAAAAAGAGAATAAAAACACACTTCTTATATCCAAATATGTATGGATCCACCATGAAGTTCTTATATGGTATGATTAAGACACCTTATATTTCGTATCAGAGTCAAGTTATGACTCTTTATAATAGACCATTGCGGAGAACGTGGATCGAACACGTGACCTTCACATCTTCAGTCTGACGCTCTCCCAACTGAGCTATCCCCGCTATTTGCTAACGTAAAAATGCATAAGTAGAGTTATCCCCGCTACAAAGTTTAAATCATTACGAAATATTTCACAAATAAAACATAACCTAGATTGCACAGTCAAGTTAGGAATCTCGACACCATTGCGGTGAACATGGATCAAACACATAACACCTTCAAATCTTCAGTCTAACGCTCTCCCAACTAAGCTATCCCCGCTATTTTAACATAATAAAAATGCATAAGTAGAGCTATCTCTTCTATTTAATCACCGCTAATTAGTTGAGTTATGCTTAACTTGACAATTGATTACAATCAAAATTAATATGTGTAACTTTCTATCAAAGTTTAAATCGCAAATAAATATTCACTCATTAATTGATGAAATAGTCTAATTAAGACTCCGGTTCAAATGCGGTGAACGTGAATCAAACACGTGACCTTTAGATCTTTAGTCTAACGCTCTCCCAACTGAGCTATCCCCACCATAAGAGAACGGTAAGTGATAAAGCCCAACGAAGTTTAGAGTAGTTATGTCTTGTGTGGCTTAGATTGATTGTTATTATATGGATTGTTATATGGATGTTGTTGTTTGTTGTCATGCCTATTGATTACGAAAATAATTACTTTGGTATTGCATTTGTGCACGTTATGATTTTTGAATGAAATAAATGTGATAAGGGTTACACCCTTTGTGTATCGGGTAACCAGCCACCATTGGTCACATGGGTGATTGATGAAATTTATAAACGTGGTAAGGGTTACACGTTGTGTGTATAGTGTAGCCAACCACTATTGGTCACTAAGCATTGGATGCTAAAAGCTATTCTAGGTGAGTAGATTACATGCTATGTGTTATGAGTAACCAACCACCAAGGTCCCTTCATTTTGATTGATGAAACTATACGATGGTTTGCTTGTCTAACCACACTAGGGGAGTTAATGAGTTTTTTCGTACTTACCCTATTTTCAAATGATTTTCAAGTAAGGTTGTAGCATGGGAGTGACTGATGACTCGTGAATGTATAGAGAAAAATGGTGTAAAATTCACAAGAATACATGTAAATATACAATATCACAAATAGTAAATAACAAGTATATTGTCGTTTCGATAGAGAGCCTACTTTTTTGTTCCTTTCGTTGCTGGAAATTAAGTGAGTTTTTGGTCTTATTCAAATGGATGGGGGTGAACTTAAACTAATTAAAAAAAATTAAATGAGAGTATCAATTGTTCTCGAACGACGAAGAACAGCTAGAAAAATTAAGGAAGCTTTGGCTAGAACTGATAAAATAGACAGGTTGTTGAATTTTGTGGTGGCTTTTCGCTCATTTTAACTGATTTGCAAACCCACGGCGCACTTTCAAGGATCATGTAGGGTGATTACTTCCATAATAGTTTTGTAATCTCTCATAACAGGGCTAAAAAATTTATTCATAACCCTTCGACTATGTTTAAATATCCTCGCAATGGAACTAGAGTATTAAAGATAATTTCCTCGCTCCCCTCTTCTTTCGATCAAGAGAACAATAAGAGAACAACTAAGCTTGTAAAGTGGCCAACTAAGCAAACATGTAAATCATTAGTAACAACTCTTTAATAAACTAAAATCACACCGCAAACATACTTAAACTGCATAAAACTCTTCCGCCTCCCCTATAAGGCTTATCTCTCCATACAAACCGATTTCAACATAGAAATCAACATCCTAATCATGATAGAATAAGAAAAGAGAGGAAATGATTAAGAGTTATCAAGCTTTGTTGGTGTCCTTCAATAGAAGTCCCCCTCCTTTGAGCTCTCTCATCCACCTCTTTGCCTTACTCTATCCTTCTCGGTTTTCTTTTCCTTCTCCTATCAACAGCTTCTGAATTAGGATTCTTCTTCCTTCTTGGTTTTCTTTTGCCTTCGGTAGACATTAAAGGATGTCAGATATATTTCTGGTCTCAAGAAGAACCTGATATGTATTGGTCAGTTCGATAGCATAGGTTATGCAACAAAGTTTGGGAAGAGTTCGTGGAAGATTGTGAAGGGTGCTATGGTGGTAGCACATGGCACAAAATCTAGAACCTTATACACCACTACAGGGTGTATGAAAATGGCTGCGGTTGCTGGAGTGCTTCAAGTTCAAGTCTATGGCATAATAAACTTGGACATATGAGCGTCAAAGGAATGAAGATGCTGGTTGCAAATGGAGTTTTAGAAGGCCTAAAGTCTGTTGACATAGGTCTTTCTGAGAGATGCGTTATGTGAAACAGAAACGAGTTAGCTTCTCAAAGGCTGCCAGAGAATCAAAGAAAGTACGATTGGAAATGGTCCATGCAGACGTTTGGGGACCATCTCCAGTTTCATCACTGAGCGGATCAAAGTTCTAGGTCACCTTCATCGAGATTTCATCAGGAAGGTATGGGTTTATTTCCTGAAACACAAAGTCAAATGTGTTTGTCACCTTCTAGAAGTGGAAGGCTGAAGTTGAAAATCACACCGGCTTGAAGATCAAATGATTGAGGTCTGACAGTGGAGGAGAGTACGACAAGTCAGAGTTTATAACATTTTGTGCAGCGGAGGGAATTAGATTAATGAGGACAGTTCCTGGTAAGGCAAGAAAAAATGGTGTTGCAGAAAGAATGAACAGAACATTGAATGAGCGGGCAAGAAGCATGAGGATTCATTCTGGATTGCCAAAGACATTTTGGGCCGATGCTGTAAATAATGCAGCCTACTTGATGAATAGAGGACCGTCAGTACCCTTGAAGTTCAAGTTGCCGGAAGAAACTCACGTACTCTCACTTGGGAACTTTTGGTTGTACTGCGTATGTTCACGTCAATCCAGAGAAAAGAGACAAGCTTGATGCTAAGGCTGTGAAGTGCAACTTCATAGGCTATGACTCTGACATGTTCGGGTACAAATTTTGGGACGACAAGAATAGGAAAATCCTAAGACATTGTGACGTAATCTTTGATGAAAAAGTCCTGTACGAGGACAAAGAGAAGATAAACTTTGAGACCATGAAGCAAGTGGAAGTTGAGCTTGAGTCGCAGGAAAACTCACCCAATGATATTAGAGCAGAAGCTCGTGAAACTCCTAAGACCGTTACTGAAGAACCAGACGTAGAGCAAGTTACACCTGAGCAGGTGTTGAGGAGATGACCCAAAGCTATCAGAGCACCAGATAGATATTCACCTTCATTACATTATTTGTCGTGGCTGACGAAGGAGAACCAGAGTCCCTTGATGACGACCTACAGTTGGAGGATACAACCAAGTGGGAGAAAGCCATGGATGATAGGATGTCTAGGCCTCAGAAATGCATTGCTCTTTCATCTACTGAAGCTGAGTACGCGGAAATAGCTGAAGCTGGAAATGAGATGATATGGATGACAGACTATCTAGAAGAATTACGCAAGAAGCAGTGCAAGAAGATTCTTCAGGTAGATGGTTAGAGTGACAAGCAGTTGGTGAGGAACCCGGTCTATCATTCAAAGACAAAACACAGAAGGCGATACCATTTCACTCGGAGGTCAGTGGAAGATGGTGATGTGTTTGGAGAAGATAGAGGGTGTAAAGAATCCAGCAAACATGTTGACAAAATGTGTTGACGTTGGAAGGTTGAGGTTGTGCAAAGCCTCAATTGGTATGGTACAGTGAAGATTGAGAATGAAATTCTTTGTTGGCTGGATCGGTCTACAAGTGGGAGATTGTTTACATATGGAGCCTGATGCCCATTTACAGTAAATATTTACTAAAGATCTGGTAGAGATATATATGGTAGATATTTCGTAAAGATCCGGTAGAGATATATATGGTAGATATTTCGTAAAAATTTAGTAAAGCTTTATTTAGTAAACTGAAACGATATATACCTCATCAAGCAATGCTTTCAAGATGTACTTTTCTTCATTCTCTGTATTCTGTTTTGGTGTACATACCTGAAAAGTCATCAATAAAACCTTTAGCCAACATTCCTCCTTGAATTTTCTCTCTCCTGTTATTTGTGTTCGTCTTGATCGAGGATATGTGTTGTTGTGCGATTCTAACAATTACTTCAATAATAATTTTGTAATTTCTAATAACAGGGCTAAAAAATTATTTATAACCCTTCAACTACGTTCATGTATCCTCGCAATGGAACTAGAGTATTAAAGATAATTCCCTTCTCCCCTCTTCTTTCGAACAAGAGAACAATAAGAGAACAACTATGCATGTAAAGTGGCCAACTAAGCAAACATGTAAATCATTAGTAACAACTCTTTAATAAAATAAAATCACACCGTCAACATACTTAAACTACATAAAACTCTTCCGCCTCCCCTGTAAGGCTTAGCTCTCCATACAAAATGATTTCAACGTAGGAATCAACATCTTAATCGTGATAGAATAAGAAAAGAGAGAAACTGATTAAGAGTTATCAAGCTTTGTTTCTGTCCTTCGATGGAAGTCCCCCTACTTTGAGCTCTCTCTCTCATCCACCTCTTTGCCTTAATCTATCCTTCTTGGTTTCCTTTTCCTTCTCCTATCAACAGCTGCTGAATTAGGGTTCTTCTTCCTTTTTAGTTTTCTATTCCGTTCGGTGGCCCTCTTCTCTTTAGGTAATCTTCCTGATAAGACAACCCTAATCCTCAGCCCGATGATCCAAGCTTTTGTTGAAGCAAGAACCCTTGAATCAAAGAAATCAACGCCAACTTATACAAAATTCGGATCAATCAAGAGATAAGGCAAGAATTAGATTACCTCTTAAGATAAAAGATCTAGAAGCAAGATTTGAAATCTTGTTTTAAATTGAGTCACTCCACAATAGAACTTGATGAATGCTTGATTGAATGGCTCAGATGCAAATCTACCACAAGAATTGCATGAAACTTAGAAATGGCAAAGATGATGCTCGAATTTGTAAGGGTAAAAGTCTCAATTTGAGATCTCAATTTCATTCATCCGAAATCTGCCTTTTACATAATAAGTTGTTGGTATTTAAGTCTTCCCACAAAAGAAACTTTCAATTCTTCAAATGCCACTAACATTTATCCCAATCCCCTTAAATCTCCACAAAAGAAGAAGTCAATTTGACCCATAACTTCCACCCTTCTGCGCATTACAAAAATTATAAAATTAAAAATAATAAATCGCAATTTATAGCAACTTCATCCGCTACTTCAACCGTGCAAATATTCACTTCTGAAGCTCCAAATGGTCCTTCCTCAACCGAATCAGCTTGTAACATATGAAATGATGGTTGAACCGAGCCTATTCAATTTTGTAGATGAAGAATGAATACTTGTTGACGCTTGTTAGCCTTGGATTCTGTAATAGGTCTAGTTGGAACATTTGGAACACCGTGATTCTTATCAAGAACCATAATATCCCTAGACCATATATGGTATCATGTGTGGTGATGATTCAGTGCTGCCATAAGGCCTTTGTTTCATAGACTAGTCTTTGGGTGGTCGAGAGATCATATAGATATATTATGAGATGAGAGAAACGAGTGCGACATGATGTTATAGTCCTACTTTAGAATTGTCATCTATTCTTTGGTATGTATGCACCCAGATAGGATCAAAACCATACCGTCTACAGGGCATCAGTGTCGCTCAAACGTGGGTCGTGCCTCACCATGACATGCATGGATCACTATATTGTCGTGCCTCATCATGTGCATATACATGTATGTATCGCGCAACACACACTTACACACATATAATAAATACATATATACATGCATAAATACATACATACCTATACATATACATAAACACACCGACATATATATATATATATATATATATATATATATGTGTGTGTGTATTATATTATGTATTTGTATATAGCACATATTTATACATTTTTATAATTTTCATCATTTTTATTTTTAAATGTGCAAAATTTACCATATATTCATTCTATATTCTTCTATTAAAGAAGATTTGCCCTAAAATTTTAAAGATCCACTTAACTATAATTATTTATGGATAAAAAAAATAGTTAATTTCTATATTAGCTAATAGACTTCCAATTAAATAGTCTAGTGATTTTATAAGTAGTTTATTACAATTTTATTTTGATTTTTTATTTTTCATGTTTTAAACTTTAGCAATGGATCGATACATTATTCATTTTTTATTGAGAAAAATTCTTAATAAAGAAGAAATATAAAAGAAGAAATGGAGTTATACTTACCATGTTTGAAGAGATTTGAGCGTATATTCAACTCAACTCATGTGCTGCAATTAGTGAAAAAATATATGATCGGATTAAAAGTCAATCAAATCAATATAGAAATATCATTTAAAACTAAACAAACAATTACTTTGGATTCAACATGTTTTAGACCTAATTTAATTTTTTAGATGGTAAACTTTTTCAATCCAATAAATCCTTATCAAATAATGAATTCGCCTAATCTAATATTAAAATATTCACCTTACGGTTGATTCGAGTTGTTCGAGTAATTGAATAAAAATTAATTTATAATTTTTTTTTAAATACCCATTTAGATGACGTGGTTCTTGGAGTAACTATTTTAACACTCTAATACACATAAAATATTTTTTTAAAAACAAACAACAAAAACAAGATGCCAAATTTAAAAAGTTCTCACTACAGGTTATATTTTTCTAAACAGTCTGGTTGTGCTAATATTCTATGTAAATCCAACCATTTCATTTACAACCCAAAATTTAACCCTTAGAAATAATAACAATAATAGTAATAAATCCCTTCCCTATTTTTGATTCCTAAATTATCCTATAAAATCGTTTGTCCCCCAATCTAAAAATCATAAACTCGCAAACAAAATTCATCATGGATCTTCCTCCAAAACCCACAAAACTCAATGTAATGTTTCTTCTTCTTTCTCTTTGAATTTCATTTTCTTTTTCTTTGTTTTCTTTCCATTGATCTTGTGGGCTTGGCTTGTTCTTCTACTTTCATTGGTTTTTGTCTGGAATCACTTCAAATGATTGTGGGTTTTTGTTCAAAACCCCGAATGGTTTATTGAAGAACTTTTTTTTCCCGTGGATCCTTACTATTCTCGATCAAATTCGAAAATGTAACCAACAAAAAGATGAACAAAAAGAGATTGAATCATCTTTGATTTTTTTCGGTAGGTTACAGCAGCGAGAATCTCGGTCGTGATCGTACTGGCATTGGTGAGCTTAGCCACCGTGGACGCTATGAATCCGCGTCTAAGTTCGAACTCCCTTGAATTTCAGGCGATCAATTGTCGGAAACACTCAGCGTTGTTAACGGAGTTTGGCGGCGTCGGCGACGGAGTAACTTCAAATACTCACGCGTTCCGAAAAGCGATTGAACATCTCAGCACAATGGCAGCAGATGGCGGAGCTCAATTGGTCGTGCCGCCGGGAAAATGGCTGACCGGAAGTTTTAATCTGACTAGCCATTTCACACTTTTTATCGATAAAGAAGCTAAAATTCTTGCATCCCAGGTTCGACCTATCGAGTATTTTATTTTTATAAACCTAACACCTTTGGGAGTGGTGATTTGAATTTTAATCTTTAATCCAAAATAAATGAGTTAGATTTGTTCCTCATAATTTAATTTAATGGTGCAGAATGAATCAGAATGGCCACTCGTGAAAGTTCTCCCATCTTATGGGAGGGGAAGAGATGCTCCTGGTGGACGGTACAGCAGCCTCATCTTTGGAACTAATCTCACCGATGTGGTTATCACGGGTGATTATTTTTTCTTACCTTTTAACATTCTAATTTTTTTTTTTAAATGGATTGCAAAATTATAACAGGCTTCCGTGCTATCAGAATTAAATAAAAAAGAACTAAGGTAACTGAAAACATAAAAAGAACATTTATAGAAAATAAAGTTGGGTTGGTGACATGGTGTAGGTAACAACGGTACACTCGACGGGCAGGGATCTTCTTGGTGGGAAAAGTTTAAGAAAGGGGAGCTCAAGGTAACACGGCCATATGTGATCGAGATCATGTACTCTGATCAAATCCAGATCTCGAATCTCACTTTGATCAACTCACCTTCTTGGTTCGTCCATCCGATTTATAGCAGGTTTGGCTATTTCGCTTCCGTCCCATTATCCTTGTATTTTAGGATTATGCTTCGAAAAAAGTATACCATTCAAATTCCTCCCGACCAAAAAGAATTTTTAATTATATATCGTAATATGGGTGAAAATGCAGAAATGTGATTATCCAAGGGCTCACCATCTTGGCTCCAGTCACCGTACCCAACACCGACGGAATCAATCCAGGTTCCCTTCTTCTTCTCCTTTAAAACCTTAGGGTTCTTTTCTTCCTCAATCCCTCTCGCTAATTCTCCGTTCAATTTATCAGATTCTTGTTCCAACACTCGAATCGAAGACTGCTACATTGTCTCCGGTGACGATTGCATCGCCATCAAGAGCGGATGGGACCAATACGGTATCAAGTTCGGAATGCCGACCGAGGACCTCGTCATTCGCCGCCTCACTTGCATCTCACCAGATTCTGCAGGTATTGCCCTTGGCAGCGAAATGTCCGGCGGAATCCGCAACGTCAGGATCGAAAACGTTACAGCAATCAACACACAGTCTGCCGTCAGAATCAAAACCGCTCGCGGACGAGGCGGTTTCGTCAAGGACATTTTCGTCCGAAGAATGTTTCTATCCACGATGAAATACGTCTTCTGGATAACTGGAGACTACAAATCGCATGCGGATGACAAGTTCGATCCCTCGGCATTGCCATTGATTAAGAACATTAATTACAGAGACGTGGTGGCCGAGAATGTTAATATGTCGGCAAATTTGGCGGGGATTTCAGGAGATCCATTCACGGATATTTGTGTTTCAAATGTGAAGATTGGATTGTCGGCGACGCCTAAAAAGTTGCAGTGGAACTGTACGAACATTGAGGGATTTAGTAGCGATGTGGATCCGCCGCCATGTGCTCCGCTGGCTAAGGCAGCGAAAAGCGGTGGATGTGACTTTCCCGAGGATCAGCTGCCGATTGAGAATGTTCAGTTGAAGTCATGCTCGGTTGAAATTCCTACCTTCTCGTAAAGACTTTGTTTTTTTTTTTTTTTTTTTTTTTTAATTCTATGGAATAAATGATAATGAAAAATTTAATGAACATATAGATAAAATGAGAAGTTTTTAAATTTGAAACTAACCTATTTCAACTAGATTTGTAATATATCACTAAACAATAACTAATTGTAACTCAAAACCATCAAAATAATACTCTAAAATTGAAAAAAAGAGAATAAAAACACACTTCTTATATCCAAATATGTATGGATCCACCATGAAGTTCTTATATGGTATGAGTAAGACACCTTATATTTCGTATCAGAGTCAAGTTATGACTCTTTATAATAGACCATTGCGGAGAACGTGGATCGAACACGTGACCTTCACATCTTCAGTCTGACGCTCTCCCAACTGAGCTATCCCCGCTATTTGCTAACGTAAAAATGCATAAGTAGAGTTATCCCCGCTACAAAGTTTAAATCATTACGAAATATTTCACAAATAAAACATAACCTAGATTGCACAGTCAAGTTAGGAATCTCGACACCATTGCGGTGAACATGGATCAAACACATAACACCTTCAAATCTTCAGTCTAACGCTCTCCCAACTAAGCTATCCCCGCTATTTTAACATAATAAAAATGCATAAGTAGAGCTATCTCTTCTATTTAATCACCGCTAATTAGTTGAGTTATGCTTAACTTGACAATTGATTACAATCAAAATTAATATGTGTAACTTTCTATCAAAGTTTAAATCGCAAATAAATATTCACTCATTAATTGATGAAATAGTCTAATTAAGACTCCGGTTCAAATGCGGTGAACGTGAATCAAACACGTGACCTTTAGATCTTTAGTCTAACGCTCTCCCAACTGAGCTATCCCCACCATAAGAGAACGGTAAGTGATAAAGCCCAACGAAGTTTAGAGTAGTTATGTCTTGTGTGGCTTAGATTGATTGTTATTATATGGATTGTTATATGGATGTTGTTGTTTGTTGTCATGCCTATTGATTACGAAAATAATTACTTTGGTATTGCATTTGTGCACGTTATGATTTTTGAATGAAATAAATGTGATAAGGGTTACACCCTTTGTGTATCGGGTAACCAGCCACCATTGGTCACATGGGTGATTGATGAAATTTATAAACGTGGTAAGGGTTACACGTTGTGTGTATAGTGTAGCCAACCACTATTGGTCACTAAGCATTGGATGCTAAAAGCTATTCTAGGTGAGTAGATTACATGCTATGTGTTATGAGTAACCAACCACCAAGGTCCCTTCATTTTGATTGATGAAACTATACGATGGTTTGCTTGTCTAACCACACTAGGGGAGTTAATGAGTTTTTTCGTACTTACCCTATTTTCAAATGATTTTCAAGTAAGGTTGTAGCATGGGAGTGACTGATGACTCGTGAATGTATAGAGAAAAATGGTGTAAATTTGAAACTAACCTATTTCAACTAGATTTGTAATATATCACTAAACAATAACTAATTGTAACTCAAAACCATCAAAATAATACTCTAAAATTGAAAAAAAGAGAATAAAAACACACTTCTTATATCCAAATATGTATGGATCCACCATGAAGTTCTTATATGGTATGATTAAGACACCTTATATTTCGTATCAGAGTCAAGTTATGACTCTTTATAATAGACCATTGCGGTGAACGTGGATCGAACACGTGACCTTCAGATCTTCAGTCTGACGCTCTCCCAACTGAGCTATCCCCGCTATTTGCTAACGTAAAAATGCATAAGTAGAGTTATCCCCGCTACAAAGTTTAAATCATTACGAAATATTTCACAAATAAAACATAACCTAGATTGCACAGTCAAGTTAGGAATCTCGACACCATTGCGGTGAACATGGATCAAACACATAACACCTTCAAATCTTCAGTCTAACGCTCTCCCAACTAAGCTATCCCCGCTATTTTAACATAATAAAAATGCATAAGTAGAGCTATCTCTTCTATTTAATCACCGCTAATTAGTTGAGTTATGCTTAACTTGACAATTGATTACAATCAAAATTAATATGTGTAACTTTCTATCAAAGTTTAAATCGCAAATAAATATTCACTCATTAATTGATGAAATAGTCTAATTAAGACTCCGGTTCAAATGCGGTGAACGTGAATCAAACACGTGACCTTTAGATCTTTAGTCTAACGCTCTCCCAACTGAGCTATCCCCACCATAAGAGAACGGTAAGTGATAAAGCCCAACGAAGTTTAGAGTAGTTATGTCTTGTGTGGCTTAGATTGATTGTTATTATATGGATTGTTATATGGATGTTGTTGTTTGTTGTCATGCCTATTGATTACGAAAATAATTACTTTGGTATTGCATTTGTGCACGTTATGATTTTTGAATGAAATAAATGTGATAAGGGTTACACCCTTTGTGTATCGGGTAACCAGCCACCATTGGTCACATGGGTGATTGATGAAATTTATAAACGTGGTAAGGGTTACACGTTGTGTGTATAGTGTAGCCAACCACTATTGGTCACTAAGCATTGGATGCTAAAAGCTATTCTAGGTGAGTAGATTACATGCTATGTGTTATGAGTAACCAACCACCAAGGTCCCTTCATTTTGATTGATGAAACTATACGATGGTTTGCTTGTCTAACCACACTAGGGGAGTTAATGAGTTTTTTCGTACTTACCCTATTTTCAAATGATTTTCAAGTAAGGTTGTAGCATGGGAGTGACTGATGACTCGTGAATGTATAGAGAAAAATGGTGTAAAATTCACAAGAATACATGTAAATATACAATATCACAAATAGTAAATAACAAGTATATTGTCGTTTCGATAGAGAGCCTACTTTTTTGTTCCTTTCGTTGCTGGAAATTAAGTGAGTTTTTGGTCTTATTCAAATGGATGGGGGTGAACTTAAACTAATTAAAAAAAATTAAATGAGAGTATCAATTGTTCTCGAACGACGAAGAACAGCTAGAAAAATTAAGGAAGCTTTGGCTAGAACTGATAAAATAGACAGGTTGTTGAATTTTGTGGTGGCTTTTCGCTCATTTTAACTGATTTGCAAACCCACGGCGCACTTTCAAGGATCATGTAGGGTGATTACTTCCATAATAGTTTTGTAATCTCTCATAACAGGGCTAAAAATTTATTCATAACCCTTCGACTATGTTTAAATATCCTCGCAATGGAACTAGAGTATTAAAGATAATTTCCTTGCTCCCCTCTTCTTTCGATCAAGAGAACAATAAGAGAACAACTAAGCTTGTAAAGTGGCCAACTAAGCAAACATGTAAATCATTAGTAACAACTCTTTAATAAACTAAAATCACACCGCAAACATACTTAAACTGCATAAAACTCTTCCGCCTCCCCTATAAGGCTTATCTCTCCATACAAACCGATTTCAACATAGAAATCAACATCCTAATCATGATAGAATAAGAAAAGAGAGGAAATGATTAAGAGTTATCAAGCTTTGTTGGTGTCCTTCAATAGAAGTCCCCCTCCTTTGAGCTCTCTCATCCACCTCTTTGCCTTACTCTATCCTTCTCGGTTTTCTTTTCCTTCTCCTATCAACAGCTTCTGAATTAGGATTCTTCTTCCTTCTTGGTTTTCTTTTGCCTTCGGTAGACATTAAAGGATGTCAGATATATTTCTGGTCTCAAGAAGAACCTGATATGTATTGGTCAGTTCGATAGCATAGGTTATGCAACAAAGTTTGGGAAGAGTTCGTGGAAGATTGTGAAGGGTGCTATGGTGGTAGCACATGGCACAAAATCTAGAACCTTATACACCACTACAGGGTGTATGAAAATGGCTGCGGTTGCTGGAGTGCTTCAAGTTCAAGTCTATGGCATAATAAACTTGGACATATGAGCGTCAAAGGAATGAAGATGCTGGTTGCAAATGGAGTTTTAGAAGGCCTAAAGTCTGTTGACATAGGTCTTTCTGAGAGATGCGTTATGTGAAACAGAAACGAGTTAGCTTCTCAAAGGCTGCCAGAGAATCAAAGAAAGTACGATTGGAAATGGTCCATGCAGACGTTTGGGGACCATCTCCAGTTTCATCACTGGGCGGATCAAAGTTCTAGGTCACCTTCATCGAGATTTCAGCAGGAAGGTATGGGTTTATTTCCTGAAACACAAAGTCAAATGTGTTTGTCACCTTCTAGAAGTGGAAGGCTGAAGTTGAAAATCACACCGGCTTGAAGATCAAATGATTGAGGTCTGACAGTGGAGGAGAGTACAACAAGTCAGAGTTTATAACATTTTGTGCAGCGGAGGGAATTAGATTAATGAGGACAGTTCCTGGTAAGGCAAGAAAAAATGGTGTTGCAGAAAGAATGAACAGAACATTGAATGAGCGGGCAAGAAGCATGAGGATTCATTCTGGATTGCCAAAGACATTTTGGGCCGATGCTGTAAATAATGCAGCCTACTTGATGAATAGAGGACCGTCAGTACCCTTGAAGTTCAAGTTGCCGGAAGGAACTCACGTACTCTCACTTGGGAACTTTTGGTTGTACTGCGTATGTTCACGTCAATCCAGAGAAAAGAGACAAGCTTGATGCTAAGGCTGTGAAGTGCAACTTCATAGGCTATGACTCTGACATGTTCGGGTACAAATTTTGGGACGACAAGAATAGGAAAATCCTAAGACATTGTGACGTAATCTTTGATGAAAAAGTCCTGTACGAGGACAAAGAGAAGATAAACTTTGAGACCATGAAGCAAGTGGAAGTTGAGCTTGAGTCGCAGGAAAACTCACCCAATGATATTAGAGCAGAAGCTCGTGAAACTCCTAAGACCGTTACTGAAGAACCAGACGTAGAGCAAGTTACACCTGAGCAGGTGTTGAGGAGATGACCCAAAGCTATCAGAGCACCAGATAGATATTCACCTTCATTACATTATTTGTCGTGGCTGACGAAGGAGAACCAGAGTCCCTTGATGACGACCTACAGTTGGAGGATACAACCAAGTGGGAGAAAGCCATGGATGATAGGATGTCTAGGCCTCAGAAATGCATTGCTCTTTCATCTACTGAAGCTGAGTACGCGGAAATAGCTGAAGCTGGAAATGAGATGATATGGATGACAGACTATCTAGAAGAATTACGCAAGAAGCAGTGCAAGAAGATTCTTCAGGTAGATGGTTAGAGTGACAAGCAGTTGGTGAGGAACCCGGTCTATCATTCAAAGACAAAACACAGAAGGCGATACCATTTCACTCGGAGGTCAGTGGAAGATGGTGATGTGTTTGGAGAAGATAGAGGGTGTAAAGAATCCAGCAAACATGTTGACAAAATGTGTTGACGTTGGAAGGTTGAGGTTGTGCAAAGCCTCAATTGGTTGGTGCAGTGAAGATTGAGAATGAAATTCTTTGTTGGCTGGATCGGTCTACAAGTGGGAGATTGTTTACATATGGAGCCTGATGCCCATTTACAGTAAATATTTACTAAAGATCTGGTAGAGATATATATGGTAGATATTTCGTAAAGATCCGGTAGAGATATATATGGTAGATATTTCGTAAAGATTTAGTAAAGCTTTATTTAGTAAACTGAAACGATATATACCTCATCAAGCAATGCTTTCAAGATGTACTTTTCTTCATTCTCTGTATTCTGTTTTGGTGTACATACCTGAAAAGTCATCAATAAAACCTTTAGCCAACATTCCTCCTTGAATTTTCTCTCTCCTGTTCTTTGTGTTCGTCTTGATCGAGGATATGTGTTGTTGTGCGATTCTAACAATTACTTCAATAATAATTTTGTAATTTCTAATAACAGGGCTAAAAAATTATTTATAACCCTTCAACTACGTTCATGTATCCTCGCAATGGAACTAGAGTATTAAAGATAATTCCCTTCTCCCCTCTTCTTTCGAACAAGAGAACAATAAGAGAACAACTATGCATGTAAAGTGGCCAACTAAGCAAACATGTAAATCATTAGTAACAACTCTTTAATAAAATAAAATCACACCGTCAACATACTTAAACTACATAAAACTCTTCCGCCTCCCCTGTAAGGCTTAGCTCTCCATACAAAATGATTTCAACGTAGGAATCAACATCTTAATCGTGAAAAGAGAGAAACTGATTAAGAGTTATCAAGCTTTGTTTCTGTCCTTCGATGGAAGTCCCCCTACTTTGAGCTCTCTCTCTCATCCACCTCTTTGCCTTAATCTATCCTTCTTGGTTTCCTTTTCCTTCTCCTATCAACAGCTGCTGAATTAGGGTTCTTCTTCCTTTTTAGTTTTCTATTCCGTTCGGTGGCCCTCTTCTCTTTAGGTAATCTTCCTGATAAGACAACCCTAATCCTCAGCCCGATGATCCAAGCTTTTGTTGAAGCAAGAACCCTTGAATCAAAGAAATCAACGCCAACTTATACAAAATTCGGATCAATCAAGAGATAAGGCAAGAATTAGATTACCTCTTAAGATAAAAGATCTAGAAGCAAGATTTGGAATCTTGTTTTAAATTGAGTCACTCCACAATAGAACTTGATGAATGCTTGATTGAATGGCTCAGATGCAAATCTACCACAAGAATTGCATGAAAGTAAACAATAACTAATTGTAACTCAAAACCATCAAAATAATACTCTAAAATTGAAAAAAAGAGAATAAAAACACACTTCTTATATCCAAATATGTATGGATCCACCATGAAGTTCTTATATGGTATGATTAAGACACCTTATATTTCGTATCAGAGTCAAGTTATGACTCTTTATAATAGACCATTGCGGTGAACGTGGATCGAACACGTGACCTTCAGATCTTCAGTCTGACGCTCTCCCAACTGAGCTATCCCCGCTATTTGCTAACGTAAAAATGCATAAGTAGAGTTATCCCCGCTACAAAGTTTAAATCATTACGAAATATTTCACAAATAAAACATAACCTAGATTGCACAGTCAAGTTAGGAATCTCGACACCATTGCGGTGAACATGGATCAAACACATAACACCTTCAAATCTTCAGTCTAACGCTCTCCCAACTAAGCTATCCCCGCTATTTTAACATAATAAAAATGCATAAGTAGAGCTATCTCTTCTATTTAATCACCGCTAATTAGTTGAGTTATGCTTAACTTGACAATTGATTACAATCAAAATTAATATGTGTAACTTTCTATCAAAGTTTAAATCGCAAATAAATATTCACTCATTAATTGATGAAATAGTCTAATTAAGACTCCGGTTCAAATGCGGTGAACGTGAATCAAACACGTGACCTTTAGATCTTTAGTCTAACGCTCTCCCAACTGAGCTATCCCCACCATAAGAGAACGGTAAGTGATAAAGCCCAACGAAGTTTAGAGTAGTTATGTCTTGTGTGGCTTAGATTGATTGTTATTATATGGATTGTTATATGGATGTTTTTGTTTGTTGTCATGCCTATTGATTACGAAAATAATTACTTTGGTATTGCATTTGTGCACGTTATGATTTTTGAATGAAATAAATGTGATAAGGGTTACACCCTTTGTGTATCGGGTAACCAGCCACCATTGGTCACATGGGTGATTGATGAAATTTATAAACGTGGTAAGGGTTACACGTTGTGTGTATAGTGTAGCCAACCACTATTGGTCACTAAGCATTGGATGCTAAAAGCTATTCTAGGTGAGTAGATTACATGCTATGTGTTATGAGTAACCAACCACCAAGGTCCCTTCATTTTGATTGATGAAACTATACGATGGTTTGCTTGTCTAACCACACTAGGGGAGTTAATGAGTTTTTTCGTACTTACCCTATTTTCAAATGATTTTCAAGTAAGGTTGTAGCATGGGAGTGACTGATGACTCGTGAATGTATAGAGAAAAATGGTGTAAAATTCACAAGAATACATGTAAATATACAATATCACAAATAGTAAATAACAAGTATATTGTCGTTTCGATAGAGAGCCTACTTTTTTGTTCCTTTCGTTGCTGGAAATTAAGTGAGTTTTTGGTCTTATTCAAATGGATGGGGGTGAACTTAAACTAATTAAAAAAAATTAAATGAGAGTATCAATTGTTCTCGAACGACGAAGAACAGCTAGAAAAATTAAGGAAGCTTTGGCTAGAACTGATAAAATAGACAGGTTGTTGAATTTTGTGGTGGCTTTTCGCTCATTTTAACTGATTTGCAAACCCACGGCGCACTTTCAAGGATCATGTAGGGTGATTACTTCCATAATAGTTTTGTAATCTCTCATAACAGGGCTAAAAAATTTATTCATAACCCTTCGACTATGTTTAAATATCCTCGCAATGGAACTAGAGTATTAAAGATAATTTGTAAATCATTAGTAACAACTCTTTAATAAACTAAAATCACACCGCAAACATACTTAAACTGCATAAAACTCTTCCGCCTCCCCTATAAGGCTTATCTCTCCATACAAACCGATTTCAACATAGAAATCAACATCCTAATAACTCTTCCGCCTCCCCTATAAGGCTTATCTCTCCATACAAACCGATTTCAACATAGAAATCAACATCCTAATCATGATAGAATAAGAAAAGGGAGGAAATGATTAAGAGTTATCAAGCTTTGTTGGTGTCCTTCAATAGAAGTCCCCCCCTCCTTTGAGCTCTCTCATCCACCTCTTTGCCTTACACTATCCTTCTCAGTTTTCTTTTCCTTCTCCTATCAACACAGCTTCTGAATTAGGATTCTTCTTCCTTCTTCGTGGTGGTGATGGAGATGCCTGCACTTGACGGCGGCGTGGAGGAGTGAGCGAGCCTACTCGGGATGGACCCCACACGATGTGCTTATTTTCGCCCTTTGCATTTTCTTCTACTCGAACCTGAGACCTGTGTGTTGTTAGGTCGACACTCTAACCACTTGAGCTATTCAACTTGATTGTTGATAGGATGGCTCCTCCGCAATGATATACACCGATGGCTTCAACTTGGCTCTGATACCACTTGTTGAATTTCGATAATCGGCCAGGTAAATCCTTTCTTTTCGGTGAGAGGAAATTGTCGACAGGAGGTTGTTGGAAGAAAAATAAAATGCGTAAAATAACAGAGAGAAGGACTGAAAGTTTGACTGCTCTTCAACATCAGGTTATCAAATCTTCTGAACAGATTTCCTATTTAAATATAACCTATCCTAAAAATGGGTGGAGAGTGGCCAACTAAATCTGTGCCACTTCCTACAAAATTGCCGTCTAAGAATTCGCTAATCCATTCGATCGTGTGTGTGAATCTAAATATGGGAAAACAAAGGTTTTATCTAACAGCGAAGACCACGGACTCGGAGAAAGCTAAACTCGGCGCTGGCGTCTCTGAGGCCTGTACGGATCGCTAAAGTAACTTTGCGGCTGAGCCCTCTGATGGTTCAAAGTATTGGCCAAATCTCCGACGGCCGATTTGTTTGTATTAGCATTATATTTTCATGAATTTCTGTAAATCATCCGTGTTATTTCAACCATAGCAGACGAATAGTTCAATTGAACCTGTCAAATCGAACTGGTTCCTGTTTTCTTTATAGTTTAACCATTTTTAACCCAATTTTCATCTTTATTTTGATTATTCTCATATATTTTTCCCTCCATCTATGACCTATTTGAGAAATTTGAAGAATTTATAATTTTTGAAAAGTCTAAACCATCCCCAAGCTCAAGAAACTCAAGAAGCTGACCGACCAAGTAGGTAATCACCCAAGCTTCCAACAAAAAATACTTGTGACTAGGACTTGGGCATAAGGACTGTTAGCATGTTTTATGACCAATTTGAGCATGAAAATGGGTAGCTCGGCCTAAGGATTTGAATATTTAAATGGTTTAGCTATATTGCACGTTTTAGGGTTGCTAGGACTCTGGCATGATGTGGCCTAATGTACTCTGCTTGATATCCATGATTATAGTGATTTAATGTTATTTGTATTTCCTAGGAGCATGTTAGGAGGTTGGAATATCTATTTATGTTCTAATTTATATATGGACACATATGTTATGTGTCCAAGAGGATATGCGTAATGTTCTAGTGAGCGTAAGCCTATGATTTGTTTTTCCTTTGTCCTTGAGTCACATTTATATTCTGTTATGACGATATGAGTCAACTAGGTTTATGTGTGGATGGTTAGAGCGGAGTCCCTAATTGTGGCATCGCCTCAACATGTGATAGTCTACTTTGTAGGAATATGACATCGCCCGCTTAAGGCCTGTGTCACATTGTTGGGTATTATTGAGAGAGCTCTAGTTGTGCTTAGTGGAGAGACTACCTTGTACCATCTAAGAGCCTAAAACTACATGAGAATAAGGAGCTTATTAGGCACCATCGGTTGAGCTTCTGGCTAGCGTTCAATAGTAGACACATGTGGAGTTATAGGGAGACTGATAGGTTACCTGTAGTGAGTGGCGGCTCCTACCTTTTAGACTCACCCTAGAGCACAACAAATGAGGGCACCCGACTTATGCATAGGAAGCGCGATGACTAGATGGACCATAGAGAGTAGGAAATGAGAGGCTAAATACACCTAGAAACTAGAACAAACCCTAATGGGTGACTTGCACCCTCGGACTAGGAGTAAGTAAGGTATATAAACCTTAAGAGCTTATAGGCTAAAGAAAACTCAAGCTATGGAAACGGCTAACTCTAGAACCCTAAATGAGCACATGGCATAAGAAACACTGAATATGAGATATTTCAATGATAGTTTACAAACAAGTTGCTTACTGAGTATTTTTATACTTATTCCTATTATTCTTTGTTTGTAGGTAAAATTAGGGTTTGAGATCCTTCCCTAGGTAAAATTAGGGTTTGAGATCTTTCCCAGTAAAATTAGGGTTTGAGATCTTTCCCTAGGCAAAAATTAGGGTTTCAGATCTTTCCCAAGGCAAAAATTAGGGTTTGAGATCTTTCCCTAGGCAAAAATTAGGGCTTGCAAGACTCCTTAGGACTATTCTAAGGATGTTGAAGTTCTTCAAGATCTTCGTTGGAGTATTCGAACCACTTTAACATTCTATAAGATCTTCATTGGAGTATGACTCAAACACATGGCCGCCAAGGGTTGTGGGAGCCTCTTGAAAGAAAATCCCAAAGGGATTGGGGAAGAAGAAAGAGTTTCGAGAATTCTCAAGAGATTAATTTCATTCTTGGAAGAAATTAGTATATTTTTGGCCCGAGGGTCCTATTTATATGGACTTTTGGCAAATCTTTGCCAAATAATATATTTACATATCTAATATATTAAGATATAATATCTTATAAAAGTCATATTTAAATATTATAGGATATCCTAACATATTTAGATGAGTCGAATCTCATTCAAATTTCAAATATAATTTTATTTAATATACATTAATGAATTTAATATTTAATGGTATCAAATATAATAAATATATTTTTCTTTTAATATATCTAATATATTAAATATTAATTTGAACCATTTAAATTAAATATATTTTATCTATTTATTTAATATATTTATATATTAAATATTTTAATTTCAAATTTCAAATTAAATTTATCCGGTTCTTCATTTATATTTATCCTATCTAATATATTAAATATTAATTTGAACATTTCAAATTAAATATATATATTTATTTATTTAATATATCTAATATATTAAATATTAATTTAACATTTCAAATTAAATTTATTTTGTCATTTATATTTAATATATTAAATATCAATTTGAATCCTCCAAATTTTCTTTCAAATAGATTGAACCTTTTAGCGTTACTGTGAGCTAGCAAATGGACCTTATAAACCTACAAGTTATAAGCTCCAATGATATAAAATTAATTAATTAAAATCTTTAATTAATCAATTTTCATTCATTAACTATAGGTCACTATAGACCTAGAGTTGCATTCTTTTGCTAGGACAAGTTATGTCCATTGATATAATCATTACAAGCAAGTTGTGTGCTGGACATCTCCAAATTCTGAAACACTCTTAGTAGGAACCATGTTCAAAATGTATGTAGTAGTCTCCACTGCATATCCCAAAACGGATCGGGTAATTGAGCGAAACTCATCATAGACCGAACCATGTCTAACAATGTTCTATTTCTCCTTTCTGATACACCATTTTGTTGAGGCATACTAGGGGCTGAGAGTTGAGACCTTATTCCTTGTTCTATCATATAGTCCTGAAATCTTAAGTCCATGTACTCTCCTCCTCGATCTGATCAAAGTGTTTTAATAGTTTTACCTAATAGATTCTCAACCTCAGTCTTATACTCTCTGAATTTTTCAAGAGCTTCGAACTTGTGACGCATTAGGTAAAGATAGCCATACCTTGAATAATCATCAATAAAACTGATGAAATATTCATACCCTCCTCGTGCTTTGACATTCATTGGACCACATAGATCTGTATGCACGAGTTCTAAGGTTTCTTTGGCTCTATAACCTTTTTCGGAAAACAATTGTTTAGTCATTTTACCCTCAAGACAAGACTCACATGGAGGTAAAGAGTTGTCTTCTAACTCATTTAGAAGTCCTCTTTTAATCAATCTCTCAATCCTATTGAGATTAATGTGGCCTAGTCTTAAGTGCCAAAGATAGGTATTAGGAGAAATCTTTTGTCGTTTATTTTGAGTTTAAGGTGTTTTAAACATCTCGGAATTTAAAATAGCTTTTGTTTCGCTCGGTTTTAACATATATAAGTTGTTTTCTAGTTTTGCAGAACAAATATGAATACCTCTTTTGCAAATGGACATTTCAAAAGATACTTTATACAATTGTTCTAATAAGCAAGAGATAGATATTAGATTTCTTTTCATTTCAGGAACAAAAAATACATTATCTAATATAATGAATCTATCTCCGAAAAACAACTTTAATATTCCTACTGATCTTGCTGAGACAACCTCTCTTGTTCCAACCCTGAGTGTTATCTCACCGTCCGCAAGCATTCTCCAGGAGCTAGTTTCCTGGTAAAAAGAACAAATATGATTAGTCGCCCCTGAATCTAGTATCCAAGTTGAGTTGTCATACTCTACTAAACATATTTCTACAACGAGTAAATCATATTTACCTTATTGTGTCTTTTCGGCTTTCTTCTCTGCAAGGTATTTTGGGCAGTTTCTCTTCTAGTGCTCGTTTTCGTTGCAATGGAAACATTTTCCTTTATCTACTTTTTGAACCTTGTGTTTGCGGTTAGTAGGAATGTTATTTTTTCCTTTACACTTCTTCTTCATCAAAACACTTTTAGAAGTTGAAGGTCCAGACTTATTTTTGGAGGACGATCCTCGTAGTAATTTCTTGGAGATAGCAACATTTGCTTCTCCTGTTTGTCCCTTGTTCGTTAAGAGGGACTGATAAGTCTGTAGCTCATTGAGAAGAGCAGTCAAGTTATATTCTATTTTGTTCATTACCACATTTGTGCGGAACTGGAAGAAGCTCTTCGGAAGAGACATCATGATAAAACTGACTTGACTCTTCTCATCAATGACAACTTCATTTTCTTCTGCCACATTGAAATGGACCATCATGTCCAGGACATGTTCTCTAACTGAGGTCCCTTCTTTCATACGGCAGTTATAAATGTATTTTATGGCTTCATGTCTAAGGGAGAAGGACGGTTGTCCAAACATCCCTTTTAGAGATTCCATAATCTCTTTAGCAGTACCCATAACATCGTGTTTCTTAGCCAAAACATTAGATATGCTGGCTAGAATGTACACTCGGGCTTTGTCATTTGCCTTTATCCATCTGTCATACGCATCCCGAAATGTTCGGTTTGCATTTGAGCTGGGGTTTGGAGGACACTCCTCAGTTAAAACAAACCTTAAATCATCAATTACCAGTATTGTGTTTAGGTTTGATTTCCAAGTTGCGTAATTGTCGCCGTTTAATTTTTTAGAAGCGAGTAATTGTACTATTGAGTTTGTCATGCTGTGATATAAAGAAAATTCTATTAGTGATTTGACTTAATCCTATTTAATCCAATCAGTTTTAGCAAATGCAATAATGTACCCAAAAATTATTAATTTGCAACGATACTTTAGTGAGTTAGAGCAACTGCTACCGAGGGGCAGTCAATCACTCATTCACTAAACCAAGACATTCTTGACTTAAACACTAATCCCAGAATAACTCTTGTTCCTATAGTGTTTTTAGTTATCGCTATTTTGGTCAAGAATATACTAACTCTTAGTAATTCTTCGTAAGTGTGACCCGCCATTTTCAGATCTCAGAGATCGGTCCCAACAATGCTATCGAATGAAAAAGCCAAAGTTGGGAACGAACCTAAGAAATCCTATCCATTTCTGGAGTTTGCGTTGTTTCGACTCCCATGTTACGACCCTCCGAATGGGTAGTTGCTCTAGGGAAACATGCAGATGGAACATGGAAATCTCACAGTGCAACCTAGTGGTGGAGACCATAGGACGTATTTGATATACTTTCTTTTCCCACTTACTATAAATACTTTCTCTATTCACCTTGTTATTGACTCATGCAAATACCTTCCGAATGGAGGACGCTCCCAGGGCGACACGAGGCCGAGCATGAATCTCACTGCGTGAATTTTACAAAGAGCGTGAAAAGAAAACGATGTATCTTATACACCTTTTTCCTCCCACTAAGTATTTTAAATAGTTGGGTATACTCATTACTTAAGTATATTCCGGCTAATTAAATATAACTTAAGTCTAGGTGATTTTTCTAAATCTTACATCACTTAAGCATGCTCATAAAACTGGGCTAACTAAGCTCAAGTACTGGTCCGATCTCCAGGTAGTAGGTGTTCCGTAAACCGTCAACTTAAGTACCTCCAGCCTTAGACAAGATTGTGCCAGGTGAGTTTTCTCGTAACCGCAATTTTGTAAGACATCGACCTATTTTAACTATTAAAATTGATCGTGCTCGGTTCTTAACCCTAAGTGAGCATGCACTTATCTTTATTATATATTTTAACGTCTATCTCGTTTTATGACGTTGAAAATAATATATCACATGCATCTAACATGCTTTATATAACAATTATATAATCATCCATTCCATGCAATAATATAACAATTTATATCTATCACTCATGGAACCCTAAACATGCATACTATACATTATAACACTTATAACATACTTGGAATGCATGAAACATGCTTAGCCTATGGTGGGATTTTGAATCTATATGACATACTTTATGCATATACATTTTCTATTTAATTAAAACATACATTCATAATGCATAATTAATTAAACACGCTAAAGTGGATTGGTTTTGGCATTTTAAAACAAGCAATTAACTAAATTATTACATTAATAATTAAAATAACTTGAACCGCTCCCGAGGTCCACGAACTGGGCGAACCAACCCTTAAAAACGTTGAACCGGACCCCAAAGGCAGGAAAACACCTGAACCGCCTCTTCCATCTTCTTCTTCGGTTCAGCTTGCTATCTCTTCCATTTTCGATCAATTACAACCTAAAATAGACTCTAATGACTCTATAAAATTACAAACCTTTCTTCATTAAAACCCATACACATTAGTCTTATTACAATAATTGTATCAAATGGAAGCATAAGAAAAAAGCCAAAACCAAAACCATCCACTTTAGCAACCACAAAATTTCATTCATGAAATAGTACCCACCATGATCAAATTAATGTAAATAAAGTGCCTAAAACTTGCTCTGATACCAATTGATGGTGTTAATATAACACATGCGGAAGCAATTTGGATCTTAGGCACTTTTAGAACATCAATTATAGTAAATAACTAGCATGTTCATAAGTATTAAAACTTAATGAATTTGAATACTAACCTTTTGTAGTTCAAATTCCTTTTTTCTCATGAACCGGTTTCGAACCACCACTAGTGTCTTCTCCACTATCCTCCGGCCTTAGAACGGGATTGTGGAAACCAGTGAGTGACTAAACTTGGGAGAGATTTTGTATATATGAATAGAGTGTTTGTGAGGGGTTTTTCTCAAGGTTTTTCACCAAGAAGACCTTTCATGTTGCATGATCACTCTATTTATAGAGTCATGTTTGCATGTTCATGCAAATTTGAGATCACCAAATTTTGACACTCAAAATCCAAAATCCACTCAAATGTTTGGGATTTTGTGGCAAACATGCATGTTTGAGTTACTAAATTTTGACACTCAAAATTTCACTCAAACTTGTAGGGTTTATTTGGCAAACATGCAAGTTTGGTTAAACCAAATTTTGACACCTCAAAATTCGACTAACATGGATTTTTCCTTTAAATGAAGTCAACATTTTGACTTTCTTCATTTTAATTCAACAATTAATTTGAATAATTAATTTCAAATTAAAGTAATATTAAATGATTAATTAAACTGTTTAATTAATATTTAATATTAATTCAAATGCCAATCTCAATCAATTCCGACACATATTTGATTAAGATATTTAAATCTTTTTTAAATATCTCAGATTCTCTCTTTTTGTTTAATTCGTAAATAAAACAAAAATGCGGTTAAATATATCGTATATATGTAGCGCATATTCCCTAATTTGAATTCGAACACTTCGAACTCACTTGTCACACTGTTCTATGGGTTAGTCCGTTATGAGCTAGCAGAGGGACCTAATGGACCTATAGATCATGGGCTCCAACGATCCAAGATTAACCGGTTAAACTCATTAACCTTGTTAACCAACATTCGTTAACTACTAGAACACTCCACTATAGCCTAGTAGTTGCACTCCCTCACTATAGATATATTTTTGTCCATTTGATATAACCATGATTAGTAAGTCGATCCTTCACAGGTTGTTCGTAACTAGAGCTGGGTCAATTTACCGTTTTACCCCTGAAGTTTCTTCTTGTTCCTTATGTCTCACTGATCCTCTAATGAACAATTGGTTTGTGGTCCAACCAGTAAACCGAATCCCTCTCAGACCAATGAGAGGGTGGGGCCCCTTGTTCAAGACCTGGAGTCAGTGCTTAAGGGAACTACCTCTCTTCTATCCCTAAAAGTGGGTAGGAGTGAATTCCATCTTGCACCCCACGTCCCCAGCCATTCACCCAGTCTTACCCCTGAAATGGGAGACCTATTGAGTCGACGAACAAGAGCCACTCTCACCCATGCAAATCTAAGGATAATTTCGAATAAACAGAAGTTCATGGTTAGCTTAGGATTAAAATCGAGTTACCTAGGTTATTGAATGAAAAGAAAATCAGTCTCAACAGTAAACGACATTATAAAGTGAGAGTGATTTTCTTCATGGTCCAATCTTTTGCAATGCTCATTGCATAGGACGCCCCCACTCACATGTCTCCACATGTACAATTTAGTGATCACATTGTTATATCATATACAAAAGTGGGACACATCCATAGTGTCCCGAGAATAAGGTACTCAGCCTTATCCTTATACTATAGATCATTTTGACTATATACTTGAACTTGATCCACTCTTATGTCTCTACATATAATTCAAGTAATCATACTATAGCCAGAGTGTTCTTAGTTTATTGGATTTAGATTAATGATCGTAAAGTTCACTTTATTCAATAACAATCTTTACTGAATAAACAACAATAATAACTTTATAGAATATGTTTTTGTTTACAAACTATGAGTTTTAGGACATAAAACCCAACACAAATGAGGGTTCGAGATCTTTCCCCGATGATAAAATTACGGTTTGAGATCTTTCCCTATGATAAAATTAGGGTTTGAGATATTTCGCCTATTGTAAAATTAGGGCTTGAGATCTTCCCCTATGGTAAAATTAAGGTTTGAGATATTTCCCTATGATAACATTAAGGTTTAATATCTTTCCCTATAGTAAAATTACTTTTTGAGATCTTTCCCTATAGTAAAATTAGGGTTGGAGATCTTTTCCTATGGAAAAATTAGGGTTCGCGATCTTTCGCCTATTGTAAAATTAGGGTTTGAGATCTTTCCCTATGATAAAATTATTGTTTGAGATCTTTCCCTGGTAAAGTTAGGGTTTGAGATCGGTAAAATTAGGGTTTGAGATCTTTTCCTGGTAAAATTAGGGTTTGAGATCGATAAAATTAGGGTTTGAGATCAGGGTTTGAGATCTTTCCCTATGGAGAAATTAGGGTTCTAGATCTATCCCTATTATAAAATTAGGGTTTAAGATCTTTCACCATTGGTAAAATTAGGGTTTGAGATCTTTCGCATATGGGAAAATTAGGGTTTGAATTCTTTCCCCTATTTAAAAATTAGGGTTTGAGATCTTTCCCCTATGGAAAAATTAGGGTTCGAGATCTTTCCCTATGCTAAAATTAGGGTTCGTGATTAGTCGCCTATGGACAAATGACGGTTCGAGATCTTTCCCTGATGATAAAATTAGGGTTTGAGATCTTTCCGGGAAAATAAGGATTTGAGATCCTTCCCAATGACAAAATTAAGGTATAAGAACTTTTCCTATGATAAAATTACGGTTTGAGATCTTTTCATATAATAAAACTAGGGTTTGAGATCTTTCCTCTATAGTAAAATTAGGGTTTGAGATCTTTCCTCTATAGTAAAATTAGGGTTTGAGATCTTTCCCTATGATAAAATTTGGGTTTAATATCTTTCCCTATAGTAAAATTAGTGTTTGAGATCTTTCCCTATGGTAAAATTAGGGTTCGAAATTTTTTTCCTACGGATAAATTAAGGTTTGAGATCTTTCCCCTATAGTAAAGTTAGGATTTGAGATCTTTCGCCTATGGACAAATCAGGGTTTGAGATCTTTCCCTTGGTAAAATTAGGGTTTGAGATCTTTCCCCTATGGTAAAATTAGGGTTTGAGATCTTTCTCTGTGGTAAATTTAGGGTTTGAGATCTGTCCCCTATGGTAAAATTAGGGTTTGAGATCTTTCCTAATGGTAAAATTACGGTTCGCGATCTTTCTCTATGGTAAAATTAGGGTTCGAGATATTTCCCTAAGGTAAAATTACGGTTCGAGAACTATCGCCTATGGTAAAATTAGGGTTTGAGATCTTTCCCTATTGTAAACTTAGGGTTTGAGATCTTTCGCCTTTGGTAAAATTAGGGTTTGAGATCTTTCCTTATGGTAAAATTAGAGTTTGAGATCTTTCCCTATGGTAAGATCATTCCCTCGGGTAAAATTAGGATTTGAGATCAAGGTTTGAGATCTTTCCCTATAGTATTATTAAGGTTTGAGATCTTTTGCCAATGGTATAGTTAGGTTTCGAGATCTTTCCCCTATGGTATACTTTGATTTCGAGATCCTTCCCCTGTGGGAAAATTAGGGTTTGAGATCTTTCCCTATGATAAAATTAGGTTTGAGATCTTTCCCTATGACAAAATTAGGGTTTGAAAACTTTCCTTATGACAAAATTAGGGTTTGAAATATTTCCCTATGAAAAAATTAGAGTTTGAGATCTTTCCCTATGATAAAATTAGGGTTCGAGATCTTTCGCCTATGAAATTATGGTTCGAGATCTTTCCCTATGCGAAAATTAGGGTTCGAGATCTATCGCTATGATAAAATTAGGGTTCGAGATCTTTCCATATGACAAAATTAGGGTTTGAGATCTTTCCCAATGACAAAATTAGGGTTTCAGATCTTTCCCTATTGAGATTTTAGTGTTTCAGATCTTTCCCTACGGAAAAATTAGGATTTCAGATCTTTCCCCTTTGGAAAAATTAGGGTTTGAGATCTTTCCCTATGGTAAAATTAGGGTTTGAGATATTTCCCTATGGTAAAATTAGGGTTTAAGATCTTTCGCCTATGGTAAAATTAGGGTTTGAGATCTTCCCCTATGTTTAAATTAGGGTTTGAGATCTTTCTCTATAGTAAAATTAGGATTTGAGAAATTTAACTATGGAAAAATTAGGGTTTTAGATCTTTCGCTATGGTAAAATTAGGGTTTGAGATCTTTCCCTATGGTAAAATTAGGGTTGAGTTCTTTCCCTATGATAAAATTAGGGTTTGAGATCTCAACCTAGGATAAAATTAGTGGTTGAAATCTTTCCCAATTAGGGTTTGAGATCTTTCTCGTATGGTAAAATTAGGGTTTGAGATCTTTTCCTATGGTAAAATTAGGGTTTGAGATCTTTCCGTATGTTTAAATTAGAGTTTGAGATCTTTCCATATGGTAAAATTTGGATTTGAGAAATTTAACGGTGGAAAAATTAGGGTTTGAGATTTTTCCCTATGGTAAAATTAGGGTTTGAGTTCTTTTCCTATGATAAAATTAGGGTTTGAGATGTTTCCCTAGGATAAAATTAGTGGTTAAGATCTTTCCTATGATAAAATTAGGGTTTGAGATCTTTCCCTAAGATATAATTAGGGTTTGAGATCTTTCCTTAAGGTGAAGTTAGGGTTTCAGATCTTTCCTTATTGAAAAGTTAGGATTTCATAATCATAAAATGTGGCAATGGACAAGAGTATTCTGATCGATTTTAGCATAGGAACTGGAGAGAAGGTTTCTTCATAAGCCACTCCCTCTTTTTGGGTATAACCCATTGCTACAAGTCAAGCTTTAAAGGTTTGTACCTTACCATCTTGGTCTCGTTTCCTCTTGTAGATCCATTTGCAACCAATAAATTTTACCCCATCTTGTTGATCTACAAGTTCCCAGACTGCATTGACTCCATTTCAAGATTCATGGCTTTGATCCGCTGATCTCTATCTTCATCATTCATTGCATGTTTATAGGTCAATGGATCCTCAACGCCATCATCAGGCATGATGACCTGTGTTTCTGCCAAACCCTAATAACTATCGGGTTGAGTTATAACCCTCCCACTATATCTAGGCATTCTCAACTCCTGAGAAGGATGTGATTGACTAGAAGTGCGAGCTCCATCAACAACTCTTGTTGATGGACCAGCCTGATCAACAACTCTTGTTATTTTATCAGTAGCTTCTTTAGAAATCTCACTCAATACTAGTTTGCTGCGAGGTTGATGATTTCTTACGTGGTCTTCCCCTAAAAATGTAGCGTTTGTTGATACAAACACTCAAAACGTGGTTTGTTTTATGACCCTCAAGAAAATAGAGCGTTTGTTGATACAAATACTCTATTTTCTTGAGGGTCATAAAACAAACCACGTTTTGTCTCTTTGGGGAATCCTACGAATAGACATAATTTTGAACGATGTTCTAATTTCTTGGGGTTTTGCACCAACACATGTGCTGGGCATCCCCAAATCCTAAAGTGACGTAAACTACCTTTACGCCCTCACCATAACTCATAAGGTGTTTCTGAAACACTCTTAGAAGGAACCATGTTCAAAATGTATGCAGCAGTCTCCACTGCATATCCCCAAAACGAATCAGGTAATTGAGCGAAACTCACCATAGACCTAACCATGTCTAACAGAGTTCTATTTCTCCTTTTTGATACATCGTTCTGTTGGGGTATACCAGGGGCTGAGAGTTGAGATGTGATTCCATGTTCTATCATATAGTCTTGGAATCTTAAGTCCATATACTCTCCACCTCGATCTGATCGAAGTGTTTTACTAGTTTTTCCTAATAGATTCTCAACCTCAGTCTTACTTTCTGAACTTTTCAAGAGCTTCGGACTTGTGATGCATTAGGTAAAGATAGTCATACCTTATTAAATAAAAGCTATGATCCTCCTTAAATTTAGTTGTTTTGACCTTTCAAAATTCTAAATTCACGCTAATGGAAGAGCCTAAATTTGGCCGGCCATTTTTGGCTAACTTTGGCCAAAGTTTTAGCCCACTCTTTCTACTTTTATAGTTATGTTTGTTATTTAAAGAATTCAACTGATGAGAAATAAAACATCGAGTCTTCAACAAATCTCTCCCTCTCCTTTTACTTCCGCTATTTTTCTTTCGAAGAAACCTTCATTCGACTAGTTTTTCGCCGACGCTTTTCCTCCGAATTGCCAGAGTAAACAAGTGGTATCAGAGCCTAGTTGAAGCGATCGGTGGTATATCATTACAGAAGAGCCAATCTTATCAACAGTCAAGTTGAATAGCTCAAGTGGTTAGAACGTCGACCTAAAAACACACAGGTCTCAGGTTTGAGTAGAAGAAAATACAAAGCATGAAAACACACACATCGTGGGGTCCATCCCGAGCAGGCTCACTCACTCCTCCACGCCGCCGTCGTGTGCTGGCATCTCCATCACCGCCACAACGAGGTCGACCCCGTGATGACGGGTGTTGAGTTGTCGTTGAGCGAGTAATAAGGGAGACGACGACCGCCACCATTCAGTACCCGATGCTGACAAGGTCCAACTACAACGAGTGGGCCTTGTTGATGCGCGTCAACCTACAGGCTACAGGCGCAAGGGTTATGGCACGCTGTCGAGCCAGAGGATGGAGAAACGATGGAGTACCGGGATGATCGGCTGGCGTTCACCGCCATATTACGATTTGTACCCCCAGAGATGCTGGCATCTCTCTCCACCAAGCGTACCGCGCAATCGGCCTGGGAGGGAATCAAATCCCGTCGGGTCGGTGTACAGAGAGTGAGGGAATCAAACATCGAGCAACTGCGGAAGGAGTGTTAGGATTGCACACTCTGGCTAAAAGGATTTTTTCTTGATGACTTCTTCAAGTATGTACAGTAAGAGAGAATTACAGAGAATAGAAAGTACATTTTCAAAGCTTTACCGGACGGGATATATATATAGTTCAGTTCACTATATATAGCTTTACCAGATTTAACCGTCTACTATATATAGCTATTTACTATATATAGCTTTACCCGATTTAACCATCTACTATATATAGCTATTTACCATATATAGCTTTACCGGATATAGCTTTACCAAATATAGCTTTACCGGATATAACCGTTGACCAAGCTATAAATAAGCAGCAGGCTCCATAACCTAACAATTCTCCCACTTGGAGACTGATCTAGCCAACCAAGAATTTCATTCTCAAACGACCGTGAGCATCTTCATGGTCTCCATGGCACCATATCAATTGAGGTTTTGCACAACCTCAATATTTCAACATCAACACATTTTGTCAACATGTTTTCTGGATTCTTTGCACCCTCTATCTTCTCCAAACACATCACCATCTTTCACTAACCTGCAAGTGAAATGGTATCGTCTTCTGTGTTTTCTCTTTAAATGATAGATCGGGTTCCTTCGCCAACTGTATGACACTCTGACTATCTCTATAAAGAATATCTTCGTGCTACTTCTTGCCCATTCTTCCAGATAGTCAATCATCCATATCGTCTTCTTTCCAGCTTCAACTATTGTCACGTACTCAGCCTCAGCATAACGAATTTTTGAAGCCTAGACGTCTCATCATCCATGGCTTGCTCCTACTTGGTTGTATCCTCCAACTGTAGGGCCTCATCAAAAGGCTCTGGTTCCCTTTCATCAGCAACAGATAGTGTAATGAAGATACATACATATCTGGTACACTGATAGTACAGGATGATCTTCTCAACACCAGTTCAGGTGTCACTTGCTCCACTGCTGATTCCTCAGTAGCAACCTTAAGAGTTTGTTGAGTATCTGCTACAAGATCACTTGATGATTTTCTTCGCAACTCAACCTCAACTCCCACTTGGTTTGTTGTCTTGGAACCTTGCTCCACATCTGGTTCCTCAGTAGTAGTCTCAGGAGTTTCTTGAGTATGCTACAACATCACTAGGTGAGTTTCCCTGCAACTCAAGCTCAACTCCCACTTGCTTCGTGGTCTTGGAACCTTGCTCCACATCTGGTTCATCAGCAGTAGTCTCAGGAGTTTCATGAGTATCTGCTACAACATCACTAAGTGAGTTTTCCTGCAACTCAAGCTCAACTCCCACTTGTTTCGTCGAACCTTGCTCCACATATGGTTCCATTTCCAACCGCACTTTCTTCAATTCTCTGGCAGTCCTTGTGAAGCTAACTCGTTTCTGCTTGCTCATAACGTAGTTCTCACAACGACCCACATCAACAGATTTCAGACCTTCTAAAACTCGTTTTGCAGCCAGCCTCTTCATTCCTTTCGCGCTCATAGGTTCAAGTCTATTGTGCCGTAGACTTGAATTTGAAGCACTCTCAGCAACAGCAGCTATGTTCATACACCCTGCAGTGGTGTATAGGGTTCCAGATTTTGAGCCACGTGCTACCACCATAGCACCCTTCATAATCTTCCACGAACTCTTCCCTAACTTTGTTGCATAACCTGTGCTGTCCAACTGACCAATTGAGATCAGATTCTTCTTGAGACTAGGAATATATCTGACATCCTTTAATGTCCACTGATTTCCTGCCGGAGTTTTTATGCATACATCTCCTTTTCCTTTAATCTCTAAATCTTTGTTGTCGGCAAGATACACCTTCTCGAAATTTCCAGACTTGAAATTTCGAAACAACTCTTTACTTGGAGACGAATGAAAAGATGCACCTGAATCCAAAATTCAGGATTCAATCGAATTGTCCACGTTGAGGACTAGAGCATCCCCAATGTCTTCTGCTGAATTTATAGAATCATCATCATCTCCAGATTTGTGATTCTGCTTCCTCTTTGGTCTTGTACAACCTGTTCGAAAGTGACTTTTTTCTCCACAATTCCAACACGTTACGTTTGGAGATTTTGCTCGGTTCTTTGATTTTGATCGCCCTTTTCTTGGGCCCTTCGGTTTACTTCTTCCCCTTCGATCAACACTGAGAGCATTGCCTGATGAATATCCAGTTTCCCGTTTGCGAATACTTTCGCTGAGAACTACATCTCGAATTTCACCAAACCTCAGTTTATCAGATCCTCGGGAACTGCTAATTGCGGCAACAACAGTATCCCATGACTCGGGTAAGAATGACATCAAAATCAACGCTTTAATTTCATCTTCGAAATTAATTTCCACCGAACTCAGTTGGCTTATGATCATATTGAATTCATTTATATGATCAGCAACAGGTCCACCTTCAGACATCTGTAGATTGAACAATCTCCGCATCAAATACACCTTGTTCATAGCCGATGGTTTTTCATACATATTTGACAGCGCCTTCAATAGATCTGACGTTGTCTTCTCTTTGATGATGTTAAACGCCACGTTTCTGGATAGCGTCAACCGTGGATCAGCCCCAAGGCTTGTTGATCCTTGAGCTTCCACTGTTCCGTGGTCATGGTATCCGGCTTCACCCTCAGCAGAGGTTCGTGAAGATCATTCTGGTACAGATAATCTTCAATCTGCATCTTCCAGAAACCGAAATCGGTTCCATCGAACTTCTCAATTCCCATCTTTGAACTTTCCATCTTCATAAATCGTGGTGAATTTCGCCTAGCTCTGATACCAGTTGTTAGGATCGCACAACAACGCACACGCTCGATCTAGATGAACACAAAGAACAGGGTAGAGAAAAGTGCAAGGAGAACTTTGGCTAAAAGAATTTTTTCTTGATGACTTCTTCAAGTATGTACAGTAAGAGAGAATTAGAGAGAATAGAAAGTACATTTCCAAAGCTCTACTGGACGGGATATATATATTGTTCAGTTTACTATATATAGCTTTACCAGATTTAACCATCTACTATATATAGCTATTTGCTATATATAGCTTTACCCGATTTAACCATCTACTATATATAGTTATTTACTATATATAGCTTTACCGGATATAGCTTTATCAAATATAGCTTTACCAGATAGACCAAGCTATAAATAAGCAGCAGGCTCCATAACCTAACAAGGAGCTCTCGGAGATCCGCTTTAAGGACGGCGAATCCGTCGATGATTTTTCAATGCGGATCACGGGGCTCGCCAACAGCATCACCACTCTCAGTGGCAACATCAGCGAGATAGAAATCGTGAAGAAGATGTTGCAGGTCATCCCCGATCACCTCGAGCAAGTCGCAATTTCAATCGAGACATTGCTTGACGTGAACGACTTAACAGTGGAAGAGGTGACCGGAAGACTGCGTAACGTCGAGCAGCAGAAGAAAAATACTGCTTCAGCTGTCGACAAGGAGGGCCGACTACTCCTCACGGAGGAGGAATGGCTTGCACGCCTAAAGCTTCGGGATAACACCGGTGAGAGCAACGGGCCCTCCAGCCGCAAAGGCGGTAAGAAGCCATGGAAGTCCCACAGGCGCACGCGCGGAAAAGATGGGGATCAAAAGAAGAAGTCGACTGATGGCAGGCCGATCCAGTGCTCGAACTGCGGGAAGAGAGGTCACCTGAGCAACAATTGCTGGAGCAAGCTCAAGAACAAGGAGAAGCCCGAGAAGGCCCATGTGGCTCAATCCGAGGAGGACAAGCCAGCTCTCTTCATGGTAAGTGCATACGTCCCCAATTTCGATTCCAAATCCACGGAGGTAGGGGTAATCGATGACGACGTCCAACCCGAGGAAGAGCTCCAGCTGGGCGTAGCAAAGGCGGCACCAGCTGGGGATCCAATTCAACTGAAGGAGGAGCGAGTGCTCGCTCAGATCGGCGAGAGGGACGAGCAGCACGAGCAACGACGATGGATCCTCAACACAGGGGCAACAAACCATATGACCGGGGCTAGATCTGCGTTCTTTGAGCTCGACTCGGAGATTCGCGGGACGGTGAAATTCGGCGATGGCTCCGTCGTCAAGATCGAAGGGCGGGACACCATCCTGTTCGTCAGCAAGGGAGGCGAGCATCGCAAGCTGACCGACGTCTACTTCATCCCGAGGCTCAAGGCTAACCTTGTGAGCCTGGGTCAACTCGTTGAGGCAGGCTGCTTCATTTCCATCGAGTGCGGGCTACTCAAAATCTGCGATGATCGACGACGGCTACTCATGCATGTTCGGCGCACGTCAAACCGTCTTTACATCCTGGAGTTAGAGATAGAGCAACCTATCAGCCTCTCGGCCAAGACCGAAGAGGTATCTTGGAGGTGGCACGCAAGGTACGGGCACTTAAACTTTCTGCTCTAGAAAAGCTACAGAAGGAGGAGATGGTGCATGGTTTGCCGGCAATCAAAGGCGTGAACAAGCTGTGCGACGGGTGCCTCATCGGCAAACAGAGGCGAACATCCTACCGCGTCGATGAGCCATTGGAGCTTGTACACGGCGATATCTGCTGGCCCATCAAGCCAGCGACCCCATGTGGCTGACCCTGCTACAAGCGAAATGTGAGGTGGCAGAGGCGGTTAAGCGCATTAAAGCGCGAGCGAAGGCCGAATGTGAGAAGAAGATGTGAGTGCTGCGCACAGACCGAGGTGAAGAATTCACCTCGGCAAGTTTCGATAAGTACTGCGACGAGTTCGGCATACAATGGCACCTAACGGCGCCCTACTCCCTCAAACAGAACGGAGTGGTGGAGCGCTAAAATCAGACCATCGTCGGGACAGCGAGGTCATTGCTGGTGACGGCTGGGATGCCTGAGAGATTCTGAGGAGAGGCGGTAATGACGATCGTCTATCTCCTCAATCGGTCACCAACCCGAAGCCTCGACGGGAAGACGCCATATGAGGCCTGGTACAACAAAAAGCCAGCTGTACATCATCTCCACATGTTCTGCTGCGTCGTATACATGAAGGTAACGCGTCCCCAATTCGCCAAGCTCGATCCTAGGGGGCTAAAGATCATCTTCATCGGCTATGAACCCGGGAGCAAGGCGTACAGACTCTATTATTCTGTAGGGGGGCGAGCTCACGTATCTCGTGACGTCATCTTCGACGAAGCCACCTTCTGGTAGTGGAACGACGTAATCGAGGCAGACCACAACCCAAATCAATTCACGGTGGAGTACCTCGTCACCGAGCCGGAAGAAGAAGGATCCCAGCATCAGGAACATCACTGCCGCCAGCAGGTGCACCCCCTGAACCAGTGGAGTTCGCAACACCACGGACTGCGGATTCGACGCTGGATGTCGATCACGATGATGATCTAGTCGCCAGGTACCGAAGGATGGACTGGCAGCGCGCGAGCTCAAAGAAGTGGCCAAACTGCATGCCATAAGTGCAGATGAACCGAACACCTTGGCCAAAGCAGAAAGGAACCCGTGCTGGCTGAAGGAAATGCAGGAGGAGATGACATCCATCACCGAGAACCAGACGTGGAGTCTGGAGGATATGCCGCTGGGACACCAAGCTATAGGGCTCAAATGAGTCTTCAAACTGAAGCGCAACGAAAAAGGAGAAGTTATGAAGCACAAGGCCCGTCTGGTGGTGAAGGCCTATGTCTAGAAGCAAGGAGTGGATTTCGAAGAGGTATTTGCGCTGATGGCAAGGTTAGAATCCGTCCGTCTTTTGCTGGCAATTGCGGCACATTACTCTTGTTAGGTTCACCATATGGACATGAAGTCTGCTTTCCTTAACGGAGAGCTGAAGGAGACCGTCTACGTCCGACAACCACCTGGCTTCCTGGACAATGACAACCCCAGTAAGGTACTGCGCCTGCATAAGGCACTCTACGGGCTTCGACAAGCCCCACGAGCCTGGAACGCGAAGCTCGATAGTACCCTACTGTCACTGAAATTCAAGCGTTGTGCCTTTGAGCATGGCATGTACACGCACGGCCATGGCAAGCAGCGACTGATCGTGGGAGTATACGTCGACGACCTCATAATCACTAGAGGCGACATGGAAGTCCTCGGAAGGTTCAAGAAGGAGATGTCAAAGAACTTCGAGATGAGCGATCTCGGCGTGCTCAGCTACTACCTCGGTATCGAAGTGCAACAGAATTTTACCGACATCTAAATCTGCCAAAGTGCGTACGCGAAGAAACTGCTGGACACAACTGGGCTTGTGGACAGTAATCCTACAAGGACGCCAATGGAGGCCCAGCTCCAACTAAGGAAGGCCGGCACTACGACGACAGTCGACTCCACCAATTACCGCAGCATTTTTGGGAGTCTGCGCTATCTGGTAAACACTCGTCCTGATCTTGCTTATTCTGTTGGATATGTGAGCAGGTTTATGGAAGCACCTAGGGAGGTACATCTAGTGGCTGTCAAGCGCATCCTGCACTATGTAGCCGGAACTAGAGGCTGGGGTGTAAGATACTGCGCAGGGAGAGGAAAGGAGAAACTCAAGCTGGTCGACTACAGTGATAGTGACATGGCCAGTGACGTTGATGATCTTAAGAGCACCAGCGGAATGATCTACTTCCTCTCAGGCGGCGCGATCTGCTGGCAATCAACAAAATAGAAGGTAGTTGCTTTGTCTTCCTGCGAAGCAAAATACATCGCCGCTTCGATGGCAGCAACATAGGGGGTCTGGCTTGCGCGACTAATGGATGAACTCATCGGGAGAGAAAACGATCCACCAATGCTTTACGTGGACAACAAAGCTACGATCTCCCTGATCAAAAATTCAGTTTTGCACGACCGGAGCAAGCACATAGAAATCAGATTCCACTACATTCGAGAATGTGCAGATCGAGGGCTCATCAAGATTGATTTCATCCGAACAGAGGAACAACTTGGAGACATTTTCACCAAGTCCCTGACGCGGGTAAAATTTGAAGAACTACGCTCAAAGATTGGAGTTCAAATAATAAGATAGATATAGCACAGCTTTTAGGAGGAGATTATTAAATAAAAGCTATGATCCTCCTTAAATTTAGTTGTTTTGACCTTTCAAAGTTCTGAATTCACGCTAATGGAAGAGTGTAAATTTGGCCCGCCATTTTTGGCTAACTTTGGGAGAAGTTTTAGCCCACTCTTTCTATTTTTGTAATTATGTTTGTTATTTAAAGAATTCAACTGATGAGAAATAAAACATCGAGTCTTCAGCAAATCTCTCCCTCTCTCCTTTTACTTCCGCTATTTTTTCTTTCGAAGAAACCTTCCTTCGGCCAGTTTTTCGTCGACGTTTTTCCTCCGAATTGCCAGAGTCAACAAAATAATCATCAATAAAACGGATGAAATATTCATACCCTCCTCGTGCTTTAACATTCATTGGACCACAGAGATCTGTATGCACGAGTTCTAAGGTTTCTTTGGCTCTATAACCTTTTTCGAAAAAGGTCGTTTAGTCATTTTACCCTCAAGACAGGACTCACATGGAGGTAAAAAGTTGTCTTCTAACTCATTTAGAAGTCCTCTTTTAACCAAAGATAGGTATTAGGAGAAATCTTTTGTTGTTGGTTTTGAGTTTTAGCTGTTTTCAACATCTCGATATTTAAAATAGCTTTTGTTTTGCTCGGTTTTAACATATTGTTTTCTAATTTTGCAGAACAAATATGAATACCTCTTTTGAAAATGAATACTTCATTGATTTCAAAAGATATTTTATACAATTGTTCTAATAAACAAGAGATAGATATTAGATTTCTTTTCATTCTAGGAACAAAAAGTACATTATCTAATATAATGAATCTATCTCCGAAAAACAATTTTAAATTTCCTACTGATCTTGCTGAAACAACTTCTCCTGTTCCAACCCTGGTGTTATCTTGCCTTCCGCAAGTATTCTCAAGGAACTAGTTTCCTGAGTGAAAAGAACAAATATGATTAGTGACCCTTGAATCCAGTATCCAAGTTGAGTGATCATACTCTACTAAACATATTTCTACAACTAGTAAATCATATTTACCTTGTTGTGCCTTTTCGGCTTTCTTCTCTGCAAGGTATTTTGGGCAGTGACTTTTCCCGTGCCCGTTTTCATTGCAATGGAAACATTTTCCATTATCTGCATTTTGAACCTTGCATTTTCTGTTAGTAGGAATCTTATCTTTTCCCTTACCCTTTTTGTCATATGCATCCCAAACTGTCTGGTTTGCATTTGAACCGGGGTTTAGGGGACATTCCTCAATTAAATTAACAAACCTCTAATCATCATTTACAAGTATTGTGTTTAGGTTTGATTTCCTTGCGTAATTGTCGCCGTTTAATTACTCAGAAGCAAGTAATTTTACTATTGAGCTTGACATGCTGAGATTTAAAACAAATTCTATTAGTGAATTAACTTAATACTTTTTAATCCAATCAAGTTTGACAAATGTAATAATGTACCCAAAAATTATTAATTTTCAATGATACTTTAGTGAGTTAGAGCAACTGCTACCGAGGGGAAGTCAATCACTCCTTCACTAAACCAAGACATTCTTGACTTAAATACTAATCCCAGAATAACTCTTATTCCTATAGTGTTTTAGTTATCGCCACTTTGGTCAAGAATATACTAACTCTTAGTAATTCTTCGTAAGTGTGACCCGCCATTTTCAGCCCTCAGAGATCGGCCCCAACAATGTTATCGAATGAATAAGCCAAAGTTGGGAATGGACCTAAGAAATCCTATCCATTTTTGGAGTTTGCGTTGTTTCGGCTCCCATGTTATGACCCTTCGAATGGGTAGTTGCTCTAGGGCAGCATGTAGGTGGAACATGAGAATCTCACGGTGCAACCTAGGGGTGGAGACCATAGGATGTGTTGATATACTTCCTTCTCCCACTTACTATAAATACTTTCTCTATTCACCTTGTTATTGACTCATGCAAATACCTTCTGGATGGAGGCCGCTCCCAGGGCGACACGAGACTGAGCATAAATCTCACGGTGTGAATTTTTCAGAGAGCGTAAAAAGAAAACGATGCATCTCATATATCTTTTTCCTCCCACTAAGTATTTTAGACGGTTGGGTATACTCATTACTTAGGTATATTCCGATTAATTAAATATAACCTAAGTCTATGTGATTTTTCCAAGTATAACATTTATACCGGATTTTTACCTATGATGTTTAGGTGATTTTTCCTTTTTTTTTTAAAAAAAAAAAATTCTTACATTATTCACGCATGCTCATAAAACTGGGCTAACTAAGCTCAAGTATTGGCCCGATCTCCAAGTAGCAGGTGTTCCGTAAACCGTCAACTTAAGTACCTCCAGCCTTAGACAAGATCATGCCAGGTGAGCTTTCTTGTAACCGCAGTTTTACAAGATATCGACCTATTTTAACTATTAAAATTGATCGCGCTTGGTTGTTAACCCTAAGTGAGCATGCATTTATCTTTGTTATAGATTTTAATGTCTATCTCGTTTTATGACATTGAAAATAACCTATAACATGCATCTAACATGCTTTATATAACTATTATATAATCATCCATTCCATGCAATAATATAACAATTTATATCTATCACTCATGGAACCCTATAGCATGCACACTATACATTATAACACTTACAACATACTTGTAATGCATGAAACATGCTTAGCCTATGGTGGGATTTTAAATCTATATGACATACTTTATGCATGTACATTTTCTATTTAATTAAAACATACATTCACAATGCATAATTAATTAAACACACTAAAGTGGATTGGTTTTGGCATTTTTAAAGCAAGCAATTAACTAAATTATTACATTAATAATTAAAAATAACTTGAACCGCTCCCAAGGATCACAAACCGATTGAACCAACCCTTAAAAATGTTGAACTAGACCCCAACCAGTAGAAAAACACCCAAACCGCCTCTTCCATCTTCTTCTTTGGTTCAGCTTGCTTTTGTTTCCATTATCGATCAATTACAACCTCAAATAGACTCTAATGACTCCAAAAAAATTATAGATCTTTCTTCACTCATTAAAGCCAATACACATTATTAGGCCAATTACAGTAATTGTATCAAATGGAAGCATAAAAAAAATGCCAAAACCATAAACATCCACTTTAGAAACCACAAAATTTCATTCATGAAATGGTACCCACCATGCTCAAATTAATATAAATAAAGTGCCTAAAACCTGGCTCTGATACCAATTTATAGTGTTAATTATAATAGTGCGGAAACAATTTCGATCTTAGGCACTCTAAGTACATCAATTATAGTAAATTAACTAGCATGTTCATAAGTTAAAACTCAAGGAGTTTGAGTACTAACCTTTTGTAGTTCAAATTCCTTTTTCCTCACGAACCGGTTTCGAACCACCACTAGTGTCTTCCCTACTATTCTCTAGCCTTAGAACGGGATTGTGGAATCCGGTGAATGATTAAACTTAGAAGGGATTTAGTATATGTGAAGAGAGAATTTGTGAGAGACTTTATCAAGCTTTTTTCGAGAAGAATTTCCATGTACCTTGATCACTCTATTTATAGAGTCATATTTGCATTCATGCAAATTTGAGTTACCAAATTTTGACACTTAATATTCCACTCAAATTTGTGGGATTACGTGTCAAGCATGCAAGTTTGAGTTAACCAAATTTTGACACTCAAAATTTCACCCAAATTTGTGGGGTTTATTTGGCAAACATGAAACTTTGGTTAAACCAAATTTTGACACTCAAAATTCCACCCAAATTTGTGGGGTTTATTTGGCACACATGAAACTTTGGTTAAACCAAATTTTGACACTCAAAATTCCACTCAAATTTTTGAGATTGTGTGGCAAACATGCAAGTTTGGTTAAACCATATATTGACACTCAATATTCAACGAACTCAAATATGGATTTTTCCATTAAGTGAAGTCAACCTTTTGACTTTCTTTATTTTAATTCAACAATTAATCTAAATAATTAATTTCAAATCAAAATAATATTAAATGCCAATCCCAATAAATTCCGGCCCATTTTGATTATGAATCCCTATTCATAATTAAAATATTCAATTCTCTCTTTTTGTTTAATTCATAATTAAAACAAAATGCGGTTAAATATATCGTATATATTTAGCGTATATTCCCTAATTTGAATTCGAACACTTCGAACTCACTCGTCACACTGTTCTAAGGTTTAGTCCGATATGAGCTAGAAGGGAGACCTAATGGACTTACAGATCATGGGCTCCAACGATCCGAGATTAACCGGCTAAACTCATTAACCTTGTTAACCAACATTCATTAACTACTAGGACACTCCACTATAGCCTAGTAGTTGCACTCCCCTCACTATAGATATATTTCTGTCCATTTGATATAACCATGATTAGTAAGTCGATCCTTCACAGGTTGTTCGTAACTAGAGCTGGGTCAATTTACCGTTTTACCCGCAAAGTTACTTCTTGTTCCTTATGTCCCACTGATCCTCTAATGAACAATTGGTTTCTAGTCCAACCACCAAATCGAATCCCTCTCGGACCAATGAGAGTGTGGGGCCCCTTGTTCAAGACATGGAGTCAGTACTTAAGGGAACAACCTCTCTACTATCCCTAAAAGCGGGTAGGAGTGAATTCCATCTTACACCCCATGTCTCCAGCTATTCACCCAGTCTTACCCTTGAAATGGGAGGCTTATTGAGTCAGTGAACTCGGGCCACTCTCACCCATGCAAATCTAAGGATAATTCTGAATAAACAAAAGTGGGTCGCATCCAAAGTGTCCCCAGGATAAGGTACTCAGCCTTACCCCTTTACTATAAATCATTTTGACTATATACTTGAACTTAATCCACTCTTATGTCTCTACATATAGTTCAAGTAATCATACTATAGCTAGAGTATTAGTTCATTGGATTTAGATTAATGATCGTAAAATTCACTTTATTCAATAAAAATCTTTACTGAATAAACATCAATAATAACTTTAATGAAAATAGAATATGCTTTTATTTACAAACTACGAGTTTTAGAACATAAAACCCAACAAAAATTAGAGTTGAGATCTTTCCCATATGGAGAAATTAGGGTTTGAGATATTTCTCCAATGGTAAAATTAGGGTTTGAGATCATTCCCTATGGTAAAATTAGGGTTTGAGATCTTTCGCCTATGGTAAAATTAGTATTTGAGATTTTTCCTCCATGGTAAAATTAAGGTTAAGATCTTTCCCTATGGTAAAATTATGGTTTGAGATCTTTAACGTATTGTAAAATTAGGGTTTGAGATATTTTGCTATGATAAATTAGAGTTTGAGATCTTTTCCTAGGATAAAATTAGGGTTTGAGGTAAAATTAGGGTTTGAGATATTTCACCTATGATAAAATTAGGGTTTGAGATATTTCACCTATGATAAAATTAGGGTTTGAGATATTTCCCAGGTAAAATTAGGGTTTGAGCTCTTTCCCTAATAAAATTAGGGTTTGAGATCCTATGGAGAAATTAGGGTTTGAGATATTTCCCCTCTGGAAAATTAGTTTTTGAGATATTTCCCCTATGGAAAAATTAGGGTTTGAGATCTTTCCCCTTCGGAAAAATTAATGTTGAGATATTTCCCGTATGGAGAAATTAGGGTTTGAGATATTTCCCCTATGGCAAACTTAGGACTTGAGATCTTTCCCAATGGTAAAATTTGGGTTTGAGATCTTTCGCCTATGATAAAATTAAGGTATGAGATCTTTCCTATATGGAGAAATTAGGGTTTGAGATATTTCCCTTAGGATGAAATTAGGGTTTGAGATCTTTCTCTATGATGACATTAGGGTTTCAGGGTTTGAGATCTTTCCCTATGGCAAAATTAGGATTTGAGAACTTTCCCTATATAAAATTAGGGTTTGAGATCTTTTCCTATGGTACAATTAGGGTTTGAGATCTTTTCCTATGGTACAATTAGGGTTTGAGATCTTTCCCGTATGGAGAAATTAGGGTTTGAAATCTTTCTTCTATGGAGACATTAGGGTTTGAGATCTTTCCTCTATGGTGAAATTAGGGTTTGAGATATTTTCCCTATGGAAAAATTAGTGTTTAAGATATTTCCCCTATGGAAAAATTAAGGTTTGAGATCTTTCCTCTATGGAAAAATTACGGTTGTGATCTTTTCCGTATGGAGAAATTAGGGTTGAGATTTCCCCTATGGTAAAATTAGGGTTTGAAAAATTTCCCTTTGGTAAAATTCGGGTTTGAGAAATTTCCTTATGGTCAAATTAGGGATGAGATCTTTCCCTATAGTAAAATTAGGGTTCGAGATCTTTCCCCATGGTAAATTAGGGTTTGAGATCTTTCGCCTACGGTAAAATTAGGGTTTGAGATCTTTCCCTATGGTAAAATTAGGGTTTGAGATCTTTCCCTATGGTAAAATTAGGGTTTGAGATATTTCGCCTATGGTAAAATTAGGTTTTGAGATCTTTCCCTATGATAAAATTAGGGTTTGACATCTTTCCCATATGATAAAATGAGGGTTTGAGATCTTTCAAACCCTATGATAAAATTAGGGTTTGAGATCTTTTCCTATGGAAAAATTAGGGTTCGAGATCTTTTCGTATGACAACATTAGGGTTTGAGATCTTTCCCAATGACAACATTAGGGTTTGAGATCTTTCCCTATGATAAAATTAGCATTTGAGATCTTTCCCCTACGGTGAGATTTTTCCCTATGGTAAAATTAGGGTTTTAGGGTTGAGATCTTTCAAACCCTATGATAAAATTAGGGTTTGAGATCTTTCCTTACGAAAAAAATTAGGGTTTGAGATCTTTCCGTATGACAACATTAGGGTTTGAGATCTTTCCCAATGATAACATTAGGGTTTGAGATCTTTCCCTATGATAAAATTAGGGTTTGAGATCTTTCCCCTATAGTGAGATCTTTCCCTATGGTAAAATTAGGGTTTGAGATCTTTCCCCTATGAAACTATTAGGGATTGAGATCTTTTCGCTATGGAACTATTAGGGTTTGAGATCTTTTCGTATGGTAAAATTGGGTTTGATATCTTTTCCTATGATAAAATTAGGGTTTGGGATTTTTCCTCGGATAAGATTAGGGTTTGAGATCTTACCATATGATAAAATTAGGGTTTGAGATCTTTACCTAGTGTAAAATTAGGGTTTTAAAATTTTTCCAAGGTTTGAGATATTTCCCGATAAAATTAGATTTTGAGACATTTCTGCTATGGTAAAATTTTAGGGTTTGAGATCTTTCGCCTATAGTAAAATTTGGGTGTGAGATCTTTCCATATGATAAAATTAGGGTTTGAGATCTTTCCCTTTGGTGAGTTCTTTCCCTAGGGTGAGAGATTTCTCTATGGTAAAATTAAGGTTTGAGATCATTCCTATATGATAAAATTAGGGTTTGACATCTTTCCCATAAGATAAAATTAGAGATCTTTCAAACCCTATGATAAAATTAGGGTAAAATTTGGGTTTGAGATCTTTCCCGGTGTAATATCTTTTCGTAGAGTAAGACTTTCCCTACCCTAAAATTAGGGTTTGAGATCTTTACCATACCATAAAATTAGGGTGTGACATCTTTCCCATGTGATAAAATTAGAGATCTTTCAAACTCTATGATAAAATTAGGGTTTGAGATCTTTTCCATGTGATAAAATTAGGGTGTGACATCTTTCCCATTTGAGATCTTCTCGTATAGAGAAATTAGGGTTTGAGATAAAAATTTGGGTTTGAGATCTTTCCCAATAGTAAATTTTGGGTTTGAGATCTTTCGCCTATGATAAAATTAGGGTATGAGATCTTTACCATATGGAGAAATTAGGGTTTGAGATCTCAATTTCATTCCTACGAAATCTGCCTTTTAAATTAATTTTTTTTTGGTATTTATAGTCTCCCCACAAAAGAAACTTTCAATTCTTGAAACGCCTACTAACCTCCTTATACAAAATTTTGATAAACCAAGAAATTGATAAACCAAGAGATCAGGCTAGAATTAGATTATGATCAAAGATCTAGAGGCAAGATTTGAAATCTTGTGTAAATTGAGTCACTCCACCTTCGAACTTGATCAAGTCTTGATTGAAGAGCTCATATGCAATCTACTACAAGAATTGCAGGAAACTTAGAAATGACAAAGATCTAGAGGCAAGATTTGAAATCTTGTTTTAAATTGAGTCACTCCACCTTCGAACTTGATCAAGACTTGATTGAATGGCTCGGATGCAATCTACTACAAGAATTGTAGGAAACTTAGAAATGACAAAGATGATACTCGAATTTCTAAGGGTAAAAGTTCAATTTGAGATCTCAATTTCAGTCATCCGAAATCTGCCTTTTACATAATAATTTGTTGGTATTTATAGTCTCCCACAAAAGAAACTTTCCGTTCTTCAAATGCCTACTAACCTCCTTATACAAAGTCTAAGGGAAACGATGATGCTCAAATTTCTAAGGGAAAAGTCTCCTTTTCAGATCTCAATTTCATTCATCTCAAATCTGCCTTTTACATAATAATTTGTTTATTTATAGTCTCCCACAAACAAACTTTCAATTCTTCAAATGACCACTAAGGTAGTTAGTGGCCATAATTTAATCCCGATCCCCTTAAATCTCCACAAAAGAAGAAGTCAATTTGACAAATAATTCCACCCTTTGGCACATTACAGAAATTATAAAATTAAAAATAATAAATCGCAATTTATAGCAACTTCATCCGCTACTTCAACCGTGCAAATATTCACTTTTGAAGCTCCAAATGGTCCTTCCTCAACCGAATCAACTTGTAACACATGAAATGATGGTTTAACCGAGCCTATCCAATTTGTAGATGAAGAATGAATGCTTGTTGGCTCTTCTTGGCCTTGGGTTCTGTAATAGGTCCAAGTGGAACATTTGAAACACCGTGATTCTTATCAAGAACCATAATATCCCTAGACCATATATGGTATCATGTGTGGAGATGATTCAGTGCTTCAACAAGGCCTTTTTGTTTCATAGACTATTCTTTGGGTGGTCCAGGGATCATATAGATACATTATTAGATGAGAGAAACGAGTATGACTTGATGTAATAGTCCTACTTTAGAATTGTCATATATTCTTTGATATGTATGCACCCATATAGGATCAAAACCATAGCGTCTACAGGTCATCAGTGTCACTCAAACATGGGTCGTGCCTCACCATGACATGCATGGATCACTATATTGTCGCACCTCACCATGTCTATAAGTTGAAAAAGGCTCTTTATGGCTTAAAACAAGCTCCAAGAGCTTGGTATGATAGACTTAGTAATTTTCTTATCGGGAATGATTTTAAAATGGGCAAACTCGACACTACACTCTTTATTAAGATTAAAGATAATGATATGCTATTAGTGCAAATATATGTGGATGATATCATATTTGGTTCTACTAATCCTTCTTTATGTGAAGAATTTGCTAAATGTATGCATAATGAGTTTGAGATGAGTATGATGGGAGAACTTAGTTTCTTTCTTGGACTTCAAATCAAACAACTCAAGGATGGTATCTTCATCAATCAAGAGAAATACACTAAAGATTTGCTCAAAAGATTCAAGTTCAATGGAGGTAAGATTGCAAGAACTCCCATGAGCACATCCACTAAGCTTGACAAGGATGAAAAAGGTAAAAGTGTGGATATTAAAACTTATCGAGGTATGATTGGATCTTTACTTTACTTGACCGCTAGTAGACCCGATATTATGTTTAGTGTGTGTCTTTGTGCTAGATTTCAATCTTCTCCTAAGGAATCTCATTTACATGCGGTTAAGAGAATATTTAAATATTTGCTTGGAACTATTGATTTAGGATTGTGGTATCCTAGAAATGTTGAATTTAAATTGGTAGGATATTCTGATGCGGATTTTGCCGGAAGCTTACTTGATCGTAAAAGTACTAGTGGAACTTGTCAATTTCTTGGTAGTTCCTTAGTTTCTTGGTTTAGTAAAAAGCAAAATTCGGTTGCCTTATCTACTACCGAAGCGGAATATATTGCGGTTGCTAGTTGTTGTGCTCAAATTCTTTGGATGAAACAAACTCTTTGTGATTTTGGATTAAAATTTCATAGTGTGCCTATATTTTGTGATAATACAAGTGCTATTAATTTAACTAAAAATCCTATTCATCATTCTAGAACTAAACATATTGACATTAGACATCATTTTATTAGAGAGCATGTGCAAAATGGACATATTATTCTTGATTTTGTAAACTCTAATAATCAACTAGCCGATATTTTTACCAAGCCATTAAATGAAGAAAATTTTTGCAAAAATAGGCTTGAGCTTGGTATTATTCGTTGTGATATATCTTGAATTTTATAATTTTTTAATGCATGTTTTTAGGGGGAGCCATTACGTCATTCTTAAATGTATTCTCTTTCAATTGTTGTTTTTGATGATTACAAAGGGGGAGAAAATTAAGAAAAATATGCTCTAAGTTTGTTGTTTTATTATTTATGAATCATTTACTTGTTTGATGTTTCATAATTTCTTGAGGCATTAATATAGGGGGAGAATATGCATGAGTAAAATTTATGATAATATATTAGCATGTATTAGTATTATTACATGGATGGTGTATTACCTTGGTTTTTATGAATTTTTCTTGAAATGGTTTGTCATCATCAAAAAGGGGGAGATTGTTGGCTTTTTGGCCTTGATCTCACTTTAATTAATTTCAATCAATTAATTGATGTTTTGATGATAACAAACCTACTTTTTAATTATTAATTATTTTCAGTATTTTGAACTGTCCACAGTATAAGGTCGGGAATAACAATTTCAACGACTTTTCAATCACTCAAATCAGAGCTAAAACGAAGAAATTACAGTCGAGACAACATACCCGACGTGATGATGTGGCAGCAAAATCAAAATGATGGACAAATCAAAATATATCAAAGTATGACATTTATGATTTTGGGAGAGTAACAAATGGTGGAGTTTTTCTTATTACTATATTTTTAAATAAAGTTATTTTTACAAAATATAAATTTGAATCTAACCGTTACTCACATCGATTTTTATTATTACTATATTATATTATTATATTACTATATTTTAAAATTTTGGTAGTTACTCACATAGTTTTTATTATTATTATATTATTATATTTATAATAAATTTTGAATTTCATTTGACCGTTACTCACATAACTTTTTATTATTATTATATTATATTACTATTATATTAAAATTTTGAAATAAATGAATTTAGAAAATTTTCTTATTTATTTACTTTTAATCTCCACCTTCCATTATTCCTAACACAATCCAATGGTCAATATTCAATCCTACATTTTGCCACTTTTCTCCTCTATATAAACTCATCTTCCCCACATTTTAAAATACACAACTTACATACATTCTCCAATCCTCATTTGTTCAAAGTCTTCATTGTTTGTTGCTCTCTCCAAGCTTACAAGTTTATTTCTTTTCATCTTATTCTTGAGAGGGATTATTTTTGTATTGTGAGGAAATAGTTGTGAGTATCCCAAATTGTAAATCTACTCTTTGAGAGAGTTGTGGTGTGTTATTATCAAACTCAAATACTTGTATCGGTTTGATCCTGCGCCGTGGAAAGGATTGAGTTTGCTCTTGAACTCGTAAAAAGAGCGGTGTAGCGGTTTGGCTTAGATCCGTGGAAAGAGTCGAGAAAGTTCTTTATTCAAATTCCCAAGAGGCGCTTGGGGAGTGGAGTAGGTCGAGTTTGACCGAACCACTATAAAACTACGGTGTCATTTTCTCTGACTCTTTTCTATTTAATTTCAAAATTATTATTGTGATTTATTGCATGTTCTACTTGATTATTGTTTTGACTTGAATTACTTTGTTATAGTAATTATCATCTTTTACTTATTTGTAAAAAGTTTCATCATTAGAAAAATTAATCACGTTTAAACACTTTTATCGTTAAAACCCTATTCACCCCCCCTCTAGGGTTGCCATACCGATCCAACAATTGGTATCAGAGCAGGTTGCTCCCATAGATTTTTTATCTAAACTTTATTGTTCGAGCTTATGGCAAACCTACGTGTTAAAAATGGCTTTAGTGAAGGGCAATCAACTTCTAGGCCACCTTATTTTGATGGAACAAATTATACATGTTGGAAAGCTAGAATGAAAATTTATTTGCAATCCGTTGATTATCAATTGTGGTTAAATGTTAGTAATGGTCCTTACATTTCAATAAAAATTGTTAATAATATTGAGGTGCCTAAATTAGAAAATGAATTTGATGAGCATGATATGAAAAAATGTTCTTTAAATGCTAGTGCTATCAATTGTCTGTATTGTGCCTTAAGTAATGATGAATTTAATAGAGTATGTATGTGTTCTTCGGCATATGAAATTTGGAAAACTCTTGAAGTAACTCATGAGGGAACCAATCAAGTTAAAGAAACAAAAATTAGCATGTTAGTTCATAATTATGAACTATTTAAAATGGAGGAAAATGAACCTATTGGTGATATGTTTACTAGATTTACTAATATTTTAAATGCTTTGAAAAATCTTGGAAAAATATATTCTACTTCCGAAAATGTAAGAAAAATTCTTAGGTCTCTACCTAAAAGTTGGGAGGCAAAAGTGACGGCGATTCAAGAAGCAAAGGATCTCACAAAGCTTCCTTTGGATGAACTCGTTGGTTCTCTCATGACACATGAGATTACCATGAACGGCCACATGGAAGAAGAATCCAAAAAGAAGAAAAGTATAGCCCTAAAGTCCATCAAAGTTGACTCTGAAGATGAGGACGTCCTTGATGAAGATGATGTCGCCTACTTCACACGTAAGTATAAAAATTTTATTAAAAGGAAGAAACAATTCAAGAAACATTTCACAAATCAAAAAGAGTCAAAAGGTGAAAAGAGCAAAAACGATGAGGTAATATGTTATGAATGTAAAAATCCGGGTCATATAAGAACGGATTGTCCTCTCCTCAAATCATCTAAGAAATCCAAGAAGAAAGCAATGAAGGCTACTTGGGATGATAGTGATGAAAGTGCAAGTGGAAGTGATGAAGAAGTAGCAAATTTTTGCTTCATGGCTCATAGTGACAAAGAGGATGAACAAGAAGATGAACAAGAAGATGAGGTAACTCTTGAATCTCTTTCTTATCATGAATTATTTAAACTTGTTGATGAGATGACAATTGATTTAGAAAAACTTAGTTCAAAGTATGTTGTGCTTAAAAAGAAATATAAGACTTCAATTATTGAAAATAAGTCTTTACTAAATGAAATTTCTTGCTTAAAAGAGAAGGATCATAATATTGTTAAAATTGATGTACCTTGTGAAAAGCATGTATTTGATTGTGATGAGAAAAATGCATTAATTGATAAAGTCAAGTCTCTTGAGCATGATTGTTGTGAAAAAGATAAATTAATTAAATTGCTCACAGAAAATGAATCAAATAATTTGCAAGAACTTGGTAGGGCTAAGGAGTCTATTAAAATGTTAACAATAGGTGCTCAAAAATTAGATAAAATACTTGAAGGAGGTAAGTCATATGGTGATAAAAGAGGATTAGGCTATATTGATGAATGTTCTACACCTTCAAGTTCTAAAACAATATTTGTTAAAGCATCCCCTATCTTGTCTAAATCTAACAGTAAATTTGTATCTAACTATGATAAATCTAGATTTGTGCCTATATGTCATTATTGTGGTGTTGAAGGTCATATTAGACCTAAGTGCTTTAAATTTAAAAATTCTCAAAACATTCCTTTAGGAAGAAAAGTTTCTCAAAATACAAAATTTAACAATATTTTAGAAAATAATTTTTCGAATAAAAATAGAATACACAAATTTAGTCTAAGAAATAAATTATTGCATAATGTTGTTTGTTTTTCATGTGGTAAGTTTGGACATAAAGATTATTCTTGTTACTTATCCAAATACAATATCTTTAATATGAATGCAAATATGAAATGGATTCCTAAATTTGTGAACACTAACTTTCTAGGACCCAAACAAGTATGGGTACCAAAATGTCAATTTTGAATATCTTTGTTTTTAGGTTTGTTTGAAAGCCTCCAAGAAAAATAAGTGGTACTTGGATAGTGGTTGCTCAAGACACATGACGGGTAATCCATCCAAGTTTGTGAATTTTTCCAAGAAGGATGGTGGCTTAGTAACTTTTGGTGATAACAAGAAGGGTAAAATAATTGGTAAGGGTACTATAGGTAATGACTCTTGTACTCTCATTGAAAATGTATTATTAGTTGATGGTTTAAAGCATGACTTACTTAACATTAGTCAATTATGTGATAAAGGTTTTAGAGTTGTATTTGATAAGAATAATTGCATAATTGAAAATGCTAGTGATAGAAAAGTTTTGTTTGTAGGAAATAGAGATGATAACGTGTATACTATTGATTTGAATGATTGTCCTACAAATGATAAATGTCTTTCGGTTTTGCTTGATAACTCTTGGCTATGGCATAGAAGACTAGGACATGCTAGTATGTACTTGATTTCAAATATTTCAAAAAATTCATTAGTTAGAGGTCTTCCTCAACTTAAATTTGAAAAAGATAAAATTTGTGACGCTTGTCAAATGGGTAAGCAAACTAAGTCTTCTTTCAAATCTAAAAATATGATTTCTAGTGTTAGACCTCTTCAACTACTCCATATGGACTTATTTGGCCCTTCTAAAATAGCTAGTTATGGAGGAAATTATTATGCTTTTGTTATAGTGGATGATTTTTCAAGATTTACTTGGGTTTTGATGATAAAACATAAGAATGATGTTTTGAAAAGATTTGCTAGTTTTGTAAAAAGAGTTCAAAATGAAAAAGGATTTTTAATTACTAAAATTAGGAGTGACCATGGAGGAGAATTTGATAGTGTTGCCTTTGAAAAATTTTGTGAAGATAATGGTCTTTCTCATGACTTCTCTTCTCCGAGGACTCCTCAACAAAACGGTGTGGTTGAAAGAAAAAATCGTACTTTACAAGAATTTGCTAGATCAATGTTAAATGAGTATGACTTACCTAAATATTTTTGGGCGGAAGCCGTTAATACCGCTTGTTATATTTTAAATAGAGTTTTAATTAGACCTTCATTAAATAAAACTCCTTATGAACTTTGGCATAACAAAATTCCGAATGTTGGGTATTTCAAAGTTTTTGGTTGTAAATGTTTTATTTTGAACAACAAAGAAAAGCTTGGAAAGTTGGATTCAAAAACGGATATTGGTATTTTTCTTGGCTATTCATCTACTAGTAAAGCTTATAGAATTTTCAATAAGAGAACTCTAGTTATTGAAGAATCTATGCATGTGGTATTTGATGAATCTTGCAATAATATTTCTAATGAGTCTATTTGTAGTGATGATTTAGAAAGAAATTTTGGAGATTTACTCGTTAGTGACAACGGCAAAGAAATGGTTACGAGTAAAGAAGAGGTGAGCTTAAAGGAAGAAGGTTCTTCATCAATGCCAAAAGAATGGAGGTATGCCTTGTCTCATCCCAAAGACTTGATTCTTGGTGATCTCGAACAAGGTGTGAAAACTCGCTCTTCTATTAATTTATTTAATAATCTTGCTTTTGTTTCTCAAATTGAACCAAAAAGTCTTAAGGATGCCGAAAATGATGAGTTTTGGATTTTAGCCATGCAAGAAGAGCTAAATCAATTTGAAAGGAACAAAGTTTGGGAATTATTGCCGAGGCCATCTAATACTTCTATTATTGGAACCAAATGGGTTTTTAGAAATAAAATGGATGAAAATGGGAATATCATTAGAAATAAAGCTAGGCTTGTAGCTCAAGGTTATTGTCAAGAGGAAGGCATAGATTATGAAGAAACTTTTGCACCCGTTGCTAGATTAGAAGCTATTAGAATGTTACTTGCTTTTGCTTCTTACAAAAATTTTGTATTATATCAAATGGATGTGAAAAGTGCATTTTTGAATGGTTATATTATGGAGGAAGTTTATGTAGAACAACCTCCCGGATTTGAAAATGTAGAATTTCCTCATCATGTCTATAAGTTGAAAAAGGCTCTTTATGGCTTAAAACAAGCTCCAAGAGCTTGGTATGATAGACTTAGTAATTTTCTTATCGGGAATGATTTTAAAATGGGCAAACTCGACACTACACTCTTTATTAAAATTAAAGATAATGATATGCTATTAGTGCAAATATATGTGGATGATATCATATTTGGTTCTACTAATCCTTCTTTATGTGAAGAATTTGCTAAATGTATGCATAATGAGTTTGAGATGAGTATGATGGGAGAACTTAGTTTCTTTCTTGGACTTCAAATCAAACAACTCAAGGATGGTATCTTCATCAATCAAGAGAAATACACTAAAGATTTGCTCAAAAGATTCAAGTTCAATGGAGGTAAGATTGCAAGAACTCCCATGAGCACATCCACTAAGCTTGACAAGGATGAAAAAGGTAAAAGTGTGGATATTAAAACTTATCGAGGTATGATTGGATCTTTACTTTACTTGACCGCTAGTAGACCCGATATTATGTTTAGTGTGTGTCTTTGTGCTAGATTTCAATCTTCTCCTAAGGAATCTCATTTACATGCGGTTAAGAGAATATTTAAATATTTGCTTGGAACTATTGATTTAGGATTGTGGTATCCTAGAAATGTTGAATTTAAATTGGTAGGATATTCTGATGCGGATTTTGCCGGAAGCTTACTTGATCGTAAAAGTACTAGTGGAACTTGTCAATTTCTTGGTAGTTCCTTAGTTTCTTGGTTTAGTAAAAAGCAAAATTCGGTTGCCTTATCTACTACCGAAGCGGAATATATTGCGGTTGCTAGTTGTTGTGCTCAAATTCTTTGGATGAAACAAACTCTTTGTGATTTTGGATTAAAATTTCATAGTGTGCCTATATTTTGTGATAATACAAGTGCTATTAATTTAACTAAAAATCCTATTCATCATTCTAGAACTAAACATATTGACATTAGACATCATTTTATTAGAGAGCATGTGCAAAATGGACATATTATTCTTGATTTTGTAAACTCTAATAATCAACTAGCCGATATTTTTACCAAGCCATTAAATGAAGAAAATTTTTGCAAAAATAGGCTTGAGCTTGGTATTATTCGTTGTGATATATCTTGAATTTTATAATTTTTTAATGCATGTTTTTAGGGGGAGCCATTACGTCATTCTTAAATGTATTCTCTTTCAATTGTTGTTTTTGATGATTACAAAGGGGGAGAAAATTAAGAAAAATATGCTCTAAGTTTGTTGTTTTATTATTTATGAATCATTTACTTGTTTGATGTTTCATAATTTCTTGAGGCATTAATATAGGGGGAGAATATGCATGAGTAAAATTTATGATAATATATTAGCATGTATTAGTATTATTACATGGATGGTGTATTACCTTGGTTTTTATGAATTTTTCTTGAAATGGTTTGTCATCATCAAAAAGGGGGAGATTGTTGGCTTTTTGGCCTTGATCTCACTTTAATTAATTTCAATCAATTAATTGATGTTTTGATGATAACAAACCTACTTTTTAATTATTAATTATTTTCAGTATTTTGAACTGTCCACAGTATAAGGTCGGGAATAACAATTTCAACGACTTTTCAATCACTCAAATCAGAGCTAAAACGAAGAAATTACAGTCGAGACAACATACCCGACGTGATGATGTGGCAGCAAAATCAAAATGATGGACAAATCAAAATATATCAAAGTATGACATTTATGATTTTGGGAGAGTAACAAATGGTGGAGTTTTTCTTATTACTATATTTTTAAATAAAGTTATTTTTACAAAATATAAATTTGAATCTAACCGTTACTCACATCGATTTTTATTATTACTATATTATATTATTATATTACTATATTTTAAAATTTTGGTAGTTACTCACATAGTTTTTATTATTATTATATTATTATATTTATAATAAATTTTGAATTTCATTTGACCGTTACTCACATAACTTTTTATTATTATTATATTATATTACTATTATATTAAAATTTTGAAATAAATGAATTTAGAAAATTTTCTTATTTATTTACTTTTAATCTCCACCTTCCATTATTCCTAACACAATCCAATGGTCAATATTCAATCCTACATTTTGCCACTTTTCTCCTCTATATAAACTCATCTTCCCCACATTTTAAAATACACAACTTACATACATTCTCCAATCCTCATTTGTTCAAAGTCTTCATTGTTTGTTGCTCTCTCCAAGCTTACAAGTTTATTTCTTTTCATCTTATTCTTGAGAGGGATTATTTTTGTATTGTGAGGAAATAGTTGTGAGTATCCCAAATTGTAAATCTACTCTTTGAGAGAGTTGTGGTGTGTTATTATCAAACTCAAATACTTGTATCGGTTTGATCCTGCGCCGTGGAAAGGATTGAGTTTGCTCTTGAACTCGTAAAAAGAGCGGTGTAGCGGTTTGGCTCAGATCCGTGGAAAGAGTCGAGAAAGTTCTTTATTCAAATTCCCAAGAGGCGCTTGGGGAGTGGAGTAGGTCGAGTTTGACCGAACCACTATAAAACTACGGTGTCATTTTCTCTGACTCTTTTCTATTTAATTTCAAAATTATTATTGTGATTTATTGCATGTTCTACTTGATTATTGTTTTGACTTGAATTACTTTGTTATAGTAATTATCATCTTTTACTTATTTGTAAAAAGTTTCATCATTAGAAAAATTAATCACGTTTAAACACTTTTATCGTTAAAACCCTATTCACCCCCCCTCTAGGGTTGCCATACCGATCCAACAATTGGTATCAGAGCAGGTTGCTCCCATAGATTTTTTATCTAAACTTTATTGTTCGAGCTTATGGCAAACCTACGTGTTAAAAATGGCTTTAGTGAAGGGCAATCAACTTCTAGGCCACCTTATTTTGATGGAACAAATTATACATGTTGGAAAGCTAGAATGAAAATTTATTTGCAATCCGTTGATTATCAATTGTGGTTAAATGTTAGTAATGGTCCTTACATTTCAATAAAAATTGTTAATAATATTGAGGTGCCTAAATTAGAAAATGAATTTGATGAGCATGATATGAAAAAATGTTCTTTAAATGCTAGTGCTATCAATTGTCTGTATTGTGCCTTAAGTAATGATGAATTTAATAGAGTATGTATGTGTTCTTCGGCATATGAAATTTGGAAAACTCTTGAAGTAACTCATGAGGGAACCAATCAAGTTAAAGAAACAAAAATTAGCATGTTAGTTCATAATTATGAACTATTTAAAATGGAGGAAAATGAACCTATTGGTGATATGTTTACTAGATTTACTAATATTTTAAATGCTTTGAAAAATCTTGGAAAAATATATTCTACTTCCGAAAATGTAAGAAAAATTCTTAGGTCTCTACCTAAAAGTTGGGAGGCAAAAGTGACGGCGATTCAAGAAGCAAAGGATCTCACAAAGCTTCCTTTGGATGAACTCGTTGGTTCTCTCATGACACATGAGATTACCATGAACGGCCACATGGAAGAAGAATCCAAAAAGAAGAAAAGTATAGCCCTAAAGTCCATCAAAGTTGACTCTGAAGATGAGGACGTCCTTGATGAAGATGATGTCGCCTACTTCACACGTAAGTATAAAAATTTTATTAAAAGGAAGAAACAATTCAAGAAACATTTCACAAATCAAAAAGAGTCAAAAGGTGAAAAGAGCAAAAACGATGAGGTAATATGTTATGAATGTAAAAATCCGGGTCATATAAGAACGGATTGTCCTCTCCTCAAATCATCTAAGAAATCCAAGAAGAAAGCAATGAAGGCTACTTGGGATGATAGTGATGAAAGTGCAAGTGGAAGTGATGAAGAAGTAGCAAATTTTTGCTTCATGGCTCATAGTGACAAAGAGGATGAACAAGAAGATGAACAAGAAGATGAGGTAACTCTTGAATCTCTTTCTTATCATGAATTATTTAAACTTGTTGATGAGATGACAATTGATTTAGAAAAACTTAGTTCAAAGTATGTTGTGCTTAAAAAGAAATATAAGACTTCAATTATTGAAAATAAGTCTTTACTAAATGAAATTTCTTGCTTAAAAGAGAAGGATCATAATATTGTTAAAATTGATGTACCTTGTGAAAAGCATGTATTTGATTGTGATGAGAAAAATGCATTAATTGATAAAGTCAAGTCTCTTGAGCATGATTGTTGTGAAAAAGATAAATTAATTAAATTGCTCACAGAAAATGAATCAAATAATTTGCAAGAACTTGGTAGGGCTAAGGAGTCTATTAAAATGTTAACAATAGGTGCTCAAAAATTAGATAAAATACTTGAAGGAGGTAAGTCATATGGTGATAAAAGAGGATTAGGCTATATTGATGAATGTTCTACACCTTCAAGTTCTAAAACAATATTTGTTAAAGCATCCCCTATCTTGTCTAAATCTAACAGTAAATTTGTATCTAACTATGATAAATCTAGATTTGTGCCTATATGTCATTATTGTGGTGTTGAAGGTCATATTAGACCTAAGTGCTTTAAATTTAAAAATTCTCAAAACATTCCTTTAGGAAGAAAAGTTTCTCAAAATACAAAATTTAACAATATTTTAGAAAATAATTTTTCGAATAAAAATAGAATACACAAATTTAGTCTAAGAAATAAATTATTGCATAATGTTGTTTGTTTTTCATGTGGTAAGTTTGGACATAAAGATTATTCTTGTTACTTATCCAAATACAATATCTTTAATATGAATGCAAATATGAAATGGATTCCTAAATTTGTGAACACTAACTTTCTAGGACCCAAACAAGTATGGGTACCAAAATGTCAATTTTGAATATCTTTGTTTTTAGGTTTGTTTGAAAGCCTCCAAGAAAAATAAGTGGTACTTGGATAGTGGTTGCTCAAGACACATGACGGGTAATCCATCCAAGTTTGTGAATTTTTCCAAGAAGGATGGTGGCTTAGTAACTTTTGGTGATAACAAGAAGGGTAAAATAATTGGTAAGGGTACTATAGGTAATGACTCTTGTACTCTCATTGAAAATGTATTATTAGTTGATGGTTTAAAGCATGACTTACTTAACATTAGTCAATTATGTGATAAAGGTTTTAGAGTTGTATTTGATAAGAATAATTGCATAATTGAAAATGCTAGTGATAGAAAAGTTTTGTTTGTAGGAAATAGAGATGATAACGTGTATACTATTGATTTGAATGATTGTCCTACAAATGATAAATGTCTTTCGGTTTTGCTTGATAACTCTTGGCTATGGCATAGAAGACTAGGACATGCTAGTATGTACTTGATTTCAAAATAATGAATTTGCCTAATCTAATCATAAAATATTCACCTTAGGTTGATTCGAGTTGTTCGAGTAATTTAATAAAAATAAATTGATAATTTATTTTTAAATACCAATTTAGATGACTTGTTCTTCGAGTAACTATTTTAACACTCTAATAAGCATAAAATAATTTTTAAAAAACAAACAACAAAAACAAGATGCCAAATTTACAAAGTTCTCACTACAAGTTATATTTTTCTAAATCCCGCTAATATTCTATGTAAATCCAACCCTTTCATTTACAACCCAAATTTTAACCCTTTAAATAATAATAATAATAGTTATAAATCCATTTCCCGTTTTTTATTCCTAAATTATCCTATGAAATCCTTTGTCCCCCAATCTAAAAATCATAAACTCACAAACAAAATTTATCTTCCTCCAAAACCCACCAAACTCAATGTAATTTTTCTTTTCTTTCTCTTTCAATTTCGTTTTTTTTTTCTTTGTTTTTTTTTCTATTAATCTTGTGGGCTTGGCTTGTTCTTCGACTTTCATTGGTTTTTGTCTAAGATTACTTCAAATGATTATGGATTTTTGTTCAAAACCCGGAATGGTTTATTGAAGAACTTTTTTTCCGTGGATCCTTACTATTCTCGATAAAATTCAAAAATGTAACCAACAAAAAGATGAACAAAAAGAGATTGAATCATCTTCGATCTTTTTTTGATAGGTTACAGCAGCGAGAATCTCGATCGTGATCGTACTGGCATTGGTGAGCTTAGTCACCGTGGACGCTATGAATCCGCGTCTAAGTTCGAACTCCCTGGAATTTCAGGCGATCAGTTGTCGGAAACACTCGGCGTTGTTAACGAAGTTTGGCAGCTTCGACGACGGAGTAAATTCAAATACTCACGCATTCCGAAAAGTGATTGAACATCTCAGCACGATGGCAGCGGATGGCGGTGCTCAATTGGTTGTCGGGGAAATGGCTGACCGGAAGTTTTAATCTGACTAGCCATTTCACACTTTTTATCGATAAAGAAGCTAAAATTTTTGCATCCCAGGTTCGACCTATCGAGTATTTTATTTTTTATAAACCTAACAACTTTGGGAGTGGTGATTTGAATTTTAATCTTTAATCCAAAATAAATGAGTTAGATTTGTTCCTCACAATTTAATGGAGTAGAATGAATCAGAATGGCCACTCGTGTAAGTTCTCCCATCCTATGGGAGGGGAAGAGATGCTCCTAGTGGACGGTAGCAGCCTCATCTTTGGAACTAATCTCACCGATGAGGTTATCACGGGTGATTATTTTTTTTCTTACCTTTTAACATTTTAATTTTTTTTAAATGGTTTGCTATCAGAATTAAATAAAAAAAAAAATTAAGGTAACTCAAAACAGGTAAGAAAAACATTTATAGAAAAGAAAGTTGGGTTGGTGACATGGCATAGGTAACAATGATACAATGGACCGATAGGGATCTTCTTGGTGGAAAAAGTTTAAGAAAGGGGAGCTCAAGGTAACACGGCCATATGTGATCGAGATCATGTACTCTGATCAAACCCAGATCTCGAATCTCACTTTGATCAACTCACCTTCTTGGTTCGTCCATCCGATTTATAGCAGGTTTGGCTATTTCGGTTTAGTTCCATTATCCTTATATTTTAGGATTATGCTTCACAAAAAGTATACCATTCAAATTACTCCCGACCAAAAAGAATTTTTAATTATATATGATAATATGGGTGACAATGCAGAAATGTGATTATCCAAGGGATCACCATCTTGGCTCCAGTCACCGTACCCAACACCGACAGAATCAATCCAAGTTCCCTTCTTCTTCTCCTTTAAAACCTTACGGTTCTTTTCTTCCTTAATCCCTCTCCCTAATTCTCCATTCAATTTATCAAATTCTTGTTCCAACACTTGAATCGAAGACTGCTACATTGTCTCTGGTGACGATTGCATGACATCAAGAGCTGATGGGACCAATACGGTATCAAGTTCAGAATGCCGACCGAGGACCTCGTCATTCGCCGCCTCACTTGCATCTCACCAGATTCTGCTGGTATTGCCCTTGGCAGCGAAATGTCCAACGGAATCTGCCACGTCAGGATCGAAACGTTACAACAATCAACACACAGTCTGCCGTCAGAATCAAAACCGCTCGCGGACGAAGAGGTTTCGTCAAGGACATTTTCGTCCGAAGAATGTTTCTATCCACGATGAAATACGTCTTCTGGATAACTGGAGACTACAAATCGCATGCGGATGACAAGTTCCATCCCTCGGCATTGCCATTGATTAAGAATATTAATTACAGAGACGTGGTGGCTGAGAATGTTAATATGTCGACAAATTTGGCGGGAATTTCAGGAGATCCATTCACGGATATTTGGATTGTCGACGACGCCTAAAAAGTTGCAGTGGAATTGTACGAACATTGAGGGATTTAGTAGTGATGTGGATCCGTGGCCATGTGCTAAGGCAGCGAAAAGCGGTGGATGTGACTTTCTCGAGGATCAGCTGCCGATTGAGAATGTTCAGTTGAAGTCATGCTCGGTTGAAACTCCTACCTTCTGGTAAAGACTTTGTTTTTTTTTTTTTTTTTTTTTTTTTTAATTCTATGGAATGAATGATAATGAAAAATTTAATAAAGATATAGATAAAATGAGAAGTTTTTTATTTTGAAAATAAGCTATTTCAACTATATTCGTAATATTTCACTAAATAATAACTAATTGTAATTCAAAACCATAAAAATAATGGCGTAGGAATTGAATCTTCTGTCTTATTGAAGAGAGTGCATATCAGTTATTGTGAAACTATGGTCATCAGTGGCATTTGTAACCGTAATTAATTCTTCTTTAAGAACTAACCGCTTTTACTTTAGTTGTTTTTAGGAAGCTAATTAATTCTTCTTTAAAAGGATTCTTGGGAAAACCCACTCTATAAGATGGGTAATCACTAACGTTGAACCTCATGGAGTACATAAGGGAGATGAAAAGGAAGGGAAAGCTCTCTCATTCAAGAGTGCTTGCAACTATGCCAATTTTCTGTTCTTCCCCAAGCTGCAAGCTGAAGGGAGTTGGCCTCTACTTTAAAAGGGTGGCCTCTTGTTTCATTTCATCCTCCCACATGAATGGTTCAAAGCCAACCATAGAATACATTTTTGAATGCTGGCAGATTCAGCTTGTGTTTGATACGCTACTACCCTTTTCTTTTAGTTTCAACTTTTTAGAAGCGCTTAAGAATAGTATGATTATCTTTAAGGTAGTTTTAATTTTTTGAGTCAAATTTAAATTTATGCAAACTTAGCTAGTTTAAATTATTAATGATTAACTTTAAATTATTTTATACTTAAGATGAGTATAAATAGAGAAAAATATATAATTTAAAATATTTAAATTACTATCCTTTTCTTCTAGCTTCAGCTTTTTAGGAGCCCTCAAGATTAGTATGACTATCTTTGAGCTAGTTTAAATTTTTTTGAGTCAAATTTAAATTTATGCATAATTAAACTTAGCTAGTTTGAATTATTAAGGATTAACTTTTTAGAAGATATTTAAATTACTATTTAATATATTAGATATATTAAACATAGAAAAGAAAAATATATTAGATACACGTGACCTTCAAATCTTCAGTCTAATTCTCTCCCAACTGAGCTATCTTCGCTATTTACTAATGTAAAAAAGCATAAGTAGAGCTATCCCCGCTACAAAGTTTAAATCATTAAGAAATATTTCACAAATGAAACATTCCCTAGATTGCATAGTCAAGTTAGGACTCTCGACACGATTGCGGTGAACATGGATCAAACACATAACACCTTCAGATCTTCAGTCTATCGCTCTCCCAACTAAGCTATCCCCGCTATTTTAACACAATAAAAATGCATAAGTAGAGCTATCTCTTCTATTTAATCACCGCTAATTAGTTGAGTTATGCTTAACTCGACAATTGATTACAATCAAAATTAATGTGTAACTTTCTATCAAAGTTTAATCGCAAAGAAATATTCACTAATTAATAGATGAAATAGTCTAATTAAGACTCCGACACAAATGCGGTGAACGTGAATCAAACACATGACCTTCAGATCTTCAGTCTAACGCCCTCCCAACTGAGCTATCCCCACCATAAGAGAACGGTAAGTGATAAAGCCAAACGAATTTTAGAGTTTTTATGTCTTGTGCAGCTTAGATTGATTGGTAAATCTATTGAGGGAGATTCGGTCAAAGTCAGAGTTGGACTAATACTTCTAGTAGTGATCAAGGAAAGCCTTCTGGACAACGGACTTTCCTATTCAAACTAAACTATCAACCAAGAGAACAGGCTAGAATTAGATTATCTCTTATGACCAAAGATCTACATGCAAGATTTGGAATCTTGTTCTAAATTGAGTCACTCCGCCATCGAACTTGATCAAGGCTTGATTGAATGGCTCAAATGCAATCTACCACAAGAATTGCGTGAAACTTAGAAATGACAAAGATGATACTCGAATTTCTAAGGGTAAAAGTCTCAATTTGATATCTCAATTTCATTCATCCGTAATCTGTCTTTTACATAATAATTTGTTGGTATTTATAGTCTCCCATAAAAGAAAATTTCAATTCTTCAAATGCCTAACCTCCTTATACAAAATTCAGATCAATCAAGGGATAAGGCTAGAATTAGATTACCTCTTAAAATCAAAGATCTAGAAGCATGATTTGGAATCTTATTCTAAATTGAGTCACTCCACAATCAAGGCTTGATTGAATGACTCAGATGCAATCTACCATAAGAATTGCATGAAACTTAGAAATGACAACGATGATGCTCGAATTTGTAAGGGTAAAAGTCTGAATTTGAGATCTCAATTTCATTCATACAAAATCTGACTTTTATATTACAATTTGTTGGTATTTATAGTCTCCCCACAAAAGAAACTTTCAATTCATCAAATGCCTACTAACCTCCTTATACAGAATTTGGATCAACCAAGAGATATATTTCTGGTCTCAAGCAGAACCTGATATGTATTGGTCAGTTGGATAGCACAAGTTATGCAACAAAGTTTGGGAAGTGTTCGTGGAATATTGTGAAGGGTGCTATAGTGGTAGCACATGGCACAGAATATAGAACCTTATACACCACTACAGGTGTAGGAAAATGGCTGCGGTTGCTGAAGTGCTTCAAATTCAAGTCTATGGCATAATAGACTTGGACATATGAGCGTCAAAGGAATGAAGATGCTGGTTGCAAATGGAGTTTTAGAAGGCCGAAAATCTATTGACATAGGTCTTTTTGAGAGATGCGTTATGTGAAACAAAAACGAGTTAGCTTCACAGAGGCTGCAACGAGTTAGCTTCACAAAGGCTGTCAGAGAATCAAAGAATGTACGATTGGAAATGGTCCATGCAGACGTTTAGGGACTATCTCTAGATTCATCACTTGGCGGACCAAAGTTCTAGGTCACCTTCATTGAGATTTCAGCAGGAAGGTATGAGTTTATTTCCTAAAACACAAGTCAAATGTGTTTGTCACCTTCTAAAAGTGGAAAGCTGAAGTTGAAAATCACACCGGCTTGAAGATCAAATGTCTGAGGTCTGATAATGGAGGAGAGTACGACAAGTCAGAGTTTATAACATTTTGTGCAGCTAAGGGAATTAGATTAATGAGGACAGTTCCTGGTAAGGCAAGAAAAAATGGTGTTGCATAAGGAATGAACAGAAAATTGAATGATTGGGCAAGAAGCATGAGGATTCATTCTGAATTGCCAAAGACATTCTGGGTCGATGCTGTAAATACAGCAGCCTATTTGATCAATAGAGGACCGTCAGTACCCTTGAAGTTCAAGTTGCCAGAAGGAACTCACGTACTCTCACTTGAGAACTTTTGGTTGTACTGCGTATGTTCACGTCAATCTAGAGAAAAGAGACAAGCTTGATGCTAAGGCTGTGAAGTGCTACTTCACAGCCTATGACTCTGACATGTCCGGGTACAGATTTTGGGATGACAAGAATAGGAAAATCATAAGACATTGTGATGTAACCTTTGATGAAAAAGTCCTGTACAAGGACAAGGAGAAGATAAACTTTAAGACTATGACGCAAATAGAAGTTAAGCTTGAGTTGCAGGAAAACTACCCAATAATGTTATAGCAAAAGCTCGAGAAACTCCTGAGACCTTTACTGATGAACCAGACGTGGAGCAAGTTACACCTGAGCAGGTGTTAAGGAGGTCATCCAAAGCTATCAGAGTACCAGATAGATATTCACCTTTATTACATTATTTATTTCTAATTGACGAAGGAGAACTAGAGTCCCTTGGTGATGACCTACTGTTGGAGGATAAAACCAAGTGGGAGAAAGAAATGGATGATAGGATGTCTAGGCTTCAGACATGAGTTGCTCTTTCATCTACTAAAGCCGAGTACGTGGAAATAGCTGAAGCTGGAAAGGAGATGATATGGATGACAGACTATCTAGAAGAATTACGCAAGAAGAAGTGCAAGAAGATTCTTCAGGTGGAAAGTTAGAGTGACATGCAGTTGGTGAGGAACCTGGTCTATCATTCAAGGACAAAACACAAAAGGCGATACCATTTCACTCGGAGGTTAGTGGAAGATGGTGATGTGCTTGGAGAAGATAGAGGGTGTAAAGAATCCAGCAAACATGTAGACAAAATGTGTTGACATGTGAAAGTTGAGGTTGCGCAAAGCCTCAATTGGTACGGTGAAGTGAAGATTGAGAATGAAATTCTTAGTTGGCTGGATCAGTCTCCAAGTGGGAGATTGTTGGGATATGGAGAATGATGCCTATTTATAGTAAATATTTCGTAAAGATCTGGTAGAGATATATATGGTGAATATTTCATAAAGATCGGGTAGAGATATATATCGTAGATATTTTATAAAGATTTAGTAAAGCTTTATTTAGTAAACTGAAACGATCTATACCCCATCACGCAATGCTTTCAAGATGTACTTTTATTCATTCTCTGTATTCTGTTTTGGTGTACATGCCTGAAGTTATCAACAATACCTTTAAACAATATTCCTCCTTGAATTTTCTCTCTTCTTTTCTTTGTGTTCATCTTGATCGAGTATATGTGTCGTTGTGTGTTCCTAACAATTACTTCAATAATAATTTTGTAATTTATAATAACACAGCTAAAAAATTATTCATAACCTTTCAACTACGTTCATGTTGTTGGGTTTTATGTCCTAAAACTCATAGTTTGTAAACAAAAACTTATTCTATTTTCAATAAAGTTATTATTGATATTTATTCCGTAAATATTGTTATTGAATAAAGTAAATTTTACGATTATTAATCTAAATCCAATAAACTAAGAATACTCTAACGATAGTATGATTACTTGAACTATATGTAGAGATATAAGAGTGGACCAAGTTCGAGTATATAGTCAAAATGATCTATAGTATAGGGATAAGGCTGAGTACCTTATCCTGGGGACACTATGGATGCGGCCCACTTTTATATATGATATAAACAATGTGATCAGTAAATTGTACATGTGGAGACATGTGAGTGGGGGCGTTCTATGCAATGAGTATTGCATTAAGATCGGACCATTTAGAAAATCATTCTCACTTTATAATGTCGTTTACTGTTGAGACTGTTTTTTTTTTCATTCAATGACCTAGGTAACTCGATCCTAATCCTGAACTAACCATGAAATCCTATTTATTCGGAAGTATCCTTATATTTGCATGGGTGAGAGTGGCTCGAGTTCACCGAATCAATAGGCCTCCCATTTTAGGGGTAAGACTGGGTGAATGGCTAGGGACGTGGGGTGCAAGATGGAATTCGCTCCTACCCACTTTTAGGGATAGTAGAGAGGTAGTTCCCTTAAGTACTAACTCCACTCCAGGTCTTGAATAAGGGGCCCTACTCTCTCATTTGCCTGAGAGGGATTCGGTTTACTGGTTGAACCACAAATCTATTGTTCATTAGAGGATCAGTGGAACATAAGGAATAAGAAGTAACTTCAGGGGTAAAATGGTAAATTGACCCAGCTCTAGTTACGAACAACTTGTGAAGGATCATGTCACGACCCAATATTTTACTACGGACCATGACTAACGACAACACACGAATGCACAAGCGATTTAAATAGGAAATAGAGAAAATCCTTTATTCAAATAATGTTTTTGAACGACAAACAAACAGAACACTTAACAGCTTGGAAATAAATTTCGAAAGAATTCAAATACAAAATAAAGACTTGACTGACGCCCCGGGACAACCCATTCCTCTATGACAATCCCCGTCTCAATCATGTTCGCCCTTGACTGACGCTCACGCTCCTGAAAAAGGAAAACATACCAAGGATGAGTATAAAAAATTATACTCGGTAAGCTTCTACTTGTAGGCTCTCTTCGCATCCTAACTTAACAGGTTCCCACGGTCTCCTAATTCGGTTCTAGGACATCTGGTTCTAATCTTAGTCCCTTGGAGCTTACCCCTTAGGTTTCATAGGTTCATCGTCTTTTCATTAGACACCTAGAGGTTCCTTACGCCAAGCTGATATGGTCGGTATCTCTCTATGAGGCGCTACCTCTACATGGCTATCTGGGACTACATGGTATCTAGCCTAGGGGTGTGTTGAATACCCCTAAGCCCATATAGTCCCCCTATGGGGGGGGGGGGGGGGGGGGGGCGCGACCCAACCCATTCCCATGCAGTTAATGGGCTGTACGACGTGGGGACACATTTCCCATGCGAAAAGGCTAAGAGCAGTAAGGACTGGTCAGGAACCCTTGGTCCTCCCACGAAGCTATAGATATCGTTCTCACCCTAGCAATCTATGAACACTCCTGAGGTACCTCGTTGTCATGGTAATCCGCTAAGTTCCTAGGGGAAGGTTAAGTCTGGCTAGAGCGACTTATCACTCCTAACAGCAATTTCCTAAGCTTATCATATAAATGGGCCCTAGAAAATAACAGAATATGCATGCAACCGTCTTCTAACATTATAATATATAATTCTTGCAAACTATGCACGCCGACTCAACAGGGCGATGGCCTCCATCAAGTACCTAGAACACGAAGTTCACGCTCAATGGGACGGACTCATCCATCAAGCACCTGGAATGAAGAATACACAATTCTAACATAAATTAAACGCATGCATACGTACGACGGAAGCTTAAAGCATACAAGCAACACTCAGATAATTCACCCAACACACTTATAACAATCAATCTGACTAATCTCATTCATGGAGAGCTAATCTAAGGCAAAGGTACTAGCATGCATGCAATCCAAGTGAATCCTACAAGTATTTCTTCCTAAATACCGGGTGGTGGCTTTCCTGGTTGACGCGTGCCTTTTCGCTAGCGTTTCTATGCCCGTGAGGTGTCCAAAAATATTGATTTTCTTAAATTAGGTCCCTATTCACATAAAACCAGTATTAGAACTAGAACTAGGACAACAATCAGGCAAACAGAGGGAAAGTGGGCCAAAACGGCCGTTCCACGCACGCTCACGCACCGGCAGTGCGCCGACCATGCACGGCAGCTTCTGCACAGTCGCAAGTCGGCCGATCCAGTTCGGCTCGGCTGGGCTAGGCTCGGCTCGGCACGGGTTTGCGGTTCAGCTTGAGCTTTGCAGGCGACACGTGTCGTCGTCTCACTAGAGCTGCGTTGCTCCAGCCGACAGTCGACGCGTGTCCAATGCCTGTCGCACTGTCCTCCGCCGCTCGCCGGCCGACTTCTTTTTTTTTTTTTTTTTTCATCTCTGTCCTCTGCAATCTGTAACATAAAGTCCCCTTTCAAATTTTCATATCTTTTGATTCGTAGTTCGGATCGATATGATTTCTTTAGCAAAGTTCTAGATCGTGTTACGGGCTACGTCCCGGTATTTTTTTGTAATTTTTTGCTTGACTACCAGGTGAGTTAAGAGTGTCGGAAGTTTGCTTTCCGTTCTCGGACGACTCTGGATCTCCGCCTTCGGATCGATATTTTGGCCAAACTTCTTCACAGATCGTGCGTAGAGTTGTTCCTAGGTGAATATCTCAACATTTTAGGACTCGATTCACATAGGAAAAGCTCAGATATGAAAAATGTCGTTTAAAATCTTACCTCACAAAACATTCTTGGATCTTGATGGAGCGTCGGCCTCGCTAGCCTCTCAGTCCTTGTACAAATCTCATCTGAAGGTGGATTCTGACGGTGGTCCGATGAACTTCGCGGTGACTCTTTTCTGTTTCCTCTCAATTTTCTCTCTAACTTTCTTTTTCTTTTGCACGAGATTTGATGGGTTTTCCTTGAACCCCTATTATGGCTGGAGGGGCAAAATGACATTTTTGCCCCTCGATTGACTTAGCCATTTTTTGTTTTTTCTTTTTGGCATTATAGATCGACTTACTAATTAAGGTTATATCAAATGGACAAAAATATATCTATAGTGAAGAGAGTGCAACTACTAGGCTATAGTGGAGTGTCCTAGTAGTTAACGAACGTTGGTTAACAAGGTTAATGAGTTTAGCTGGTTAATCTCGAATCGTTGGAGCCCGTGATCTATAGGTCCATTAGGTTCTCCTGCTAGCTCATATCAAACTAAACCATAGAACAGTGTGACGAGTGAGTTCGAAGTGTTCAAATTCAAATTAGGGAATATGCGCTAAATATATACGATATATTTAACCGCACTTTTGTTTTATTTACGAATTGAACAAAAAGAGAGAATCAGAGATATTTAAATAAGATTTAAATATTTTAATCAACATGTGTCGGAATTGATTGGGATTGACATTTCAATTAATGTTAAATATTAATTAAATTGTTTAATTAATCATTTAATATTACTCTAATTTGAAACTAATTATTTAAATTAATTGTTGAATTAAAAATGGAGAAAGTCAAAATGTTGACTTCACTTAATGGAAAAATCCATGTTTGAGTTAGTGGAATTTTTAGCGTTAAAATTTGGTTTAACCAAACTTGCATGCTTGCCAAATAAACCCCACAAATTTGAACGGAATTTTGAGGGTCAAAATTTGGTTAACTCAAACTTGCATGCTTGCCACATAATCCCACACATTTGAGTGGAATTTTGAGTGTCAAAATTTGGTAATCTAAAATTTGCATGAACATGCAAATATGACTATAAATAAAGTGATCAAGGTACATGTAAAGTTTTCTTGGAAAAACCTTGAGAAAAACCCTCACAAACTCTTTCTTCACCTATACTAAATCCCTTCCAAGTTTAGTCACTCACCGGATTCACAATCCCATTCTAAGGCGGGAGAATTGTAGGGAAGACACTAGTGATGGTTCGAAACCGGTTCATGAGGAAAAAGAAATTTGAACTACAAAAGGTTAGTACTCAAACTCCTTTAGTTTTAATGCTTATGAACATGCTAGCTAATTTACTATAATTGTTGGGTTTTATGTTCTAAAACTCATAATTTGTAAACAAAAACATATTCTATTCTCAATAAAGTTATTATTGATTTTTATTCAGTAAACATTGTTATTGAATAAAGTGAATTTTACGATTATTAATCTAAATCCAATAAACTAAGAACACTCTAGCTATAGTATGATTACTTGAACTATATGTAGAGACATAAGAGTGGATTAAGTTCAAGTATATAATCAAAATGATCCATAGTACAGGGATACGGCTGAGTGCAGTCCTAGGGACACTATGGATGCGGCCCACTTTTTTATATGATATAAACAATGTGATCACTAAATTGTACATGCGGAGACATGTGAGTGGAGGCGTCCTATGCAATGAGTATTGCATAAGATCGAACCATGAATCACTCTCACTTTATAATGTAGTTTACTGTTGAGACTGATTTTTTTTCATTCGATGACCTAGGTAACTCGATCTTAATCCTAAGCTAATCATGAACTCCTGTTTATTCAAAATTATCCTTAGATTTACACGGGTGAGAGTGACTCGAGTTCGCCGACTTAATAGGCCTCCCATTTCAGGGGTAAGACTGGGTGAATGGCTGGAGACATGGGGTGCAAGATGGAATTCACTCCTACCTACTTTTAGGGATAGTAGAGAGGTAGTTCCCTTAAGCACTGACTCCAGGTCTTGAATAAGGGGCCCCACCCTCTCATTGGCCTGAGAGGGATTCGGTTTACTGGTTGGATCACAAACCAATTTTTCATTAGAGGATCAGTGGGACATAAGGAACAAGAAGTAACTTCAGGGGTAAAAAAAAAAATTGACCTAGCTCTAGTTACGAACAACCTGTGAAGGATCGACTTACTAATCAAGGTTATATCAAATGGACAAAAATATATCTATAGTGAGGGAGTGCCACTACTAGGCTATAGTGGAGTGTCCTAGTAGTTAACGAATGTTGGTTAACAAGGTTAATGAGTTTAACCAGTTAATCTCAGATCGTTGGAGCCCATGATCTATAGGTTCATTAGGTCCCCCTGCTAGCTCATATCGGACTAAACCATAGAATAGTGTGACGAGTGAGTTCGAAGTGTTCGGAATCGAATTAGGGAATATGCACTAAATATATACGATATATTTAACTGCATTTTTCTTTTATTTACGAATTAAACAAAAAGAGAGAATCAGAGATAGTTAAATAAGATTGAAATATTTTAATCAATATGTGTCGGAATTGATTGGGATTGACATTTGAATTAATCAAATTGTTTAATTAATAATTCAATATTACTTTAATTTGAAATTAATTATTTAAATTATTGTTGAATTAAAATGGAGAAAGTCAAAATTGAGTCCACCACTTAAATGGATAAATTCATGTTTGAGTTAATGGAATTTTGAGTGTCAAAATTAGGTTTAACGAAAGTTGCATGTTTGCCAAATAAACCCCCCACAAATTTAAACGGAATTTTGAGTGTGAAAATTAGGTTTAACCAAACACTCATGTTTGCCAAATAAACCCCACAAATTGGGGTGAAATTTTGAGTGTCAAAATTTGGTAATCTCAAATTTGCATGCACATGCAAATGTGACTCTATAAATAGAGTGATTAAGGTACATGTAAACTTCTTCTTAGAAAAAAAAATCTTTTGAGAAAGTCCCTCACAAATTCTCTCTTTACATATACTAAATCCCTTCCAAGTTTAGTCACTCACCGGATTCCACAATCCCATTCTAAGGTCGAAGAATAATAGGGAAGACACTAGTGGTGGTTCGAAACTGGTTCGTGAGGAAAAAGGAATTTGAACTACAAAAGGTTAGTACTCAAACTCCTTGAGTTTTAATACTTATGAACATGCTAGTTAATTTACTATAATTGATGTATTTAGAGTGCCTAAGATCCAAATTGCTTCTGCATGTGTTATAACAACACCATCAATTGGTATCAGAGCAAGTTTTAGGCCTTTATTTACATTATTTTGAGCAAGGTGGGTACCATTTCATGAATGAAAAATTGTGGATGCTAAAGTGGTTGAGCAAGGTGGGTACCATTTCATGAATGAAAAATTGTGGATGCTAAAGTGGATGTTTATGGTTTTGGCATTTTTTTTACGCTTCCATTTGATACAATTATTATATTTGGCCTAATGTGTATGAGCTTTCATGAAGAAAGGTCTGTAATTTTTATAGAAATGATGGCAAGCTGAACCAAAGAAGAAGAAAGAAAAACACCCCCGGCAGGCTCGAGGGAGTGGATCACGTTAATTTCAAATTATTAATGTAATAATTTAGTTAATTGCTTGCTTTAAAATGTCAAAACTCATCCACTTTAGTGTGCTTAATTAATTATGCATTGTGAAGGTATGTTTTAATTAAATAGAAAATATATATGCATAAAGTATGCCATATAAATTTAAAATCCCACCATAGGCTAAGCATGTTTCATGCATTACAAGTATGTTGTAAGTGTTATAATGTATAATATGCATGTTTAGGGTTCCATGAGTGATAGATATAAATTGTTATATTATTGCATGGAATAGATGATTATATAATTGTTATATGAAGCATGTTAGATGCATATTATAGGTTATTTTCAACGTCATAAAATGAGATAGATGTTAAAATCTATAATACAGATAAGTGCATGCTCACTTAGTGTTAAGAACAAAGCACGATCAATTTTAAATAGTTAAAATAGGTCGATATCTTGTAAAATTGCAGTTACAAGAAAGCTCACTCGGCAGGATCTTGTCTAAGGCTGTTTGTACATAAGTTGATGGTTTACGGAACACCTGCTACCTGGAAATCGGGCCAGTATTTGAGCTTAGTTAGCCCAGTTTTATGAGCATGCTTGAGTGATGTAAGTTTTTGGAAAAATCACCTAGACTTAGGTTATATTTATTAGTCAGGATATACCTAAGTAATGAGTATACCCAACCATCTAAAATACTTAGTGGGAGGAAAAAGGTATATGAGATACATCGTTTTCTTTTTCACGCTCTCTTGAAAATTCACACCGTGAGATTCATGCTTGGCCTCGTGACGCCCTGGGAGCGGCCTCCATTAAGAAGATATTTGCATGAGTCAATAAAAAGGTGAATAGAGAGTATTTATAGTAAGTAGAAGGAAGTATATCAACACATCCTATGGTCTCCACCACTAGGTTACACCGTGAGATTCCCATGTTCTGCCTGCATGTTACCCTAGAGCAACTACCCATTCGGAGGGTTGTAACATGGGAGATGGAACAACGCAAACTCCAAAATAGATAGGATTTCTTAGGTCCATTCCCAACTTTGGCTTTTTTATCGATAGCATTGTTGGTGCCAACCTCTGAGGTCTGAAAATGGCAGGTCACACTTACGAAGAATTATTAAGAGTTAGTATATTCTTGACCAAAGTAGCGATAATTAAAACACTATAGGAATAAAGAGTTATTCTAGGATTAGTGTTCCAGTCAAGAATGTCTTGGTTTAGTAAAGGAGTGATTGATTGCCCCTCGGTAGTAGTTACTCTGACTCACTAAAGTATCGTTGCAAATTAATATCTTTTGGGTACATTATTACATTTGCTAAACTTGATTGGATTAAATAGGATTAAGTCAAATCACTAATAGAATTTTCTTTATATCACAGCATGACAAACTCAATAGTACAATTACTCGCTTCTGAGAAATTAGACGGAGAAAATTACAACTTGGAAATCAAACCTAAACACAATACTTGTAATTGATGATTTAAGGTTTGTTTTAACTGAGGAACGTCCTCCAAACCCCAGCTCAAATGCAAACCGAACAGTTCGGGATGCATATGACAGATGGACAAAGGAAAATGACAAAACCCAAGTGTACATTTTAGCGAGCATATCTGATGTTTTGGCTAAGAAACACGATGTTATGGGTACTGCTAAAGAGATTATGGAATCCCTAAAAGGGATGTTTGGACAACCGTCTTTCTCCCTTAGACATGACGCCATAAAATACATTTATACTGTCGTATGAAAGAAGGTGCCTCAGTTAGAGAACATGCCCTAGACATGATGGTCCATTTCAATGTGGCAGAAGTAAAAGGAGTTGTCATTAATGAGAAGAGTCAAGTCAATTTTACCATGGAGTCTCTTCCGAAGAGCTTCTTCTAGTTTCGCACAAATGCAATGATGACAAGATAGAATATAACTTGATTGCTCTTCTCAATGAGCTACAGACTTATCAGTCCCTCTTAAAAAGCAAGGGACAAACAGGAGAAGCAAACGTTGTTGTCTCTAAGAAATTACTACGAGGATCGTCCTCCAAAAATAAGTCTGGTCCTTCAACTTCTAAAAATGTTTTGATAAAAGAAGAAGGGTAAGGGCAAAAATAAGATTCCTACTGACCGCAAACACAAGGTTCAAAAGGCAAATAAAGGAAAATGTTTCAATTGCAACGAAAACATGCACTGGAAGAGAAACTGCCCAAAATACCTTGCAGAGAAGAAAGCCGAAGAGACACAACAATGTAAATATGATTTACTAGTTGTAGAAATATGTTTAGTAGAGTATGATAACTCAACTTTGATACTAAATTCATGAGCCACTAATCATATTTGTCCTTTTTACCAGGAAACTAGCTCCTGGAGAATGCTTGCGGACGGCGAGATAACACTCAGGATTGGAACAGGAGAGAACAACTAAGCATGTAAAGTGGCCAGCTAAGCAAACATGTAAATCATTAGTAACAACTCTTTAATAAATTAAAATATCACCGCAAACATACTTAAACTACATAAAACTCTTCCGCCTCGCCTATAAGGCTTATCTCTCCATGCAAACCGACTTCAACATAGAAATCAACATCCTAATCATGATAGAATAAGAAAAGAGAGGAAATGATTAAGAGTTATCAAGCTTTGTTGGTGTCCTTCAATGGAAGTCCCCCTCCTTTGAGCTCTTTCATCCACCTCTTTGCCTTAGTCTATCCTTCTCGGTTTTCTTTTCCTTCTCCTATCAACAGCTGCTGAATTAGGATTCTTCTTCCTTCTTGGTTTTCTTTTGCCTTCGGTAGACATTAAAGGATGTTAGATATATTTCTGGTCTCAAGAAGAACCTGATATGTATTGGTCAGTTGGATAGCATAGGTTATGCAACAAAGTTTGGGAAGAGTTCGTGGAAGATTGTGAAGGGTGCTATGGTGGTAGCACATGGCACAAAATCTAGAACCTTATACACCACTACAGGGTGTATGAAAATGGTTGTGGTTGCTGGAGTACTTCAAGTTCAAGTCTATGGCATAATAAACTTGGACATATGAGCGTCAAAGGAATGAAGATGCTGGTTGTAAATGGAGTTTTAGAAGGCCTAAAGTCTATTGACATAGGTCTTTTTGAGAGATGCGTTATGTGAAACAGAAACGAGTTAGCTTCTCAAAAGGCTGCCAGAGAATCAAAGAAAGTACGATTGGAAATGGTCCATGCAGACGTTTGGGAACCATCTCCAGTTTCATCACTTGGCGGATCAAAGTTCTAGGTCACCTTCATCAAGATTTCAGCAGGAAGGTATGGGTTTATTTCCTGAAACACAAAGTCAAATGTGTTTGTCACCTTCTAGAAGTGGAAAGGCTGAAGTTGAAAATCACACCGGCTTGAAGATCAAATGATTGAGGTCTGACAGTGGAGGAGAGTACGACAAGTCAGAGTTTATAACATTTTGTGCAGCGGAGGGAATTAGATTAATGAGGACAGTTCCTAGTAAGCCAAGAAAAAATGGTGTTGCAGAAAGAATGAACAGAAGATTGAATGAGCGGGCAAGAAGCATGAGGATTCATTCTGGATTGCCAAAGACATTTTGGGCCGATGTTGTAAATAATGCAGCCTACTTGATGAATAGAGGACCGTCAGTACCCTTGAAGTTCAAGTTGCCGGAAGGAACTCACGTACTCTCACTTGAGAACTTTTGGTTGTATTGCGTATGTTCACGTCAATCCATAGAAAAGAGACAAGCTTGATGCTAAGGCTGTGAAGTGCTACTTCATAGGCTATGACTCTGACATGTTCGGGTACAAATTTTGGGACGACAAGAATAGGAAAATCCTAAGACATTGTGACGTAACCTTTGATGAAAAAGTCCTGTACGAGGACAAAGAGAAGATAAACTTTGAGACCATGAAGCAAGTGGGAGTTGAGCTTGAGTCGCAGGAAAACTCACCCAATGATGTTAGAGCAGAAGCTCGTGAAACTCCTAAAACCGTTACTGAAGAACCAGACGTAGAGCAAGTTACACCTGAGCAGGTGTTGAGGAGATCACCCAAAGCTATCAGAGCACCAGATAGATATTCACCTTCATTACATTATTTCTCGTGGCTGACGAAGGAGAACCAGAGTCCCTTGATGACGACCTACAGTTGGAGGATACAACCAAGTGGGAGAAAGCCATGGATGATAGGATGTCTAGGCCTCAGAAATGCGTTGCTCTTTCATCTACTGAAGCTTAGTACGCGGAAATAGCTGAAGCTGGAAATGAGATGATATGGATGACAGACTATCTAGAAGAATTACGCAAGAAGCAGTGCAAGAAGATTCTTCAGGTAGATAGTTAGAGTGACAAGCAGTTGGTGAGGAACCCGGTCTATCATTCAAAGACAAAACACAGAACGCGATACCATTTCACTCGGAGGTCAGTGGAAGATGGTGATGTGTTTGGAGAAGATAGAGGGTGTAAAGAATCCAGCAAACATGTTGACAAAATGTGTTGACGTTGGAAGGTTGAGGTTGTGCAAAGCCTCAATTGGTATGGTGTAGTGAAGATTGAGAATGAAATTCTTAGTTGGCTGGATCGGTCTACAAGTGGGAGATTGTTTAGATATGGAGCCTGATGCCCATTTACAGTAAATATTTACTAAAGATCTGGTAGAGATATTTATGGTAGATATTTCGTAAAGATCCGGTAGAGATATATATGCTAGATATTTCGTAAAGATTTAGTAAAGCTTTATTTAGTAAACTGAAACGATATATACCCCATCAAGCAATGCTTTCAAGATGTACTTTTATTCATTCTCTGTATTCTGTTTTGGTGTACATACCTGAAAAGTCATCAATAAAACCTTTAGCCAACATTCCTCCTTGAATTTTCTCTCTCCTGTTCTTTGTGTTCGTCTTGATCGAGGATATGTGTTGTGCGATTCTAACAATTACTTCAATAATAATTTTGTAATTTCTAATAACAGGGCCAAAAAATTATTTATAACCCTTCAACTACGTTCATGTATCCTCGCAATGGAACTAGAGTATTAAAGATAATTCCCTTCTCCCCTCTTCTTTCGAACAAGAGAAAAATAAGAGAACAACTATGCATGTAAAGTGGCCAACTAAGCAAACATGTAAATCATTAGTAACAACTCTTTAATAAAATAAAATTACACCGTCAACATACTTAAACTACATAAAACTCTTCCGGCTCCCCTGTAAGGCTTAGCTCTCCATACAAAATGATTTCAACGTAGGAATCAACATCTTAATCGTGAGAGAATAAGAAAAGAGAGAAACTGATTAAGAGTTATCAAGCTTTGTTTCTGTCCTTCGATGGAAGTCCCTCTACTTTGAGCTCTCTCTCTCATCCACCTCTTTGCCTTAATCTAGCCTTCTTGGTTTCCTTTTCCTTCTCGTATCAACCGCTGCTGAATTAGGGTTCTTCTTCCTTTTTGGTTTTCTATTCCGTTCGGTGGCCCTCTTCTCTTTAGGTAATCTTCCTGATAAGACAACCCTAATCCTCAGCCCGATGATCCAAGCTTTTGTTGAAGCAAGAACCCTTGAATCAAAGAAATCAACGCCAACTTATACAAAATTCGGATCAATCAAGAGATAAGGCAAGAACTAGATTACCTCTTAAGATAAAAGATCTAGAAGCAAGATTTGGAATCTTGTTTTAAATTTAGTCACTCCACAATAGAACTTGATGAATGCTTGATTGAATGGCTCGGATGCAAATCTACCACAAGAATTGCATGAAACTTAGAAATGACAAAGATGATGCTCGAATTTCTAAGGGTAAAAGTCTCAATTTGAGATCTCAATTTCATTCATCCGAAATCTGCCTTTTACATAATAATTTGTTGGTATTTAAGTCTTCCCACAAAAGAAACTTTCAATTCTTCAAATGCCACTAACATTTATCCCGATCCCTTAAATCTCCACAAAAGAAGAAGTCAATTTGACCCATAACTTCCACCCTTTTGCGCATTACAAAAATTATAAAATTAAAAATAATAAATCGCAATTTATAGCAACTTCATCCGCTACTTCAACCATGCAAATATTCACTTCTGAAGCTCCACATGGTCTTCCTCAACCGAATCAGCTTGTAACATATGAAATGATGGTTGAACCGAGCCTATTCAATTTTGTAGATGAAGAATGAATACTTGTTGACTCTTGTTAGCCTTGGATTCTGTAATAGGTCTAGTTGGAACATTTCGAACACCGTGATTCTTATCAAGAACCATAATATCCCTAGACCATATATGGTATCATGTGTGGTGATGATTCAGTGCTGCCATAAGGCCTTTGTTTCATAGACTAGTCTTTGGGTGGTCGAGAGATCATATAGATACATTATGAGATGAGAGAAACGAGTGCGACATGATGTTATAGTCCTACTTTAGAATTGTCATCTATTCTTTGGTATGTATGCACCCAGATAGGATCAAAACCATACCGTCTACAGGGCATCAGTGTCGCTCAAACATGGGTCGTGCCTCACCATGACATGCATGGATCACTATATTGTGGTGCCTCATCATGTGCATATATTGATGGTGTTAATATAACATGCGGAAGCAATTTGGATCTTAAGCACTTTAAGAACATTAATTATATTTTATAACTAGCATGTTCATAAGTATTAAAACTTAATTAGTTTAGATACTAACCTTTTGTAGTTCAAACTCCTTTTTCCTCACGAACCGGTTTTGAACCACCACTAGTGTCTTCTCCACTATCCTCCGGCCTTAGAACGGGATTGTGGAATCCGGTGAGTGACTAAACTTGGAACGGATTTTGTATATGTGAAGAGATGTTTGTGAGAGGTTTTTCTCAAGGTTTTCCACCAAGAAGAAGAAGACCTTCCATGTACAATGATCACTCTATTTAAAGAGTGATGTTTGCATGCTCATGCAAATTTGAGATCACCAAATTTTGACACTTAAAATTCCACTCAAATGTTTGGGATTATATGGCAAGCATGCATGTTTGAGTTAACCAAATTTTGACACTCAAAATTCCACTCAAACTTGTGGGGTTTATTTGGCAAACATGCAAGTTTGGTTAAACCAAATTTTGACACCTCAAAATTCCACTAACATGGATTTTTCCATTAAATGAAGTCAACATTTTGACTTTCTTCATTTTAATTCAACAATGAATTTCAAATTAAAGTAACATTAAATGATTAATTAAACTATTTAATTAATATTTAATATTAATTCAAATGCCAATCCCAATCAATTCCGACACATAATTGATTAAGATATTTAAATCTTATTTAAATATCTCCGATTCTCTCCTTTTGTTTAATTCGTAAATAAAACAAAAATGCGGTTAAATATATCGTATATATGTAGCGCATATTCCCTAATTTGAATTCGAACACTTCGAACTCACTTGTCACACTGTTCTATGGTTTAGTCCGATATGAGCTAGCAGAGGGACCTAATGGACCTAATGGACCTATAGATCATGGGCTCCAACGATCCAAGATTAACCGGCTAAACTCATTAACCTTGTTAACCAACATTCGTTAACTACTAGGACACTCCACTATAGCCTAGTAGTTGCACTCCCCTCACTATAGATATATTTCTGTCCATTTGATATAACCATGATTAGTATGTCGATCCTTCACAGGTTATTCGTAACTAGAGCTGGTTCAATTTACCGTTTTACCCCTAAAGTTACTTCTTGTTCCTTATGTCTCACTGATCCTCTAATGAACAATTGGTTTGTGGTCCAACCAGTAAACCGAATCCCTCTCAGGCCAATGAGAGGGTGGGGCCCCTTGTTCAAGACTTGGAGTCAGTGCTTAAGGGAACTACCTTTCTTCTATCCCTAAAAGTGGGTAGGAGTGAATTCCATCTTGCACCCCACGTCCCCAGCCATTCACCCAGTCTTACCCCTGAAATGGGAGGCCTATTGAGTCGGCGAACTAGAACCACTCTCACCCATGCAAATCTAAGGATAATTCCGAATAAACAGGAGTTCATGGTTAGCTCAGGATTAAAATCGAGTTACCTAGGTTATCGAATGAAAAGAAAATCAGTCTCAACAGTAAACGACATTATAAAGTGAGAGTGGTTTTCTTCATGGTCCGATCTTATGCAATACTCATTGCATAGGACACCCCCACTCACATGTCTCCACATGTACAATTTAGTGATCACATTGTTTATATCATATACAAAAGTGGGCCACATCCATAGTGTCCCGAAAATAAGGTACTCAGCCTTATCCTTATACTATAGATCATTTTGACTATATACTTGAACTTGATCCACTCTTATGTCTCTACATATAGTTCAAGTAATCACGCAACACACACTTACACACATATAATAAATACATATATACATGCATAAATACATACATACCTATACATATACATAAACAGACAGACAGACACACACACATATATATATATATATATATATATATATATATATATATATATATATATATATATGTGTGTGTGTATTATATTATGTATTTGTATATAGCACATATTTATACATTTTTATAATTTTCATCATTTTTATTTCTAAATGTGCAAAATTTACCATATATTCATTCTATATTCTTTTATTAAACAAGATTTGCCGAAAAATTTTAAAGATCCACTCAACCATAATTATTTATCGATAAAAAAATAGTTAATTTCTATATTAGCTAATAGACTTCCCATTAAATAGTCTAGTAATTTTATAAGTAGTTTATTACAATTTTATTTTGATTTTTTATTTTTCATGTTTTAAACTTTAGCAATGGATCGATACATTATTCATTTTTTATTGAGAAAAATTCTTAATAAAGAAGAAATATAAAAGAAGAAATGGAGTTATACTTACCATGTTTGAAGAGATTTGAGCATATATTCAACTCAACTCATGTGCGGCAATTAGTGAAAAAATATATGATCGGATTAAAAGTCAATCAAATCAATATAGAAATATCATTTAAAACTAAACAAACAATTACTTTGGATTCAACATGTTTTAGACCTAATTTAATTTTTTAGATGGTAAACTTTTTCAATCCAATAAATCCTTATCAAATAATGAATTCGCCTAATCTAATATTAAAATATTCACCTTACGGTTGATTCGAGTTGTTCGAGTAATTTAATAAAAATTAATTGATAATTTGTTTTTAAATACCCATTTAGATGACGTGGTTCTTGGAGTAACTATTTTAACACTCTAATACACATAAAATAATTTTTAAAAAACAAACAACAAAAACAACATGCAAAATTTAAAAAGTTCTCACTACAGGTTATATTTTTCTAAACAGTCTGGTTGTGCTAATATTCTATGTAAATCCAACCATTTCATTTACAACCCAAAATTTAACCCTTGAAATAATAACAATAATAGTAATAAATCCCTTTCCTATTTTTGATTCCTAAATTATCCTATAAAATCCTTTGTCCCCCAATCTAAAAATCATAAACTCAGCAAACAAAATTCATCATGGATCTTCCTCCAAAACCCACAAAACTCAATGTAATGTTTCTTCTTCTTTCTCTTTGAATTTCATTTTCTTTTTCTTTGTTTTCTTTCCATTGATCTTGTGGGCCTCGCTTGTTCTTCTACTTTCATTGGTTTTTGTCTGGAATCACTTCAAATGATTGTGGGTTTTTGTTCAAAACCCCGAATGGTTTATTGAAGAACTTTTTTTCCCGTGGATCCTTACTATTCTCGATCAAATTCGAAAATGTAACCAACAAAAAGAGATTGAATCATCTTTGATTTTTTTCGGTAGGTTACAGCAGCGAGAATCTCGGTCGTGATCGTACTGGCATTGGTGAGCTTAGCCACCGTGGACGCTATGAATCCGCGTCTAAGTTCGAACTCCCTGGAATTTCAGGCGATCAATTGTCGGAAACACTTAGCGTTGTTAACGGAGTTTGGCGGCGTCGGCGACGGAGTAACTTCAAATACTCACGCGTTCCGAAAAGCGATTGAACATCTCAGCACAATGCCGGCAGATGGCGGAGCTCAATTGGTCGTGCCGCCGGGAAAATGGCTGACCGGAAGTTTTAATCTGACTAGCCATTTCACACTTTTTATCGATAAAGAAGCTAAAATTCTTGCATCCCAGGTTCGACCTATCGAGTATTTTATTTTTATAAACCTAACACCTTTGGGAGTGGTGAATTGAATTTTAATCTTTAATCCAAAATAAATGAGTTAGATTTGTTCCTCATAATTTAATTTTGGTGCAGAATGAATCAGAATGGCCACTCGTGAAAGTTCTCCCATCATGGGAGGGGAAGAGATGCTCCTGGTGGACGGTACAGCAGCCTCATCTTTGGAACTAATCTCACCGATGTGGTTATCACGGGTGATTATTTTTTCTTACCTTTTAACATTCTAATTTTTTTTAAATGGATTGCAAAATTATAACACGCTTCCGTGCTATCAGAATTAAATAAAAAAGAACTAAGGTAACTGAAAACATAAAAAGAACTTTTATAGAAAATAAAGTTGGGTCGGTGACATGGTGTAGGTAACAACGGTACAATCGACGGGCAGGGATCTTCTTGGTGGGAAAAGTTTAAGAAAGGGGAGCTCAAGGTAACACGGCCATATGTGATCGAGATCATGTACTCTGATCAAATCCAGATCTCGAATCTCACTTTGATCAACTCACCTTCTTGGTTCGTCCATCCGATTTATAGCAGGTTTGGCTATTTCGCTTCCGTCCCATTATCCTTGTATTTTAGGATTATGCTTTGAAAAAAGTATGTCATTCAAATTACTCCCGACCAAAAAGAATTTTTAATTATATATCATAATATGGGTGAAAATGCAGAAACGTGATTATCCAAGGGCTCACCATCTTGGCTCCAGTCACCGTACCCAACACCGACGGAAGCAATCCAGGTTCCCTTCTTCTTCTCCTTTAAAACCTTAGGGTTCTTTTCTTCCTCAATCCCTCTCGCTAATTCTCCGTTCAATTTATCAGATTCTTGTTCCAACACTCGAATCGAAGACTGCTACATTGTCTCCGGTGACGATTGCATCGCCATCAAGAGCGGATGGGACCAATACGGTATCAAGTTCGGAATGCCGACCGAGGACCTCGTCATTCGCCGCCTCACTTGCATCTCACTAGATTCTGCAAGTATTGCCCTTGGCAGCGAAATGTCCGGCAGAATCCGCAACGTCAGGATCGAAAATGTTACGTCAAGGACATTTTCGTTCGAAGAATGTTTCTATCCACGATGAAATACGTCTTTTGGATAACTGGAGACTACAAATCGCATGCGGATGACAAGTTCGATCCATCGGCATTGCCATTGATTAAGAACATTAATTACAGAGACGTGGTGCCCGAGAATGTTAATATGTCGGCAAATTTGGCCGGGATTTCAGGAGATCCATTCACGGATATTTGTGTTTCAAATGTGAAGATTGGATTGTCGGCGACGCCTAAAAAGTTGCAGTGGAACTGTACGAACATTGAGGGATTTAGTAGCGATGTGGATCCGCCGCCATGTGCTCCGCTGGCTAAGGCAGCGAAAAGCGGTGGATGTGACTTTCCCGAGGATCAGCTGCCGATTGAGAATGTTCAGTTGAAGTCATGCTCGGTTGAAATTCCTACCTTCTCGTAAAGACTTTGTTTTTTTTTTTTTTAAATTCTGTGGAATAAATGATAATGAAAAATTTAATGAACATATAGATAAAATGAGAAGTTTTTAAATTTGAAACTAACCTATTTCAACTAGATTTGTAATATATCACTAAACAATAACTAATTGTAACTCAAAACCATCAAAATAATAATCTAAAATTGAAAAAAAGAGAATAAAAACAATTCTTATATATCCAAATATGTATGGATCCACCATGAAGTTTTTATATGGTATGTACCATAGTGAACATGGATCGAACACGTGACCTTCAAATCTTCAGTCTGACGCTCTCCCAACTGAGCTATCCCTGCTATTTGCTAATGTAAAAATGCATAAGTAGAATTATCCCCGCTACAAAGTTTAAATCATTACGAAATATTTCACAAATGAAACATTCCCGAGATTGCACAGTCAAGTTAGGACTCTCGACACCATTGCGGTGAACATGGATCAAACACATAACACCTTCAAATCTTCAGTCTAACGCTCTCCCAACTAAGCTATCCCCGCTATTTTAACATAATAAAAATGCATAAGTAGAGCTATCTCTTCTATTTAATCACCGCTAATTAGTTGAGTTATACTTAACTTGACAATTGATTACAATCAAAATTAATATGTGTAACTTTCTATCAAAGTTTAAATCGCAAATAAATATTCACTCATTAATAGATGAAATAGTCTAATTAAGACTCCGGTTCAAATGCGGTGAACGTGAATCAAACACGTGACCTTTAGATCTTTAGTCTAACGCTCTCCCAACTGAGCTATCCCCACCATAAGAGAACGGTAAGTGATAAAGCCCAACGAAGTTTAGAGTTGTTATGTCTTGTGCGGCTTAGATTGATTGTTATTATATGGATTGTTATATGGATGTTGTTGTTTGTTGTCATGCCTATTGATTACGAAAATAATTACTTTGGTATCGCATTTGTGCATGTTATGATTTTTGAATGAAATAAATGTGATAAAGGTTACACCCTTTGTGTATCGGGTAACCAGCCACCATTGGTGACATGGGTGATTGATGAAATTTATAAACGTGGTAAGGGTTACACGTTGTGTGCATTGGATGCTGAAAGCTATTCTAGGTGAGTAGATTACATGCTATGTGTTATGAGTAATCAACCACCAAGGTTCTTTCATTTTGTTTGATGAAACTATACGATGGTTTGCTTGTCGAACCACACTAGGGGAGTTAACGAGTTTTTTCGTACTTACCCTATTTTCAAATGATTTTCAAGTAAGGTTGTAGCATGGTAGTGACTGATGACTCGTGAATGTATAGAGAAAAATGGTGTAAAATTCACAAGAATACATGAAAATATACAATATCACAAATAGTAAATAATAAGTATATTGTCGTTTCGATAGAGAGCCTATTTTTTTTGTTCCTTTCCTTGCTGGAAATGAAGTGAGTTTTTGGTCTTATTCAAATGGATGGGGTGAACTTAAACTAATTAAAAAAATTTGATTGAGAGTATCAATTGTTCTCGAACAACGAAGAACAGCTAGAAAAATTAAGGAAGCTTTGGCTAGAACTAATAAAATAGACAGATTGTTGAATTTTGTGGTGGCTTTTAGCTCATTTTAACTTATTTGCAAACCCATGACGCACTTTCAACGGTCATGTAGGGTGATTACTTCCATAATAGTTTTGTAATCTCTAATAACAGGGCGAAAAAATTTATTCATAACCCTTCGACTATGTTTAAATATCCTCGCAATGGAACTATAGTATTAAAGATAATTTTCTTGCTCCCCTCTTCTTTCGATCAAGAGAACAATAAGAGAACAACTAAGCATGTAAAGTGGCCAACTAAGCAAACATGTAAATCATTAGTGACAACTTTTTAATAAACTAAAATCACTCCGCAAACATACTTAAACTGCATAAAACTCTTCCCCCTCCCCTATAAGGCTTATCTCTCCATACAAACCGATTTCAACATAGAAATCAACATCCTAATCATGATAGAATCAGAAAATAGAGAAAATGATTAAGAGTTATCAAGCTTTGTTGGTGTTTTAATTTTCAATTGTTTTGTTTTAAAGACTTTTTATTAAACATTAAGTCTATGACAATGTTTTATGAATATATTTCAAATGATTATTTCCGCACAAAATGGTTACATTACATATACCGTAACGATTTTAGGTTTATAAAAATCTACCGTTGTGACATTTTGGATGTTGGGCTAGCTTACAAGTGTGCAAACAAGAAAGTTTAGTACTTGAAAGCGTGTAAAACGGTGAAATTCCAGCAAGTTTACAAAGAGTTTGAATGGAAGATGTGATGAGGATCAAGCCTGATTTGTTTTCCTTCTTGGCTTAATGTGCTCTCAATCCTTGAATGTCGAGACCTACACACTACCAACACCATTCGAGAAATGAACCAGCTCTAGAAATGTGCCAAAGTGCTAACATTTTGGTGTTGTAGTGTAGTTTCCATAAGTAGTGTGTTGAGAAAGACATCAATCTTTTTTAAGTAATGAACAGGACTTCGACATTTCTTTTGAATTCAGGTCCTTGCAAAATGTGAGCTCTCATGAGAAAGTTAGGTGCCCTGCTAAAAAGTCTTCCTATAGTATATGACTGAGTGTAACAGCCCTATATTACTACTAACCTAAAGTTGTTACCGTCATCATAACATACTCTCTTGTGCGGAAATAAACATATAAAACTTCATCATAAAACATTGTTATGGACTTACATGTTCGAAACCATATTTAAAACAACATAACGAAATATTAAAAAAAAATAAACATTAAAGGTAAAAACACCCTACACTAATTTAAAATCTAAGAAATGAAATACCACTTATCATATGCAAGTGTCATGGTCTTTACATGTGATATCGTCGTCAACCGTACAGGGGTGCCTTATCTTTATCTGAAATAGAATTAGCACACAACTTGAGTATTTTAAGAAATACTCGGTAAGTTACCCCACTATTGGGGTCAGGAAATGCAAACACATGCAACTTATGATTTGGGACCTATCGTTAAAACCATCATAGAGGTGGCCTTCTGTCCGGAAAAAATTGGATGTGTAGTATTTCTTTACACATAACTCACACGTGCGAGCATGAGTCCCCAGGCGATTCTCATCCCCTAGTCCCATCATAGTTAGGCTAGTTGTCCGTAGCCGAATGTCCGGAGGTTAGCAAACTTTCGAGTATCATGCGAGACATGATGCTCATCATCATCATCATATTGTATGTGTCCGTACTCATCATCATAAATGGGAAAGTAATCCGATGTATATGAACACACAGTATGCATGAGGTCCCTATAGTTTCATCTTTAAATCATTCTTATGACACAACCTTATACATCATTCACACATTACCCTAGGTAACATGCATGCATTGACTTTCATACATTCATCGTCATTAACATCAATTAGGGTTGTGTCTTAAAAAAGACCATCATAATGTATCATGACATTTATTTAATACATGCACTTCATCTTAAGTCATCTCATCATCATACGTCATACATCATCATGTTATCATGCATCATCATCATCATGTCATCATATCATGTACATCATCATATAACATCATCATATCATCATATAACGTCATCTCATCATCACACACGTCATCATATTATCATATAACATCATGATATCATCATATAACATAATTACATTACATATAACATCATCACATTATCATATAACATAATTACATTACATTACATTACATATAACATCATCACATCATAATACAACATCATTACATCATCATTTAACATAAAACATAAATGACACGTGCAAGGGCACTAGGCACGTGTCGTCATACAAAGTTATATCTTGGTTGGCCTTAGCCAAAGTTATATCTTGTTCCAAATTTGCTTGTTTTCGTCCTTCAAATTCATTCTCACTTATGTAAAGGTTTCACCTATTTTGAATACTCATTTAATTGCCTCGGTAAAAATCGAAGTTCATGCTTTCACTGTTTCTCAATTGTGTTTGGTGGTAAGACTTAGATTAAAAAAAAAATATATGTCAATATTATTTCATGGGGCGTAGATCCTAGACAATTTAAGAAAACGGTTTAACCATATCTAATTTTCTAGAACTCATATAAAATTTAGCGTTTAAGTTTTAACTTAAAGCTAAATAATTGCGACAAAATTAGTGAAGATCTCATACATACATATATATATAGATATATATATATGAGATCTTCACTAATTTTGTCGCAATTATTTATTTATTTATATATATATATATATATATATATATATATATATATATATATATATATATATATATATATATATATAATTAATGTGATTTCTTAAAAGCGAAATTAGGATAAAATAAAAGAAAGGTGTAAAATATAATTTTTAAAAATGAAATTAGGATGACAGTGGAAGAAGGTCTAAGATAGAACTTACTTAACAATCTCCAACATCTATATCAGTTAAATCTGCCACATCTATCCCTAAATTTGAAGGCCATTTTCGTTTTTTCTCTATCCTCCAAGTAAATATATAGTTTTTGTTTTTATGTTTCTTGTTTCTTTTTGTTGTAACTCTAACACACGGGTGACTGACCTATTTTTGGGGAGAAGGTGTGAGAAGTACGTGGAGAGATGGGACATCAATTACTTTCTTGTTTATTGGTGTTACTATCATATACATCTCAAACAAACTTTTGTCCTCGAAAGTGTTCTGATCTTGGAATAACTTGGGTTGTCTATCTAAAGGGGTTCGTGTTCAAGAATATGCGTAAGTCAATCAAGTATTTGTGAAGCATGGATACATGATATGTCATATATTGCAGAGGGACTGTGCCAAGGCAATATATCATTGGTCTAATCCAACCTAAAATATTGAAAGGTCGGATGAAGCATGGACTTAGCTTGTCGTTCATCCGAACCTTAGTATGTCGTTTATCGAGACTACATTCAAGCATACCTTAATTACTTCCTTATATTCAATAATTATCCGCATGGTCGGATCATACCCTCCAATCAAAGTTAATGCGCTCAATATAAAATGTTAAGGTGTTCATATTAATGCTAGAAAACCTCGAATACTTAATTAAACCTTAATTCCCAACTTTCCCACTTCCCTCAAGGTGGCTGGCTTTCTTCTTTTTACACATTTTTATAAGGTGACCCCTTGTTTGGTACCTAGTTTTGCCGTGAAGATCTTGGTCTAGAGTTTTGAGTTATTATTCCTTAGACTTTCCCCCTGAGCGTCTTGTGGGTCCTATGCTCAGTGAACAACTCAATCCTGACCTATGCTCGAGGCTTCATGTGTTCCCTGCAACATAGTCTAATACTTGCATCCAAGGATTTATGTGTTCCGTGCGATACAATTTGCGAACCTAAGTCCAAGGCTTCATGTGTTCCTTGCAACATAGTTTGAGTACCTACGTCGAAGGTTTCTTGCATTCCCTACGACAAAATCTGTGTCATAAAGCCATGTTTCACTGCTCATCGGGAAGTCTTTAGAACATCTCAAGTTCTCATTTTGAAAGTTCTTTGTTAAGTCTTGAAGCACAACTAAGGAAAAAATCTTAGCAAGTACACCCTAATCCATATGAGTCATAAACTTTTCTTTGCATGTATATATCTTTCATAAGCATGTTGTCACTTGGTATTCATAAAAACCTTATTTCTTATTAGGTGTCTTGAGGGGTATTTACGTATTTTTCCTCTTAGTTCATATCCCAAAGTTGTCATAATGATATTTCATACTTACCCTTAATATTGTATATCAGTCTATTTTAAATTTGCTTAGTATTTTGAGTCTTTTAAAGTCTTGAAGGTGTTAGAATTCTCATAAGAATATTTTGGTCATCTACCACCCCAAATATTTGTTTAAATCCTCGTCATATTTCAATGAGCTTGTAACTTTGTATAATCACTTTAAACCATGAAATAAGGCTTTTCATCAAATTTCATGTCATTTAGAGGTCGCCTTGGTCATAAGCCAACGATACATAAATACAGGGACATTTTAGTCATTTTACACCTATCCTTGGTTTATCCTCTTATCATAATCTAATGATCCCCAAATTTCATACATAACCTTATCATGTCATATTGAGTCTTCTCCTAAAATTTCATGAGCAACATAATCTATTTAGTACGTTCCTAACTCACGCGCTTTATTGAAATCAACATTCATGTGACACTAATGTTGAAAAACCTTAAATACTTGAAACTCCTTTGTAACACCAAGAAAGGAGCTTAACAAAATTCTCCTCTAAAATTGATATTATATAACCCTAGTGAATATTCTTACCTTTAATAAAACTTGGGATACTTAAAAATCCAACTTAAAATTGGAGTCTTGAAATCTTAGTTATGATAATAACTTTGAAACAGCTTGACATTACTCGAAAAATTCATCATTAATTTTTGACAAAAGTGGGTTTATATTGAGATTTTGCAATGCATTCGTGTAGGGGTATAAGGAAGATTACCACGAAACTTCTAGTTGATTTAGAGACAATGTCACACCTTTGTAATCATTGTGAATCTCCACCAAAGTCCATTTTAAATCATGGTTTCTTAAATTTAAGACATCTTGACAATCTCATACCGTAGTCCATCTTCATATATACCTATAAAACTTTGACCATGATCGTAATACCTCATCCAAATTGTGGCTCGATGCTTTTAATTCACCTCATAACTTTCATACTTGCTCATACGAAGCGGGAACAGGAATCATTAAATTCCATTCACTATAAATAAGGAATTTGGCTCTGAAAGTCGTAGGAACTGACCTAAATTGTGAGATCCCACATCGGTTGGAGAGGGGAACGAAGCATTCCCAATGTGAAAACCTCTCCTTAGCAGACACGTTTTAAGACCTTGAGGGAAAGTCCACAAGTAAAAGTCCAAAGAGGACAATATCTACCAGCGGTGGACTTGGGCTATTACATGAGTGTTCCCTCTGATCTCGAGAGCGGGTTCTCTTCTCCCCAATATCAACTTTATAAATCTCTTGATTGGGTTACTAAATTTTTATTTATACTCATTCTTGTTACTTTAATTGATTGAGCAAGAATTAGGAGGCGAATGGCACGGAGCATACCAAACCTGTGCAGATACAAAGGGAGCACTAATTCTAAGTCGGAAATCATTTTCATTGTATTCGAGTTTCAAATAATTTGATTTTTTGTAAGGTCGTTATCTTTGTAATTATAAGTTTTAAGTTTGCTTTAAGATCTTTTACTTGTATTTAATTTTAATGTCGCCAAACTCCTCCCTTTATTTTATTTTCAAATGATACCATATCTTTCAAAACCCTCTACATTAGAGGTAATAGTTTGTGATTTAAAACCTCAAAAAAATGAATCGTTATAATATACTAAAATTCTACCCAATTGTCTCAAATTTAGAAAGGTTGTCTATACGCGAGGCAGTTATATATCATAAAAGGCTTTCAGGCTTCCTGTGGCTATGCACCATTCTTTTTCATTTCTTATGTTTAGATTTGCATGCTAGAACTATCTTGTGAGGTGATTCGAATCACAAGTTTAGAAACAATTTTAGAACTATTCTACTGATTAGACCGTTCATCCAGCAATGGATTAAACAATTTTGTGTGGAGTAATGATGAATTTTTCATAAAGTTTAGCAGCACATGCCTAGTTTATTAATAATGTTCTTGAACTTTCATGTGAACACCAAAATCCAACATCGACTGTGACTATAACACAGTTTTCTCTTTTCCAACCAAACAGTATGTTCCCTCAGACAGGGACGGCTCCTTCGACGAAGAGATGCTGCTCCTGTTTTGTTCTTCACACTTGACCAAGCACACCATATTCTAAACTCATCTCCTTTCCCACCACATTCTAAATCCACCCGAGAATTCAATACTTTTACTCTAAACAGTCAATTCCATATCGATTCAATTCTAAACTTAGATAAGTGTTAGCAATTTTTGTGTTATGTCAATTCCATCTCTTTGTCTATTGATTCACTGCCAGAATTTAAAGAAACTATACCATTTTTAGATTTAATACAAGTCCGGCGACTCGAGAACACGACGAGCTTGGATGTGCAGCGCTGTTAATCTTGTTGAGATTTGATTCAAAGTATTCAAAATGAAGATATGATTCAAAGTAGCTGAGATATGATTCAAATATTCAAACTACTAAGGTTTTAGGAGATTGTTAGTAGATTTGAATTTTTCTAGATTTGGATGATTTACTATTTCTGGTCCAATGTATAAGCTATAAATACTGTAATTGTGTAACCTTTGAGTATTAAGTCAGTAGACAATAATAAAGCACTGCAGCTTTCATCTCTTTTATCTATTCCTATATCCCTTTTTTCCAACAATTTTGGTATCAGAGCCAAGTTCGTTCGACAAGAGGGCGAGTGATTATTTTCTTTCACAAAACAAAAATGGCAGTAGCTGGTTTTTCTTCCTCTGCACCGTTGTTACCAATCTTTAATGGTGAGAAATATGAGTGGTGGAGCATCAAGATGAAGACCTTGCTCAGATCGCAGGAGCTATGGGACTTGGTGGAGCACGGATTTGTTGATCTATTAGAACCCATAATAGAAGAAAAGGAGAGACTAAGAGAAACCAAGAAAAACGATGTCAAGGCTCTATTCATTATTCAGCAAGCAGTTCATGAGACTATCTTTTCACGAATTGCAGCAGCAACCACATCAAAGCAGGCATGGTCAATTCTACAGAAGGAGTTTCTAGGAGATTCAAAGGTCATGACAGTGAAATTGCAATCTCTAAGACGTGATTTTGAAACTCTACTCATGACGAATGGCGAATCAGTTGCTGATTTTTTGTCAAGATCAATGGCAATAGTCAGTCAGATGCGTACCTATGGAGAGAAAATTTCAAACGAAACAATTGTTGCAAAGGTGTTGAGAAGCTTGACTCCAAAGTTTGACCATGTGGTGGCCGCCATAGAAGAAGCTAAGGATCTATCCATACTCTCCGTTGATGAACTGATGGGCTCGCTTCAGGCTCATGAGGCAAGAATCAATAGAGCATCAGAAAGGAACGAAAAAAAGGCACTACAAGTGAAGGAGACAACTAACAACGAAAGAGAAAATATTCATTTAGGAGGTAGAAGTCGTGGAAGAGGAGGATTTCGCAGCTTCCATGGTGGTCGTGATAACAGGGGTAGATGGAGAAGTGATGGACAGAGACAATTCAATGAACAAAGGAATGTCATACAATGTTACCATTGTAGAAGGTATGGGCACACAAAATCTGATTGTTGGTATAAAAATCAACGAATGAATTTTGCAGCAGAGAATGAAGAAGAAGAAGAAAAGCTGTTTGTGGCGTGCATGGATACTAATTCGAAAAAAGGTGACTTATGGTTTGTTGATAGCGGATGCTCGAACCATATGACAGGCACCAAATCCTTATTCAAAGAGCTTGATGAGACGCAAAAGATTAATGTGCAACTTGGAAATACAAAAGAGATGCAAGTTGAAGGAAAAGATACGGTGAAAGTGGAAACTAGTCATGGTAAGATAAAACAATTAGATAATGTTCAATTTGTACCTGATTTAGGGTACAATTTATTGAGTGTTGGACAATTGGTGACCAGAGGACACTCAGTTCTATTGGATGATAACACATGTGTCATTACACATACGAAATCAGGCCATAAAGTTCAAATTGCCATGACTTCAAATAAGATGTTTCCCCTTGATGTTTCTAACATGGAGAATTTTGCTCTTACTGCTAGCATGAAAGATGACTCAACATTATGGCATCTCAGATATGGACATCTTCATATGAACGGCCTGAAAATACTCAGGGATAAAGGTATGGTTTTTGGATTACCAAGAATTGACTCAACTAATTTATGTGAATGATGCATTTATGGCAAGCAGACTAGGAAGTCCTTTCCTGTTGGAAAAGCTAAACGAGCTTCACATTATCTAGAACTAATTCATGTTGATTTATGTGGGCCAATGCAAACGAAGTCCTTGGGTGGGAGTATATATTTTTTACTATTCATTGATGACTATAGTCGCATGAGCTGGGTTTACTTCCTACAACATAAGTCAGAAACTTTTCAGAAGTTCCAGATTTTTAAAGCTATGGTAGAGAACCAAAGTGGCTGTCACATTAAAGTTCTTCGCACAGATAGAGATGGCGAGTTCATATCTAAAGAGTTCAATCTATTTTGTGAAGAAGAGGGCATCCAAAGGGAATTAACAGCTCCCTACACTCCAGAACAAAATGGAATCGCTGAACGAAAAAATCGAACTATTGTGGAGATGGCAAGAAGTATGTTACAAGCAAGGAGACTTCCAAACCAATTTTGGGCAGAAGCCGTAGCAACATCTGTTTATCTATTAAACATCTCACCAACAAAGGCGGTTATGAATCGAACTCCTTATGAAGCATGGCATGGAAGGAAACCATCTGTAAGTCATTTACGAATCTTTGGTTGTGTTGCTTATGCTTTGAAACATCCTCAAACTCGTCAAAAGCTTGATGAAAAATCTGAAAAATGCATTTTCATTGGCTATTGTACTCAATCAAAGGCATATAAATTATACAACCCCGTTAGTGAAAAGATTTTAGTTAGAAGGGATGTAATATTTAATGAAAACGTGAGTTGGGATTGGAGTAAAGAACAGGAGCAGCAAAAGATTACAGTTGAAGTTTCCCCAAATGAAGAGACAAGGGTCAACTCCAGTGCATCTCCTAGTGCATCCACTGCAACACAAAGTGTGTCAAATTCATCATCTTCAGCATCACTGAACAGTAATTCTTCTCTTGAAGAACTTTCGGATGAGACACCTCCAAGGAAGTATAAATCTTTAGCTGACATATATGCATCATGTCAGTTTGCTCTTACTATTTCAGACCCTATGAAATATGAAGAAGCAACTGAAAAAGAAGACGGGAAGGAAGCCATGGCAGTAGAGATGCAGTCCGTTAAGAAAGATGGAACATGGGATATGGTTGACCTACCAAACGAAAAGTTTTATGGAGATTTACAAGAAGAGGTTTATGTAACACCGCCAGAGGGATTCATAGAGGAAGACAAAGAAACAAAGGTATACAAGCTGAGACAGACATTGTACGGGTTAAAGCAGACATACTTACGAAGGCCTTGTCAAAAGAAAAGCTCTGTAGTTGACATCTGCAACTTTGAATCAAGGGGGAGTGTTGAGATATGATTCAAAGTATTCAAAATCAAGATATGATTCAAAGTAGTTGAGATATGATTCAAATATTCAAACTACTAAGATTTTAGGAGATTGTTAATAGATTTGAATTTTTCTAGATTTTGATGATTTACTATTTCTGGTCCAATGTATAAGCTATAAATACTGGAATTGTGTAATCTTTGAGTATTAAGTCAGTAGACAATAATAAAGCACGGCAGCTTTCATCTCTTTTATCTATTCCTATATCCCTTTTTTCCAACAAATCTCTGCTCTGGATCAAGCATGTAGCCGAGTTGGCTGGCTGCCCATATCAAGGAGGCTGATTTCTCTCCCAGAAGCTGCCTTATGTCTTCATGTATGGTTGCTAGAGGAGGCCTTCCCCTCCCATTTACATGTCCAAAAAGAAGCAGTAAGAATTCACCACATTTCAACCTAACCATAAGAAAAGTTAAATGGGGGACAAAAATTAGATAGGAAAATTAAGGAAATACATTGTACTGATAGGCTTATAAAAGGACTATCTCTCTCCCCTCTTGGTGGAGTCCCCCGAGGACAGAATAGCACAAACAACCCTGTAGTTCTGCTTCTGACTCGAAAAATGAAGAAAGACTTGTGGGGAATCATCAGTTGGGTTGGTCCAAATTAATAAGGATCACGGTGTTCCAAATTTTCTAACTAGATCTATTACACGATCCAAGGCAAAAAAGATTTAACAACCATTCATTCTTCATTTACAAAATTGGATAGGCTCGGTTCAACCATCCTTTCATATGTTACAAATTGATTCGATTGAGGAAGGATCATTATTGTGTAAAGATTCTTTTGTGGGGAGACTATAAATACCCCTGAATTATGGGAGACTATAAATACCCCTGAATTATTATGTAAAAATCAAATTTGTGAGGAAGGATGAAATCAAGATCTCAATTGAGACTTTCACCTTTAGAAATCCGAACATCATTCTTCAAGAAATGCAAAGATTCTGCCATTCCTCAAGAAATTTTTCAATTTGCACAGCTCACTTACAAGAGTTTGCTTCTTGTACCAAGAATGCATCGTTTATCCCCACGGTATATAAATAAACCAAAGTCCACTCCACATTTTATATTGCAGAAATATAACATTAATGTAACGGCCCAAATCCACCGCTAGCCTTCGGACTTCCCCTCAAGGCTTTAAAATGCGTATGCTAGGAAGAAGTTTCCTCACCCTTACAAAAGATGTTTCGTTCCAGAAATATAACATTAATGTAATGACCGTTGAAATAGAACTGGAACCACTGTCACATGACCAAAATGGAGAAAGAACAACAACATTTTATTGCACACACGAGAAATAGTTTCAGCAATCCACACATGATATTTGGAGCTTGGTTTCAAACCAAAAAAGCTACAGAGATCCGTAATTTTATATAATTCAGTAAGGTTTCCAAAGTTTGTAATCCAGTGTGCCATATATCTTCAAAACCGAATGTATTAGACATTACGCGAGATACAAAAATGCAGTCGACTCAATCTTCTCCTTATTTCAACCATAGCAGACGAATAGTTCAATTGAACCTGTCAAATCGAACTGGTTCCTGTTTTCTTTATAGTTTAACCATTTTTAACCCAATTTTCATCTTGATTTTCATTATTCTCATATATTTTTCCCTCCATCTATGACCTATTTGAGAAATTTGAAGAATTTATAATTTTTGAAAAGTCTAAACCATCCCCAAGGTAAAATTAGGGTTTGAGATCTTTCCCTTCAAAATTAGGGTTTGAGATCTTTCCGAGGTAAAATGAAGGTAAAATTAAAGTTAGGGTTTGAGATCTTTCCCTTCAAAATTAGGGTTTGAGATCTTTCCGAGGTAAAATGAAGGTAAAATTAAAGTTAGGGTTTGAGATCTTTCCCTAGTAAAATTTGGGTTTGAGATCTTTCCCTACTAAAATTTAGGGGTTGAGATCTTTCCCTAGCTAAAATTTAGGGTTGAGATCTTTCCCTAAGTAAAATTAGGGTTGGAGATCTTTCCGAGGTAAAATTCGGATTTGAGATATTTCCCTAGCTAAAATTTAGGGTTGAGATCTTTCTCTAGCTAAAATTAGGGTTTGAGATCTTTCCCAGGTAAAATTAGGGTTTGAGATATTTCCCAGGTAAATTAGGGTTTGAGATATTTCCCCAAGTAAAATTTGAGATCTTTCCCTAGGTAAAAATAGGGTTGAGATCTTTCCCTACGTAAAATAAAGGTAAAGTTAGGGTTTGAGATCTTTCTTTAGGTATAACTTGTTGGCTTTTTTGCGTTAATCTCAAATTAATTAATTGATGTTTTGACGATAACAAACCTATCTTCATTTATTAACAATTCTTAGTATTTTGTCCTTAGTGTAAGATTGGGAATATAACGATTTCAACGTCTTTTTTGGTTCACTCAAATTAGAGATAAAACGAAGAAGTTTCAGTCAAAACAAGATACCTGACGTGATGATGTGGAGGCAAAATTGACATCATGGACCAATCAAATTCAAAACAAGATACCTGACGTGATGATGTGGTGACAAAATTGACATCATGGACCAAGCGGCAAAATTGACATCATAGACCAATCGAAGTATAACATTTACAAATTTGGTAGAGTAACAATGATGTAAAAGTTTTCCGTTACTTTTAAATTAAAAGAGGAGTATTTAAATTATAAAATTATTTCAATAACATTTATAAAAGTTTTCGATCACTTTTAAATGGAAAGAAATTATAAAGATTTTATTTACATTTATGAAAACTAGTTGTTACTTTTAAATAAAAAAGATTATAATCATTTTATTTATGAAAACGAGTTATTACTTTTAAATGAAAAGAAATTATAATAATTTCATTTAGTTTTCATAAAGATAATTATTTGAATTACAAAATCATTTCAGTTATAAGGATTTCATTTACGTTTATAAAACTTTTAATTATTTTTAAAGTGGTTCATTAACATTGTTTTTATATTATTACATTTAAATATGTTATATATATATATATATTTATATATTTATATATATATAATAAAAATGAATTTAAAATGTTTTTAATATTTATTTAAAATAATATATATCTATATATATATATATATATCTATATATATATATATATATATCTATATATATATATATATATATATATATATATTTATTTATTTATTTATTTATTTATTTAAATTTAAATGAAACATGTCTATAATTTTTTACGATAAATTTAAAAATAAATAAATATTATTTTTCGTGGTCCACGTTTCGGTTCACGTTTTAGTGGTCCGTATCAATTTCTATTTTTACAACTTGATCGGTATTTAAACTCATCACCTCTTCGTATTTTTTCACAACACAAAACACAGAACATTTGTTTCCTCGATCTAAATTTTTTTTAAAAGCCTCCATTATTGCTCTCTCCAAAGTTTCCAATTCTTTTTTTTTAATCTTATTCCTGAGAGAGATGTCTATTACTTCAGAGTATTGTGTGTTTTTGTAAGATTTCAGACAATTGTACCGGTTTAATCCTAAGCCGTGGAAAGGATTGAGTTTACTCTTGAACTTGTAAAAAGAGCAGTGTACCGGTTTGATCCTAAGCCGTGAAAAGGATTGAGTTTGCTCTTGCACTCGTAAAAAGAGCAGTGTAGCGGTTTGGCTCTGATCCAAGGAAAGAGTCATAAAGTTTTATTCAAATTCCCAAGAGGCGCTTGGGGAGTAGAGTAGGTCGAGTTTGACCGAACCACTATAAAACTACGGTGTTATATTTTCTAACCCTTTTCCTATTTAAGTTCTAAATTATTGTTAAGTTTTATTGCATGGTATCAAGTTTGATTGTTATTAAAAAAAAAAAAAAAAAAAATTGAATAATTACATTGTTGAAACCCTATTCACCCCCCTCTAGGGTTGTCATATCGATCCAACAAAATTTGGGTTTGAGATCTTTCCCTCGGTAAAATTAGGGTTTGAGATCTTTCCCTCGGTAAAATTAGGGTTTGAGATCTTTCCCTAGGTAAAATTAGGGTTTGAGATCGTTCCCTAGGTAAAATTTGGGATTGAGATCTTTCCCTGTGGAAAAAAATTAGGGTTTGAGATCTTTCCCAAGGTAAAATTAGGGTTTGAGATCTTTCCCTAGGTAAAATTAGGGCTTGAGATCTTTCCTTAGGTAAAATTAGGGTTTGAGATCTTTCCCTAGGTAAAATTAGGGTTTGAGATCTTTCCCTCGGTAAAATTAGGGTTTGAGATCTTTCCCTCGGTAAAATTAGGGTTTGAGATCTTTCCCAGGTAAAATTAGGGTTTGAGATATTTCCCTCGGTAAAATTAGGGTTTGAGATCTTTCCCTAGATCTTTCCCTAGGTAAAATTTGGGTTTGAGATCTTTCCCTAGGTAAAATTAGGGTTTGAGATCTTCCCCTGTGAAAAATTTGGGTTTGAGATCTTTCCCAAGAAAAAAATTAGGGTTTGAGATCTTTCCCAAGGTAAAATTAGGGTTTGAGATCTTTCCTTAGGTAAAATTAGGGCTTGAGATCTTTCCCTAGGTAAAATTAGGGTTTGAGATCTTTCCCTAGGTAAAATTAGGGTTTGAGATCTTTCCCTCGGTAAAATTAGGGTTTGAGATCTTTCCCTCGGTAAAATTAGGGTTTGAGATCTTACCCTCGGTAAAATTAGGGTTTGAGATCTTTCCCTCGGTAAAATTAGGGTTTGAGATCTTTCCCTCGGTAAAATTAGGGTTTGAGATCTTTCCCTAGATCTTTCCCTAGGTAAAATTAGGGTTTGAGATCTTTCCCTAGGTAAAATTAGGGTTTGAGATCTTTCCCTAGGTAAAATTAGGGCTTGAGATCTTTCCCTAGGTAAAATTAGGGTTTGAGATCTTTCCCTAGGTAAAATTAGGGCTTGAGATCTTTCCCTAGGTAAAATTAGGGCTTGAGATCTTTCCCTAGGTAAAATTAGGGTTTGAGATCTTTCCCTAGGTAAAATTAGAGCTTGAGATCTTTCCCTACGTAAAATTAGGGTTTGAGATCTTTCCCTAGGTAAAATTAGGGTTTGAGATCTTTCCTTCGGTAAAATTAGGGTTTGAGATCTTTCCCTAGATCTTTCCCTAGGTAAAATTTTGGTTTGAGATCTTTCCCTATGAAAAATTTGGGTTTGAGATCTTTCCTTGTGGAAAAAAAATTAGGGTTTGAGATCTTTCCCTAAGGGTTTGAGATCTTTCCCTAGGTAAAATTAGGGGTTGAGATCTTTCCCTAGGTAAAATTAGGGTTTGAAATCTTTTCCTCGGTAAAATTAGGGTTCAAGATCTTTCCCTCCATAAAATTAAGGTTGAGATCTTTCCCTCGGTAAAATTAGGATTTGAGATCTTTCCCTCGGTAAAATTAGGGTTTGAAATCTTTCCTCGGTAAAATTAGGGTTTGAGATCTTTCCTTCGGTAAAATGAGGGTTTAGATCTTTCCCTCGCTAAAATTAGGGTTTGAGATCTTTCCCTCGGTAAAATTAGGGTTTTAGATCTTTCCCTAGATCTTTCCCTAGGTAAAATTTGGGATTGAGATCTTTCCTTGTGGAAAAAAAATTAGGGTTTGAGATCTTTCCCTAGGTTAAATAGGGGTTTAGATCTTTCCATATGAAAAATTTGGATTTGAGATCTTTCCATATGAAAAATTTGGGTTTGAGATCTTTCCCTATGAAAAATTTGGGTTTGAGATCATACTAATTAAAGGGAATGAACTTTTCATCTACGTAACGAAAGCATTGGGAATCGTTATGATTTTTTATTGAGAATTAAAACAAAATAAATAAAAGAGTAAGAACTCTACCTTTATAAAAACCTTAGCTTGCAAGACTCCTTAGGACTATTCTAAGGATGCTGAAGTTCTTCAACATTCCACAAGATCTTTATTCCAACCACTTTAACATTCTATAAGATCTTCATTGGAGTATGACTTAAACACATGGCCGCCAAGGGTTGTGGGAGCCTCTTGAAAGAAAATCCTAAAGGGATTGGAGAAGAAGAAAGAGTTTCGAGAATTCTCAAGAGATTAATTTCATTCTTGGAAGAAATTAGTACATTTTTTGCCCGAGGGTCCTATTTATATGGACTTTTGGCAAATCTTTGCCAAATAATATATCTAATATATTAAGATATAATATCTTATAAAAGTCATATTTAAATATTATAGGATATCCTAACATATTTAGCTGAGTTGAATCTCATTCAAATTTCAAATATAATTTTATTTAATATACATTAATTAATTTAATATTTAATGGTATCAAATACAATAAATATATTTTTCTTTTAATATATCTAATATATTAAATATTAATTTGAACCATTTAAATTAAATATATTTTATCTATTTATTTAATATATTTATATATTAAATATTTTAATTTAAAATTTCAAATTAAATTTATCCGGTTCTTCATTTATATTTATCCTATCTAATATATTAAATATTAATTTGAACATTTCAAATTAAAAATATATATTTATTTATTTAATATATCTAATATATTAAATATTAATTTAACATTTCAAATTAAATTTATTTTGTCATTTATATTTAATATATTAAATATCAATTTGAACCCTCCAAATTTTCTTTCAAATAGATTGAACCTTTTAGCGTTACTGTGAGCTAGCAAATGGACCTTATAGACCTACAAGTTATAAGCTCCAATGATATAAAATTAATTAATTAAAATCTTTAATTAATCAATTTTCATTCATTAACTATAGGTCACTTCACTATAGACCTAGAGTTGCATTCTTTTGCCACGACAAGTTATGTCCATTGATATAATCATTACAAGCAAGTTGTGTGCTGGACATCTCCAAATTCATAAGTGACGTAAACTACATTTACGCCCTTTCCATAACTCATAAGGTGTTTCTAAAACACTCTTAGTAGGAACCATGTTCAAAATGTATGTAGCAGTCTCCACTGCATATCCCAAAACGGATCGGGTAATTGAGCGAAACTCATCATAGACCGAACCATGTCTAACAATGTTCTATTTCTCCTTTCTGATACACCATTTTGTTGAGGCATACTAGGGGCTGAGAGTTGAGACCTTATTCTTTGTTCTATCATATAGTCCTGAAATCTTAAGTCCATGTACTCTCCTCCTCGATCTGATCAAAGTGTTTTAATAGTTTTACCTAATAGATTCTCAACCTCAGTCTTATACTCTCTGAATTTTTCAAGAGCTTCGAACTTTGACGCATTAGGTAAAGATAGCCATACCTTGAATAATCATCAATAAAACTGATGAAATATTCATACCCTCCTCGTGCTTTGACATTCATTGGACCACATAGATCTGTATGCACGAGTTCTAAGGTTTCTTTGGCTCTATAACCTTTTTCGGAAAACGATCGTTTAGTCATTTTACCCTCAAGACAAGACTCACATGGAGGTAAAGAGTTGTCTTCTAACTCATTTAGAAGTCCTCTTTTAATCAATCTCTCAATCCTATTGAGATTAATGTGGCCTAGTCTTAAGTGCCAAAGATAGGTATTAGGAGAAATCTTTTGTCGTTTATTTTGAGTTTAAGCTGTTTTAAACATCTCGAAATTTAAAATAGCTTTTGTTTCGCTCGGTTTTAACATATATAAGTTGTTTTCTAGTTTTGCAGAACAAATATGAATACCTCTTTTGCAAATGGACATTTCAAAAGATACTTTATACAATTGTTCTAATAAACAAGAGATAGATATTAGATTTCTTTTCATTTCAGGAACAAAAAGTACATTATCTAATATAATGAATCTATCTCCAAAAAACAACTTTAATATTTCTACTGATCTTGCTGAGACAACCTCTCCTGTTCCAACCCTGAGTGTTATCTCACCGTCCGCAAGCATTCTCCAGGAGCTAGTTTCCTGGTAAAGAGAACAAATATGATTAGTCGCCCCTAAATCTAGTATCCAAGTTGAGTTGTCATACTCTACTAAACATATTTCTACAACGAGTAAATCATATTTACCTTGTTGTGTCTTTTCGGCTTTCTTCTCTGCAAGGTATTTTGGGCAGTTTCTCTTCTAGTGCTTGTTTTCGTTGCAATGGAAACATTTTCCTTTATCTACTTTTTGAACCTTGTGTTTGCGGTTAGTAGGAATGTTATTTTTCCCTTTACCCTTCTTCTTCATCAAAACACTTTTAGAAGTTGAAGGTCCAGACTTATTTTTGGAGGACGATCCTCGTAGTAATTTCTTGGAGATAGCAACATTTGCTTCTCCTGTTTGTCCCTTGTTCGTTAAGAGGGACTGATAAGTCTGTAGCTCATTGAGAAGAGCAGTCAAGTTATATTCTATTTTGTTCATTACCACATTTGTGCGGAACTGGAAGAAGCTCTTCGGAAGAGACATCATGATAAAACTGACTTGACTCTTCTCATCAATGACAACTTCATTTTCTTTTGCCACATTGAAATGGGCCATCATGTCCAGGACATGTTCTCTAACTGAGGTCCCTTCTTTCATACGGCAGTTATAAATGTATTTTATGGCTTCATGTCTAAGGGAGAAGGACGGTTGTCCAAACATCCCTTTTAGAGATTCCATAATCACTTTAGCAGTACCCATAATATCGTGTTTCTTAGCCAAAACATTAGATATGCTGGCTAGAATGTACACTCGGGCTTTGTCATTTGCCTTTATCCATCTGTCATACGCATCCCGAACTGTTCGGTTTGCATTTGAGCTGGGGTTTGGAGGACACTCCTCAGTTAAAACAAACCTTAAATCATCAATTACCAGTATTGTGTTTAGGTTTGATTTCCAAGTTGCGTAATTGTCGCCGTTTAATTTTTCAGAAGCGAGTAATTGTACTATTGAGTTTGTCATGCTCTGATATAAAGAAAATTCTATTAGTGATTTGACTTAATCCTATTTAATCCAATCAGTTTTAGCAAATGCAATAATGTACTCAAAAATTATTAATTTGCAACGATACTTTAGTGAGTTAGAGCAACTGCTACCGAGGAGCAGTCAATCACTCATTCACTAAACCAAGACATTCTTGATTTAAACACTAATCCCAGAATAACTCTTGTTCCTATAGTGTTTTTAGTTATCGCTATTTTGGTCAAGAATATACTAACTCTTAGTAATTCTTCGTAAGTGTGACCCACCATTTTCAGATCTCAGAGATCGGTCCCAACAATGCTATCGAATGAAAAAGTCAAAGTTGGGAACGAACCTAAGAAATCCTATCCATTTCTGGAGTTTGCGTTGTTTCGACTCCCATGTTACGACCCTCCGAATGGGTAGTTGCTCTAGGGCAACATGCAGGTGGAAGATGGGAATCTCACGGTGCAACCTAGTGGTGGAGACCATAGGACGTATTTAATATACTTCCTTTTCCCACTTACTATAAATACTTTCTCTATTCACCTTGTTATTGACTCATGCAAATACCTTCCGAATGGAGGACGCTCCCAGGGCGACACGAGGTCGAGCATGAATCTCACTGTGTGAATTTTACAAAGAGCGTGAAAAGAAAACGATGTATCTTATACATCTTTTTCCTCCCACTAAGTATTTTAAATAGTTGGGTATACTCATTACTTAAGTATATTCCGGCTAATTAAATATAACTTAAGTCTAGGTGATTTTTCTAAATCTTACATCACTTAAGCATGCTCATAAAACTGGGCTAACTAAGCTCAAGTACTGGTCCGATCTCCAGGTAGTAGGTGTTCCGTAAACCGTCAACTTAAGTACCTCCAGCCTTAGACAAGATCGTGCCGGTGAGCTTTCTCGTAACTGCAATTTTGTAAGACATCGACCTATTTTAACTATTAAAATTGATCGTGCTCGGTTCTTAACCCTAAGTGAGCATGCACTTATCTTTATTATATATTTTAACATCTATCTCGTTTTATGACGTTGAAAATAATCTATAACATGCATCTAACATGCTTTATATAACAATTACATAATCATCCATTCCATGCAATAATATAACAATTTATATCTATCACTCATGGAACCCTAAACATGCATACTATACATTATAACACTTATAACATACTTGGAATGCATGAAACATGCTTAGCCTATGGTGGGATTTTGAATCTATATGACATACTTTATGCATATACATTTTCTATTTAATTAAAACATACATTCATAATGCATAATTAATTAAACACGCTGAAGTGGATTGGTTTTGGCATTTTAAAACAAGCAATTAACTAAATTATTACATTAATAACTAAAATAACTTGAACCGCTCCCGAGGTCCACGAACTGGGCGAACCAACCCTTAAAAACGTTGAACCGGACCCCAAAGGCAGGAAAACACCCGAACCACCTCTTCCATCTTCTTCTCCGGTTCAGCTTGCTATCTCTTCCTTTTTCGATCAATTACAACCTAAAATAGACTCTAATGACTCTATAAAAATTACAAACCTTTCTTCATTAAAACCCATACACATTAGTCTTATTACAATAATTGTATCAAATGGAAGCATAAGAAAAAAGCCAAAACCAAAACCATCCACTTTAGCAACCACAAAATTTCATTCATGAAATAGTACCCACCACGATCAAATTAATGTAAATAAAGTGCCTAAAACTTGCTCTGATACCAATTGATGGTGTTAATATAACACATGCGAAAGCAATTTGGATCTTAGGCACTTTTAGAACATCAATTATAGTAAATAATTAGCATGTTCATAAGTATTAAAACTTAATGAGTTTGAATATTAACCTTTTGTAGTTCAAATTTCTTTTTCCTCATGAACCGGTTTCGAACCACCACTAGTGTCTTCTCCACTATCCTCCGGCCTTAGAACTGGATTGTGGAAACCAGTGAGTGACTAAACTTGGAAGAGATTTTGTATATATGAAGAGAGTGTTTGTGAGAGGTTTTTCTCAAGGTTTTTCACCAAGAAGACCTTTCATGTTGCATGATCACTCTATTTATAGAGTCATGTTTGCATGTTCATGCAAATTTGAGATCACCAAATTTTGACACTCAAAATCCAAAATCCACTCAAATGTTTGGAATTTTGTGGCAAACATGCATGTTTGAGTTACTAAATTTTGACACTCAAAATTCCACTCAAACTTGTAGGGTTTATTTGGCAAACATGCAAGTTTGGTTAAACCAAATTTTGACACCTCAAAATTCGACTAACATGGATTTTTCCATTAAATGAAGTCAACATTTTGACTTTCTTCATTTTAATTCAACAATTAATTACAATTAATTTGAATAATTAATTTCAAATTAAAGTAATATTAAATGATTAATTAAACTGTTTAATTAATATTTAATATTAATTCAAATGCCAATCTCAATCAATTCCGACACATATTTGATTAAGATATTTAAATCTTTTTTAAATATCTCAGATTCTCTCTTTTTGTTTAATTCGTAAATAAAACAAAAATGCGGTTAAATATATCGTATATATGTAGCGCATATTTCCTAATTTGAATTCGAACACTTCGAACTCACTTGTCACACTGTTCTATGGGTTAGTCCGTTATGAGCTAGCAGAGGGACCTAATGGACCTATAGATCATGGGCTCCAACGATCCAAGATTAACCGGTTAAACTCATTAACCTTGTTAACCAACATTCGTTAACTACTAGAACACTCCACTATAGCCTAGTAGTTGCACTCCCCTCACTATAGATATATTTTTGTCCATTTGATATAACCATGATTAGTAAGTCGATCCTTCACAGGTTGTTCGTAACTAGAGCTGGGTCAATTTACCGTTTTACCCCTGAAGTTTCTTCTTGTTCCTTATGTCTCACTGATCCTCTAATGAACAATTGGTTTGTGGTCCAACCAGTAAACCAAATCCCTCTAAGACCAATGAGAGGGTGGGGCCCCTTGTTCAAGACCTGGAGTCAGTGCTTAAGGGAACTACCTCTCTTCTATCCCTAAAAGTGGGTAGGAGTGAATTCCATCTTGCACCCCACGTCCCCAGCCATTCACCCAGTCTTACCCCTGAAATGGGAGGCCTATTGGGTCGACGAACAAGAGCCACTCTCACCCATGCAAATCTAAGGATAATTCCGAATAAACAGGAGTTCATGGTTAGCTTAGGATTAAAATCGAGTTACCTAGGTTATCGAATGAAAAGAAAATCAGTCTCAACAGTAAACGGCATTATAAAGTGAGAGTGATTTTCTTCATGGTCCAATCTTATGCAATGCTCATTGCATAGGACGCCCCCACTCACATGTCTCCGCATGTACAATTTAGTGATCACATTGTTATATCATATACAAAAGTAGGACACATCCATAGTGTCCCGAGAATAAGGTACTCAACCTTATCCTTATACTATAGATCATTTTGACTATATACTTGAACTTGATCCACTCTTATGTCTCTACATATAATTCAAGTAATCATACTGCCAGAGTGTTCTTAGTTTATTGGATTTAGATTAATGATCGTAAAGTTCACTTTATTCAATAACAATCTTTACTAAATAAACAACAATAATAACTTTATAGAATATGTTTTTGTTTACAAACTATGAGTTTTAGGACATAAAACCCAACACAAATGAGGGTTCGAGATCTTTCCCCGATGATAAAATTAGGGTTTGAGATCTTTCCCTATGATAAAATTAGGGTTTGAGATATTTCGCCTATTGTAAAATTAGGGCTTGAGATCTTCCCCTATGGTAAAATTAAGGTTTGAGATATTTCCCTATGATAACATTAGGGTTTAATATCTTTCCCTATAGTAAAATTACTGTTTGAGATCTTTCACCATGGTAAAATTAGGGTTGGAGATCTTTTCCTATGGAAAAATTAGGGTTCGCGATCTTTCGCCTATTGTAAAATTAGGGTTTGAGATCTTTCCCTATGATAAAATTATTGTTTGAGATCTTTCCCTGGTAAAGTTAGGGTTTGAGATCGGTAAAATTAGGGTTTGAGATCTTTTCCTGGTAAAATTAGGGTTTGAGATCGATAAAATTAGGGTTTGAGATCTTTCCCTATGGAGAAATTAGGGTTCTAGATCTATCCCTATTATAAAATTAGGGTTTAAGATCTTTCACCTATGGTAAAATTAGGGTTTGAGATCTTTCGCATATGGGAAAATTAGGGTTTGAATTCTTTCCCCTATTTAAAAATTAGGGTTTGAGATCTTTCCCCTATGGAAAAATTAGGGTTCGAGATCTTTCCTTATGCTAAAATTAGGGTTCGTGATTAGTCGCCTATGGACAAATGATGGTTCGAGATCTTTCCCTGATGATAAAATTAGGGTTTGAGATCTTTCCGGGAAAATAAGGATTTGAGATCCTTCCCAATGACAAAATTAAGGTATAAGAACTTTCCCTATGATAAAATTACGGTTTGAGATCTTTTCATATAATAAAATTAGGGTTTGAGATCTTTCCTCTATAGTAAAATTAGGGTTTGAGATCTTTCCTCTATAGTAAAATTAGGGTTTGAGATCTTTCCCTATGATAAAATTTGGGTTTAATATCTTTCCCTATAGTAAAATTAGTGTTTGAGATCTTTCCCTATGGTAAAATTAGGGTTCGAAATTTTTTTCCTACGGATAAATTAAGGTTTGAGATCTTTCCCCTATAGTAAAGTTAGGATTTGAGATCTTTCGCCTATGGACAAATCAGGGTTTGAGATCTTTCCCTTGGTAAAATTAGGGTTTGAGATCTTTCCCTATGGTAAAATTAGGGTTTGAGATCTTTCTCTGTGGTAAATTTAGGGTTTGAGATCTGTCCCCTATGGTAAAATTAGGGTTTGAGATCTTTCCTAATGGTAAAATTACGGTTCACGATCTTTCTCTATGGAAAAATTAGGGTTCGAGATATTTTCCTAAGGTAAAATTACGGTTCGAGAACTATCGCCTATGGTAAAATTAGGGTTTGAGATCTTTCCCTATTGTAAACTTAGGGTTTGAGATCTTTCGCCTTTGGTAAAATTAGGGTTTGAGATCTTTCCTTATGGTAAAATTAGAGTTTGAGATCTTTCCCTATGGTAAGATCATTCCCTCTGGTAAAATTACGATTTGAGATCAAGGTTTGAGATCTTTCCCTATAGTATTATTAGGGTTTGAGATCTTTTGCCAATGGTATAGTTAGGTTTCGAGATCTTTCCCCTATGGTATACTTTGATTTCGAGATCCTTCCCCTGTGGAAAAATTAGGGTTTGAGATCTTTCCCTATGATAAAATTAGGTTTGAGATCTTTCCCTATGACAAAATTAGGGTTTGAAAACTTTCCTTATGACAAAATTAGGGTTTGAAATATTTCCCTATGAAAAAATTAGAGTTTGAGATCTTTCCCTATGATAAAATTAGGGTTCAAGATCTTTCGCCTATGAAATTATGGTTCGAGATCTTTCCCTATGCGAAAATTAGGGTTCGAGATCTGTCGCTATGATAAAATTAGGGTTTGAGATCTTTCCATATGACAAAACTAGGGTTTGAGATCTTTCCCAATGACAAAATTAGGGTTTCAGATCTTTCCCCTTTGGAAAAATTAGGGTTTGAGATCTTTCCCTATGGTAAAATTAGGGTTTGAGATCTTTCCCTATGGTAAAATTAGGGTTTGAGATCTTCCCCTATGTTTAAATTAGGGTTTGAGATCTTTCTCTATAGTAAAATTAGGATTTGAGAAATTTAACTATGGAAAAATTAGGGTTTTAGATCTTTCGCTATGGTAAAATTAGGGTTTGAGATCTTTCCCTATGGTAAAATTAGGGTTGAGTTCTTTCCCTATGATAAAATTAGGGTTTGAGATCTCAACCTAGGATAAAATTAGTGGTTGAAATCTTTCCCAATTAGGGTTTGAGATCTTTCTCGTATGGTAAAATTAGGGTTTGAGATCTTTTCCTATGGTAAAATTAGGGTTTGAGATCTTTCCGTATGTTTAAATTAGAGTTTGAGATCTTTCCATATGGTAAAATTTGGATTTGAGAAATTTAACGGTGGAAAAATTAGGGTTTGAGATTTTTCCCTATGGTAAAATTAGGGTTTGAGTTCTTTTCCTATGATAAAATTAGGGTTTGAGATGTTTCCCTAAGATAAAATTAGTGGTTAAGATCTTTCCTATGATAAAATTAGGGTTTGAGATCTTTCCCTAAGATATAATTAGGGTTTGAGATCTTTCCTTAAGGTGAAGTTAGGGTTTCAGATCTTTCCTTATGGAAAAGTTAGGATTTCATAATCATAAAATGTGGCAATGGACCAGAGTATTCTGATCAATTTTAGCATAGGAACTGGAGAGAAGGTTTCTTCATAAGCCACTCCCTCTTTTTGGGTATAACCCATTGCTACAAGTCAAGCTTTAAAGGTTTGTACCTTACCATCTTGGTCTCGTTTCCTCTTGTAGATCCATTTGCAACCAGTAAATTTTACCCCATCTTGTTGATCTACAAGTTCCCAGACTGCATTGACTCCATTTCAAGATTCATGGCTTTGATCCACTGATCTCTATCTTTATCATTCATTGCATGTTTATAGGTCAATGGATCCTCAACGCCATCATCAGGCATGATGACCTGTGTTTCTGCCAAACCCAAGTAACTATCGGGTTGAGTTATAACCCTCCCACTATATCTAGGCATTCTCAACTCCTGAGAAGGATGTGATTGACTAGAAGTGCGAGCTCCATCAACAACTCTTGTTGATGGACCAGCCTGATCAACAACTCTTGTTGTTTTATCAGTAGCTTCTTTAGAAATCTCACTCAATACTAGTTTGCTGCGAGGTTGATGATTTCTTACGTGGTCTTCTCCTAAAAATGTAGCGTTTGTTGATACAAACACTCTATTTTCTTGAGGGTCATAAAACAAACCACGTTTTGTCTCTTTGGGGAATCCTACGAATAGACATAATTTTGAACGATGTTCTAATTTCTTGGGGTTTTGCACCAAGACATGTGCTGGGCATCCCCAAATCCTAAAGTGACGTAAACTACCTTTACGCCCTCACCATAACTCATAAGGTGTTTCTGAAACACTCTTAGAAGGAACCATGTTCAAAATGTATGCAGCAGTCTCCACTGCATATCCCCAAAACGAATCAGGTAATTGAGCGAAACTCATCATAGACCTAACCATGTCTAATAGAGTTCTATTTCTCCTTTCTGATACATCGTTCTGTTGGGGTATACCAGGGGCTGAGAGTTGAGATGTGATCCCATGTTCTATCATATAGTCTTGGAATCTTAAGTCCATATACTCTCCACCTCGATCTGATCGAAGTGTTTTACTAGTTTTTCCTAATAGATTCTCAACCTCAGTCTTACTTTCTGAACTTTTCAAGAGCTTCGGACTTGTGATGCATTAGGTAAAGATAGTCATACCTTATTAAATAAAAGCTATGGTCCTCCTTAAATTTAGTTCTTTTGACCTTTCAAAGTTCTAAATTCACGCTAATGAAAGAGCCTAAATTTGGCCGGCCATTTTTGGCTAACTTTGGCCGAAGTTTTAGCCCACTCTTTCTATTTTTATAATTATGTTTGTTATTTAAAGAATTCAACTGATGAGAAATAAAACATCGAGTCTTCAACAAATCTCTCCCTCTCTCCTTTTACTTCCGCTATTTTTCTTTCGAAGAAACCTTCCTTCGACTAGTTTTTCGCCGACGTTTTTCCTCCGAATTGCCAGAGTAAACAAGTGGTATCAAAGCCTGGTTGAAGCGATCGGTGGTATATCATTACAGAAGAGCCAATCTTATCAACAGTCAAGTTGAATAGCTCAAGTGTTTAGAACGTCGACCTAACAACACACAGGTCTCAGGTTTGAGTAGAAGAAAATATAAAGCAGGAAAACACACACATCGTGGGGTCCATCCCGAGCAGGCTCACTCACTCCTCCACGCCGCCATCGTGTGCTGGCATCTCCATCACCGCTACAAAGAGGTCAACGCCGTGATGACGGGTGTCGAGTTGTCGTTGAGCGAGTGATAAGGGAGACGACGACCACCACCATTCAGTACCCGATGCTGACAAGGTCCAACTACAACGAGTGGGCCTTGTTGATGCGCGTCAACCTATAGGCGCAAGGGTTATGGCACGCTGTCGAGCCAGAGGATGGAGAAACGATGGAGTACCGGGATGATCGGCTGGCGTTCGCCGCCATATTACGATTTGTACCCCCAGAGATGCTGGCATCTCTCTCCACCAAGCGTACCGCGCAATCGGCCTGGGAGGGAATCAAATCCCCTCGGGTCGGTGTACAGCGAGTGCGAAAATCGAACATCGAGCAGCTGCAGAAGGAGTGTTAGGATCGCACACTCTGGCTAAAAGGATTTTTTCTTGATGACTTCTTCAAGTATGTACAGTAAGAGAGAATTACAGAGAATAGAAAGTACATTTTCAAAGCTCTACCGGACGGGATATATATATAGTTCAGTTCACTATATATAGCTTTACCCGATTTAACCATCTACTATATATAGCTATTTACCATATATAGCTTTACCGGATATAGCTTACCAAATATAGCTTTACCGGATATAGCTTACCAAATATAGCTTTACCGGATATAACCGTTGACCAAGCTATAAATAAGCAGTAGGCTCCATAACCTAACAATTCTCCCACTTGGAGACTGATCTAGCCAACCAAGAATTTCATTCTCAAACGACCGTGAGCATCTTCATGGTCTCCATGACATCAAAATCAACGCTTTAATTTCATCTTCAAAATTAATTTCCACCGAACTCAGTTGACTTATGATCATATTGAATTCATTTATATGATCAGCAACAGGTTCACCTTCAGACATCTGTAGATTGAACAATCTCCGCATCAAATACACCTTGTTCATAGCCGATGGTTTTTCATACATATTTGACAGCGCCTTCAATAGATCTGACGTTGTCTTCTCTTTGATGATGTTAAACGCCACGTTTCTGGATAGCGTCAACAGTGGATCAGCCCCAAGGCTTGTTGATCCTTGAGCTTCCACTGTTCCGTGGTCATGGTATCTGGCTTCACCCTCAACAGAGGTTCGTGAAAATCATTCTGGTACAGATAATCTTCAATCTGCATCTTCCAGAAACCGAAATCGGTTCCATCGAACTTCTCAATTCCAATCTTTGAACTTTCCATCTTCACAGATCGTGGTGAATTTCGTCTAGCTCTGATACCAGTTGTTAGGATCGCACAACAACGCACACGCTCGATCTAGATGAACACAAAGAAAAGGGTAGAGAAAAGTGCAAGGAGAACTTTGGCTAAAAGAATTTTTTCTTGATGACTTCTTCAAGTATGTACAGTAAGAGAGAATTACAGAGAATAGAAAGTACATTTCCAAAGCTCTACTGGACGAGATATATATATTATCCAGTTTACTATATATAGTTTTACCAGATTTAACCATCTACTATATATAGCTATTTACTATATATAGCTATTTACTATATATAGCTTTACCCGATTTAACCATCTACTATATATAGTTATTTACGATATATAGCTTTACCGGATATAGCTTTACCAAATATAGCTTTACCAGATAGACCAAGCTATAAATAAGCAGCAGGCTCCATAACCTAACAAGGAGCTCTCGGAGATCCGCTTTAAGGACGGCGAATCCGTCGATGATTTTTCAATGTGGATCACGGGGCTCGCCAACAGCATCACCACTCTCAGTGGCAACATCAGCGAGATAGAAATCGTGAAGAAGATGTTGCAGGTCGTCCCCGATCACCTCGAGCAAGTCGCAATTTCAATCGAGACATTGCTTGACGTGAACGACTTAATAGTGGAAGAGGTGACCGAAAGACTGCGTAACGTCGAGCAGCGGAAGAAAAATACTGCTTCAGCTGTCGACAAGGAGGGCCGTCTACTCCTCACGGAGGAGGAATGGCTTGCACGCCTAAAGCTCCGGGATAACACCGGTGAGAGCAACGGGCCCTCCAGCCGTAAAGGCGGTAAGAAGCCATGGAAGTCCCACGGGCACACGCGCAAAAAAGATGGGGATTAAAAGAAGGAGTCGACTAATGGCAGGCCGATCCAGTGCTCGAACTACGGGAAGAGAGGTCACCTGAGCAACAATTGCTGGAGCAAGCTCAGGAATAAGGAGAATCCCGAGAAGGCCCATGTGGCTCAATCCGAGGAGGACAAGCCAGCTCTTTTCATGGTAAGTGCATACGTCCCCAATTTCGATTCCAAATCCATGGAGGTAAAGGAAATCGATGACGATGTCGAACTCGAGGAAGAGCTCCAGCTGGGCGTAGCAAAGGCGGCACCAGCTGGGGATCCAATTCAACTTAAGGAGGAGCGACTGCTAGCTCAGATCGGCGAGAGGGACGAGCAGCACGAGCAACGACGATGGATCCTCAACACAGGGGCAACAAACCATATGACCGGGGCTAGATCTGCGTTCTTTGATCTCGACTCGAAGATTCACGGGACGGTGAAATTCGGCGACGGCTCCGTCATCGAGATCGAAGGGCGCGACACCATCCTGTTCGTCAGCAAGGGAGGCGAGCACCGCAAGCTTACCGACGTCTACTTCATCCCGAGGCTCAAGGCTAACCTTGTGAGCCTGGGTCAACTCGTTGAGGCAGGCTGCTTCATTTACATCGAGTGCGGGCTACTCAAAATCTGCGATGATCGACGACGGCTGCTCATGCATGTTCGGCGCACGTCAAACCGTCTTTACATCCTGGAGTTAGAGATAGAGCAACCTGTCAGGCTCTCGGCCAAGACCGAAGAGGTATCTTGGAGGTGGCACGCAAGGTACGGGCACTTAAACTTTCCTGCTCTAGAAAAGCTACAGAAGGAGGAGATGGTGCATGGTTTGCCGGCAATCAAAGGCGTGAACAAGCTGTGCGACGGGTGCCTCATCGACAAACAGAGGCGCACACTCTTTTTGTCTCGAACATCCTACTGCATCGATGAGCCATTGGAGCTTGTACACGACGATATCTGCGGGCCCATCAAGCCAGTGACCCCAGGCGGTAAGAGTCTCTTCCTCTTGTTAGTCGATGACAAAAGCCACTTCATGTGGCTGACCCTGCTACAAGCGAAATGTGAGGTGGCAGAGGCGGTTAAGTGCATTAAAGCGCGAGCGAAGGCCGAATGTGAGAAGAAGATGCGAGTGCTGCGCACAGACCGAGGTGGAGAATTCACCTCGGCAAGTTTCGGTAAGTACTGCGACAAGTTCGGCATACAATGGCACCTAACGGCGCCCTACTCCCCCAACAGAACGGAGTGGTGGAGCGCCAAAATCAGACCATCGTCGGGACAGCGTGGTCATTGCTGGTGACGGCTGGGATGCCTGAGAGATTCTGAGGAGAGGCGGTAATGACGACCGTCTATCTCCTCAATCAGTCACCAACCCGAATCCTCGACGGGAAGACGCCATATGAGGCCTGGTACAACAAAAAGCCAGCTGTACATCATCTCCACATGTTCTACTGCGTCGCATACATGAAGGTAACGCGTCCCCACCTCGCCAAGCTCGATCCTAGGGGGCTAAAGGTCGTCTCATCGACTATGAACCTGGGAGCAAGGCGTACAGACTCTATGATCCTGTAGGGGGGCGAGCTCACGTATCTCGTGACGTCATCTTCGACGAAGGCACCTTCTGGCAGTGGAACGACGTGATCGAGGCAGACCACAACCCAAATCAATTCACGGTGGAGTACCTCGTCACCGAGCCGGAAGAAGGAGGATCCCAGCATCAGGAACCGTCACTGCCGCCAGCAGGTGCACCCCCTGAACCAGTGGAGTTCGCAACACCACGGACTGCGGATTCGACGCTGGATGTCGATCATGATGATGATCTGGTGGCCAGGTACCGAAGGATGGACTGGCAGCGCGCGAGCTCGAAGAAGTGGCCAAACTGCATGCCATAAGTGCAGATGAACCGAACACCTTGGCCAAAGCAGAAAGGAACCCGTGCTGGCTGAAGGCAATGCAGAAGGAGATGACATCCATCATCGAGAACCAGACGTGGAGTCTGAAGGATATGCCACTGGGACACCGAGCTATAGGGCTCAAATGAGTCTTCAAACTGAAGCGCAACGAAAAAGGAGAAGTTATGAAGCACAAGGCCCGTCTGGTGGCGAAGGCCTATGTCCAAAAGCAAGGAGTGGATTTCGAAGAGGTATTTGCGCTGATGGCAAGGTTAGAATCCGTCCGTCTTTTGCTGGCAATTGCGGCACATTACTCTTGTTAGGTTCACCATATGGACATGAAGTCTGCTTTCCTTAACGGAGAGCTGAAGGAGACCGTCTATGTCCGACAACCACCTGGCTTCCTGGACAACGACAACCCCGGTAAGGTACTGCGCCTGCATAAGGCACTCTACGGGCTTCGACAACCCCACGAGTCTGGAACGCAAAGCTCGATAGTACCCTACTGTCACTGAAATTCAAGCGTTGTGCCTTTGAGCATGGCATGTACACGCACGGCCATGGCAAGCAGCGACTGATCTTGGGAGTATACGTCGACGACCTCATAATCACTAGAGGCGACATGGAAGTCCTCGGAAGGTTCAAGAAGGAGATGTCAAAGAACTTCAAGATGAGCGATCTCGGCGTGCTCAGCTACTACCTCGGTATCGAAGTGCAAAAGAATTCTACTGACATCTCCATCTGCCAAAGTGCGTACGCGAAGAAACTGCTGGACACAACTGGACTTGTGGACAGTAATCCTACAAGGACGCCAATGGAGGCCCAGCTCCAACTAAGGAAGGCCGGCACTACGACGACAGTCGACTCCACCAATTACCGCAGCATTTTCGGGAGTCTGCGCTATCTGGTAAACACTCGTCCTGATCTTGCTTATTCTGTTGGATATGTGAGCAGGTTTATGGAAGCACCTAGGGAGGTGCATCTAGTGGCTGTCAAGCGCATCCTGCACTATGTAGCCAGAACTAGAGGCTGGGGTGTAAGATACTGCGCAGGGAGAGGAAAGGAGAAACTCAAGCTGGTCGACTACAGTGATAGTGACATGGCCAGTGACGTTGATGATCGTAAGAGCACCAGCGGAATGATCTACTTCCTCTCAGGCGACGCGATCTGCTGGCAATCAACAAAACAGAAGGTAGTTGCTTTGTCTTCCTGCGAAGCAAAATACATCGCCGCTTCGATGGCAGCAACATAGGGGGTCTGGCTTGCGCGACTAATGGATGAACTCATCGGGTAAAATTTGAAGAACTACGCTCAAAGATTGGAGTTCAAATAATAAGGTAGATATAGCACAGCTTTTAGAAGGAGATTATTAAATAAAAGCTATGGTCCTCCTTAAATTTAGTTGTTTTGACCTTTCAAAGTTCTGAATTCACGCTAATGGAAGAGTGTAAATTTGGCCGGCCATTTTTGGCTAACTTTGGGAGAAGTTTTAGCCCACTCTTTCTATTTTTGTAATTATGTTTGTTATTTAAAGAATTCAACTAATGAGAAATAAAACATCGAGTCTTCAGCAAATCTCTCCCTCTCTCCTTTTACTTCCGCTATTTTTTCTTTCGAAGAAACCTTCCTTCGGCCAGTTTTTCGTCGACGTTTTTCCTCCGAATTGCCAGAGTCAACAAAATAATCATCAATAAAACTGATGAAATATTCATACCCTCCTCGTGCTTTAACATTCATTGGACCACAGAGATCTATATGCACGAGTTCTAAGGTTTCTTTGGCTCTATAACCTTTTTCGAAAAAGGTCGTTTAGTCATTTTACCCTCAAGACAGGACTCACATGGAGGTAAAAAGTTGTCTTCTAACTCATTTAGAAGTCCTCTTTTAACCAAAGATAGGTATTAGGAGAAATCTTTTGTTGTTGGTTTTGAGTTTTAGCTATTTTCAACATCTCGATATTTAAAATAGCTTTTGTTTTGCTCGGTTTTAACATATTGTTTTCTAGTTTTGCAGAACAAATATGAATACCTCTTTTGAAAATGAATACTTCATTGATTTCAAAAGATATTTTATACAATTGTTCTAATAAACAAGAGATAGATATTAGATTTCTTTTCATTCTAGGAACAAAAAGTACATTATCTAATATAATGAATCTATCTCCGAAAAACAATTTTAAATTTCCTACTGATCTTGCTGAAACAACTTCTCCTGTTCCAACCCTGGTGTTATCTTGCCTTCCGCAAGTATTCTCAAGGAACTAGTTTCCTGAGTGAAAAGAACAAATATGATTAGTGACCCTTGAATCTAGTATCCAAGTTGAGTGATCATACTCTACTAAACATATTTCTACAACTAGTAAATCATATTTACCTTGTTGTGCCTTTTCGGCTTTCTTCTCTGCAAGGTATTTTGGGCAGTGACTTTTCCCGTGCCCGTTTTCATTGCAATGGAAACATTTTCCATTATCTGCATTTTGAACCTTGCATTTTCTGTTAGTAGGAATCTTATCTTTTCCCTTACCCTTTTTGTCATATGCATCCCAAACTGTTCGGTTTGCATTTGAACCAGGGTTTAGGGGACATTCCTCAATTAAATTAACAAACCTCTAATCATCATTTACAAGTATTGTGTTTAGGTTTGATTTCCTTGCGTAATTGTCGCCGTTTAATTACTCAGAAGCAAGTAATTTTACTATTGAGCTTGACATGCTGAGATTTAAAACAAATTCTATTAGTGAATTAACTTAATACTTTTTAATCCAATCAAGTTTGACAAATGTAATAATGTACCCAAAAATTATTAATTTTCAATGATACTTTAGTGAGTTAGAGCAACTGCTACCGAGGGGAAGTCAATCACTCCTTCACTAAACCAAGACATTCTTGACTTAAATACTAATCCCAGAATAACTCTTATTCCTATAGTGTTTTAGTTATCGCCACTTTGGTCAAGAATATACTAACTCTTAGTAATTCTTCGTAAGTGTGACCCGCCATTTTCAGCCCTCAGAGATCGGCCCCAACAATGTTATCGAATGAATAAGCCAAAGTTGGGAATGGACCTAAGAAATCCTATCCATTTTTGGAGTTTGCGTTGTTTCGGCTCCCATGTTATGACCCTTCGAATGGGTAGTTGCTCTAGGGCAGCATGTAGGTGGAACATGAGAATCTCACGGTGCAACCTAGGGGTGGAGACCATAGGATGTGTTGATATACTTCCTTCTCCCACTTACTATAAATACTTTCTCTATTCACCTTGTTATTGACTCATGCAAATACCTTCTGGATGGAGGCCGCTCCCAGGGCGACACGAGACTGAGCATAAATCTCACGGTGTGAATTTTTCAGAGAGCGTAAAAAGAAAACGATGCATCTCATATATCTTTTTCCTCCCACTAAGTATTTTAGACGGTTGGGTATACTCATTACTTAGGTATATTCCGATTAATTAAATATAACCTAAGTCTATGTGATTTTTCCAAGTATAACATTTATACCGGATTTTTACCTATGATGTTTAGGTGATTTTTCCTTTTTTTTTTTAAAAAAAAAAAAAAAAAATCTTACATTATTCACGCATGCTCATAAAACTGGGCTAACTAAGCTCAAGTATTGGCCCGATCTCCAAGTAGCAGGTGTTCCGTAAACCGTCAACTTAAGTACCTCCAGCCTTAGACAAGATCATGCCAGGTGAGCTTTCTTGTAACCGCAGTTTTACAAGATATCGACCTATTTTAACTATTAAAATTGATCGCGCTTGGTTGTTAACCCTAAGTGAGCATGCATTTATCTTTGTTATAGATTTTAATGTCTATCTCGTTTTATGACATTGAAAATAACCTATAACATGCATCTAACATGCTTTATATAACTATTATATAATCATCCATTCCATGCAATAATATAACAATTTATATCTATCACTCATGGAACCCTATAGCATGCATACTATACATTATAACACTTACAACATACTTGTAATGCATGAAACATGCTTAGCCTATGGTGGGATTTTAAATCTATATGACATACTTTATGCATGTACATTTTCTATTTAATTAAAACATACATTCACAATGCATAATTAATTAAACACACTAAAGTGGATTGGTTTTGGCATTTTTAAAGCAAGCAATTAACTAAATTATTACATTAATAATTAAAAATAACTTGAACCGCTCCCAAGGATCACAAACCGATCGAACCAACCCTTAAAAATGTTGAACTAGACCCCAACCAGTAGAAAAACACCCAAACCGCCTCTTCCATCTTCTTCTTTGGTTCAGCTTGCTTTTGTTTCCATTATCGATCAATTACAACCTCAAATGGACTCTAATGACTCCAAAAAAATTATAGATCTTTCTTCACTCATTAAAGCCGATACACATTATTAGGCCAATTACAATAATTGTATCAAATGGAAGCATAAAAAAAATGCCGAAACCATAAACATCCACTTTAGAAACCACAAAATTTCATTCATGAAATGGTACCCACCATGCTCAAATTAATATAAATAAAGTGCCTAAAACCTGGCTCTGATACCAATTGATGGTGTTAATTATAACAGTGCGGAAACAATTTCGATCTTAGGCACTCTAAGTACATCAATTATAGTAAATTAACTAGCATGTTCATAAGTTAAAACTCAAGGAGTTTGAGTACTAACCTTTTGTAGTTCAAATTCCTTTTTCCTCACGAACCCGTTTCGAACCACCACTAGTGTCTTCCCTACTATTCTCCAGCCTTAGAACGGGATTGTGGAATCCGGTGAATGACTAAACTTAGAAGGGATTTGTCTTAAAATTTTAAAGATTCCCTTAATAATAATTATTTATTGATAAAAAAAAAAAAAAAAAAAAGCTATATTAGCTAATAAAAAAAAAAGCTAATTCTAGTGATTTTAGAAGTAGTTTATTATAATTTGATTTTTATTTTTTATTCATGTTTTAAAATTTAGTAATAGATCGATATATTATTTATTTTTTATTAAAAAAAATTTTATAAAGAAGAAATATAGAAGAATAAATGGAGTTATATTTAACATGTTTAAAGAGATTTGAGCCTACATTCAACTCAACTCATGAGCTATCCTTAGTGAAAAAATAATTGATTTAATTAAGGGTTAATCAAATCAATATAGAAATATCATTCAAAACTAAACAAACAATTACTTTGGATTCAAAATGTTTAGACCTAATTTAATTTTTTAGATGGTAAACTTTTTCAATCCAATAAACCCTTATCAAATAATGAATTTGCCTAATCTAATCATAAAATATTCACCTTAGGTTGATTCGAGTTGTTCGAGTAATTTAATAAAAATAAATTGATAATTTATTTTTAAATACCAATTTAGATGACTTGGTTCTTCGAGTAACTATTTTAACACTCTAATAAGCATAAAATAATTTTTAAAAAACAAACAACAAAAACAAGATGCCAAATTTACAAAGTTCTCACTACAAGTTATATTTTTCTAAATCCCGCTAATATTCTATGTAAATCCAACCCTTTCATTTACAACCCAAATTTTAACCCTTTAAATAATAATAATAGTTATAAATCCCTTTCCTGTTTTTTATTCCTAAATTATCCTATGAAATCCTTTGTCCCCCAATCTAAAAATCATAAACTCACAAACAAAATTTATCTTCCTCCAAAACCCACCAAACTCAATGTAATTTTTCTTCTTCTTTCTCTTTCAATTTCGTTTTTTTTTCTTTGTTTTTTTTCTATTAATCTTGTGGGCTTGGCTTGTTCTTCGACTTTCATTGGTTTTTGTCTAAGATTACTTCAAATGATTATGGATTTTTGTTCAAAACCCGGAATGGTTTATTGAAGAACTTTTTTTCCGTGGATCCTTACTATTCTCGATAAAATTCGAAAATGTAACCAACAAAAAGATGAACAAAAAGAGATTGAATCATCTTCGATCTTTTTTTGATAGGTTACAGCAGCGAGAATCTCGATCGTGATCGTACTGGCATTGGTGAGCTTAGTCACCGTGGACGCTATGAATCCGCGTCTAAGTTCGAACTCCCTGGAATTTCAGGCGATCAGTTGTCGGAAACACTCGGCGTTGTTAACGAAGTTTGGCAGCTTCGACGACGGAGTAAATTCAAATACTCACGCATTCCGAAAAGTGATTGAACATCTCAGCACGATGGCAGCGGATGGCGGTGCTCAATTGGTTGTCGGGGAAATGGCTGACCGGAAGTTTTAATCTGACTAGCCATTTCACACTTTTTATCGATAAAGAAGCTAAAATTTTTGCATCCCAGGTTCGACCTATCGAGTATTTTATTTTTATAAACCTAACAACTTTGGGAGTGGTGATTTGAATTTTAATCTTTAATCCAAAATAAATGAGTTAGATTTGTTCCTCACAATTTAATGGAGCAGAATGAATCAGAATGGCCACTCGTGTAAGTTCTCCCATCCTATGGGAGGGGAAGAGATGCTCCTAGTGGACGGTAGCAGCCTCATCTTTGGAACTAATCTCACCGATGAGGTTATCACGGGTGATTATTTTTTTTCTTACCTTTTAACATTTTAATTTTTTTTAAATGGTTTGCTATCAGAATTAAATAAAAAAAAATTAAGGTAACTCAAAACAGGTAAGAAAAACATTTATAGAAAAGAAAGTTGGGTTGGTGACATGGCATAGGTAACAATGATACAATGGAACGATAGGGATCTTCTTGGTGGAAAAAGTTTAAGAAAGGGGAGCTCAAGGTAACACGGCCATATGTGATCGAGATCATGTACTCTGATCAAACCCAGATCTCGAATCTCACTTTGATCAACTCACCTTCTTGGTTCGTCCATCCAATTTATAGCAGGTTTGGCTATTTCGGTTTAGTTCCATTATCCTTATTTTTTAGGATTATGCTTCACAAAAAGTATACCATTCAAATTACTCCCGACCAAAAAGAATTTTTAATTATATATGATAATATGGGTGACAATGCATAAATGTGATTATCCAAGGGATCACCATCTTGGCTCCAGTCACCGTACCCAACACCGACAGAATCAATCCAAGTTCCCTTCTTCTTCTCCTTTAAAACCTTACGGTTCTTTTCTTCCTTAATCCCTCTCCCTAATTGTAACGACCCAGATCCACCGCTAGCAGATATTGTCCTCTTTGGGCTTTCCCTTTCGGGCTTCCCCTCAAGGCTTTAAAACGCGTCTGCTAGGGGAAGGTTTCCACACCCTTATAAAGGGTGATTTGTTCTCCTCCCCAACCAATGTGGGACATCACAATCCACCCCCCTTCGGGGCCCAGCGTCCTCGCTGGCACTCGTTCCTTTATCCAATCAATGTGGGACTCCCCCCAAATCCACCCCCCTTTGGGGCCCAGCATCCTCGCTGGCACTCGTTCCTTTATCCAATCTATGTGGGACTCCCCCCAAATCCACCCCCCTTTGGGGCCCAGCGTCTTTACTGGCACACCGCCTCGTGTCTACCCCCCTTCGAGGAACAGCGAGAAGGCCGGCACATCGTCCGGTGACTGGCTCTGATACCATTTGTAACGACCCAGATCCACCGCTAGCAGATATTGTCCTCTTTGGGCTTTCCCTTTCGGGCTTCCCCTCAAGGCTTTAAAACGCGTCTGCTAGGGGAAGGTTTCCACACCCTTATAAAGGGTGATTTGTTCTCCTCCCCAACCAATGTGGGACATCACAATCCACCCCCCTTCGGGGCCCAGCGTCCTCGCTGGCACTCGTTCCTTTATCCAATCGATGTGGGACTCCCCCCAAATCAAATAATTGTATGAGTTATGATGATGTGTGGATTATGATGCTTGATGATATGTGCGGTATATTCATATTTTGTTGAGTGATGCTTGATATGTTTGACGCACGTTGTGGCATTATGATGAGCATGATGATTGCATGATTTTTACCTTAATATGATGATGTTTTCCATATTGAGCATGCTTGATGATGATGAGTGCCATATTGCATCATGTCGTTAGATCGACGTAGGACACAACCCTAAGAGCATGAAAATGATATTAATATAAATATCCACGAGTATGCGTTACCTAGAGTAACAAAGAGATGATACTAGAGGGTTGTGTCAGAAGAGACATTACGATGGATTTAGAGGGACCTCATGCATTTTGTATGTTCATAAGCATAGGGCTACTTCCCCTAGAGACGATGAGTGCGGACGCGCACCTTATGATGAGCGCGAATGCGCACAAGTGCGAAAGCACACAGATGAGGGTGTTCATGAGGCGCATGACACTATGGGGTTCCGCTGACCTCCGGACGTCGCTACAGATTAGCTTGACCAGAGGGTCCAGGGGGTGTGCGAGCGCCCTGGGGACTCACACTCGCACGTGTGAGTCGTGTGTAGGGAAGTACTACACATCCAATTTGTCCGAGACTGGAGGCCACCCCTAAGATGATTAGAGATAGGTCCCTAAATCATGATTGCATGTGTTTGCATTTGCATGGCCCCTATAGCGGGGCCACTTACTGAGTATTCTTTGAAATACTCAGGCCGTGTGCCACATCATTTTTCAGGTAAAGGCAAGGCGCACTTGTACGGAGGACGGCGGCATCGCGAGCAGAGACTATGGCACGTGCATAGGGTAGATTCATATTTAAATTTCTAGTAAGTTAGAATAGTTTGTTTTGCATTTCATTGTTTTAAATTATTTTGTATTTGTTTTTGTTTTCTCTAAATTTCAGTATTTCATATTTAAATACGTAAGACCATGGCTGTGTTTTCCAGAGAAGAAGTTGTTTTAAACGTTTTTTTTGAAAGTTTACGTTATCAACTATGTTCATGTAAGAGTTATATTTCCGCATTATAGATGAGCATGAGACGTTAGTAGCGACTCTGAGTATGTGGAAATTTAGGGTCGTTACACTAATTCTCCATTCAATTTATCAAATTCTTGTTCCAACACTTGAATCGAAGACTGCTACATTGTCTCTGGTGACGATTGCATGACATCAAAAGCTGATGGGACCAATACGGTATCAAGTTCAGAATGCCGACCGAGGACCTCGTCATTTGCCGCCTCACTTGCATCTCACCAGATTCTGCTGGTATTGCCCTTGGCAGCGAAATGTCCAGCGGAATCCGCAACGTCAGGATCGAAACGTTACAACAATCAACACACAGTCTGCCGTCAGAATCAAAACCGCTCGCGGACGAAGAGGTTTCGTCAAGGACATTTTCGTCCGAAGAATGTTTCTATCCACGATGAAATACGTCTTCTGGATAACTGGAGACTACAAATCGCATGCGGATGACAAGTTCGATCCCTCGGCATTGCCATTGATTAAGAATATTAATTACAGAGACGTGGTGGCCGAGAATGTTAGTATGTCGACAAATTTGGCGGGGATTTCAGGAGATCCATTCACGGATATTTGTGTTTCAAATGTGAAGATTGGATTGTCGGCGACGCCTAAAAAGTTGCAATGGAATTGTACGAACATTGAGGGATTTAGTAGTGATGTGGATCCGTGGCCATGTGCTCCGCTTGCTAAGGCAGCGAAAAGCGGTGGATGTGACTTTCTCGAGGATCAGCTGCCGATTGAGAATGTTCAGTTGAAGTCATGCTCGGTTGAAACTCCTACCTTCTGGTAAAGACTTTGTTTTTTTTTTTTTTTTTTTTTTTTTTTTTTTAATTCTATGGAATGAATGATAATGAAAAATTTAATAAAGATATAGATAAAATGAGAAGTTTTTTATTTTGAAAATAAGCTATTTCAACTATATTCGTAATATTTCACTAAATAATAACTAATTGTAATTCAAAACCATAAAAATAATGGCGTAGGAATTGAATCTTCTGTCTTATTGAAGAGAGTGCATATCAGTTATTGTGAAACTATGGTCATCAGTGGCATTTGTAACCGTAATTAATTCTTCTTTAAGAACTAACCGCTTTTACTTTAGTTGTTTTTAGGAAGCTAATTAATTCTTCTTTAAAAGGATTCTTGGGAAAACCCACTCTATAAGATGGGTAATCACTAACGTTGAACCTCATGGAGTACATAAGGGAGATGAAAAGGAAGGGAAAGCTCTCTCATTCAAGAGTGCTTGCAACTATGCCAATTTTCTGTTCTTCCCCAAGCTGCAAGCTGAAGGGAGTTGGCCTCTACTTTAAAAGGGTGGCCTCTTGTTTCATTTCATCCTCCCACATGAATGGTTCAAAGCCAACCATAGAATACATTTTTGAATGCTGGCAGATTCAGCTTGTGTTTGATACGCTACTACCCTTTTCTTTTAGTTTCAACTTTTTAGAAGCGCTTAAGAATAGTATGATTATCTTTAAGGTAGTTTTAATTTTTTGAGTCAAATTTAAATTTATGCAAACTTAGCTAGTTTAAATTATTAATGATTAACTTTAAATTATTTTATACTTAAGATGAGTATAAATAGAGAAAAATATATAATTTAAAATATTTAAATTACTATCCTTTTCTTCTAGCTTCAGCTTTTTAGGAGCCCTCAAGATTAGTATGACTATCTTTGAGCTAGTTTAAATTTTTTTGAGTCAAATTTAAATTTATGCATAATTAAACTTAGCTAGTTTGAATTATTAAGGATTAACTTTTTAGAAGATATTTAAATTACTATTTAATATATTAGATATATTAAACATAGAAAAGAAAAATATATTAGATACACGTGACCTTCAAATCTTCAGTCTAATTCTCTCCCAATTGAGCTATCTTCGCTATTTACTAATGTAAAAAAGCATAAGTAGAGCTATCCCCGCTACAAAGTTTAAATCATTAAGAAATATTTCACAAATGAAACATTCCCTAGATTGCATAGTCAAGTTAGGACTCTCGACACGATTGCGGTGAACATGGATCAAACACATAACACCTTCAGATCTTCAGTCTATCGCTCTCCCAACTAAGCTATCCCCGCTATTTTAACACAATAAAAATGCATAAGTAGAGCTATCTTTTCTATTTAATCACCGCTAATTAGTTGAGTTATGCTTAACTCGACAATTGATTACAATCAAAATTAATGTGTAACTTTCTATCAAAGTTTAATCGCAAAGAAATATTCACTAATTAATAGATGAAATAGTCTAATTAAGACTCCGACACAAATGCGGTGAACGTGAATCAAACACATGACCTTCAGATCTTCAGTCTAACGCCCTCCCAACTGAGCTATCCCCACCATAAGAGAACGGTAAGTGATAAAGCCAAACGAATTTTAGAGTTTTTATGTCTTGTGCAGCTTAGATTGATTGGTAAATCTATTGAGGGAGATTCGGTCAAAGTCAGAGTTGGACTAATACTTCTAGTAGTGATCAAGGAAAGCCTTCTGGACAACGGACTTTCCTATTCAAACTAAACTATCAACCAAGAGAACAGGCTAGAATTAGATTATCTCTTATGACCAAAGATCTACATGCAAGATTTGGAATCTTGTTCTAAATTGAGTCACTCCGCCATCGAACTTGCGTGAAACTTAGAAATGACAAAGATGATACTCGAATTTCTAAGGGTAAAAGTCTCAATTTGATATCTCAATTTCATTCATCCGTAATCTGTCTTTTACATAATAATTTGTTGGTATTTATAGTCTCCCATAAAAGAAAATTTCAATTCTTCAAATGCCTAACCTCCTCATACAAAATTCAGATCAATCAAGGGATAAGGCTAGAATTAGATTACCTCTTAAAATCAAAGATCTAGAAGCATGATTTGGAATCTTGTTCTAAATTGAGTCACTCCACAATCAAGGCTTGATTGAATGACTCAGATGCAATCTACCACAAGAATTGCATGAAACTTAGAAATGACAACGATGATGCTCGAATTTGTAAGGGTAAAAGTCTGAATTTGAGATCTCAATTTCATTCATACAAAATCTGACTTTTATATTACAATTTGTTGGTATTTATAGTCTCCCCACAAAAGAAACTTTCAATTCATCAAATGCCTACTAACCTCCTTATACAAAATTTGGATCAACCAAGAGATATATTTCTGGTCTCAAGCAGAACCTGATATGTATTGGTCAGTTGGATAGCACAAGTTATGCAACAAAGTTTGGGAAGTGTTCGTGGAATATTGTGAAGGGTGCTATAGTGGTAGCACATGGCACAGAATATAGAACCTTATACACCACTACAGGTGTAGGAAAATGGCTGCGGTTGCTGAAGTGCTTCAAATTCAAGTCTATGGCATAATAGACTTGGACATATGAGCGTCAAAGGAATGAAGATGCTGGTTGCAAATGGAGTTTTAGAAGGCCGAAAATCTATTGACATAGGTCTTTCTGAGAGATGCGTTATGTGAAACAAAAACGAGTTAGCTTCACAGAGGCTGCAACGAGTTAGCTTCACAAAGGCTGCCAGAGAATCAAAGAATGTACGATTGGAAATGGTCCATGCAGACGTTTGGGGACTATCTCTAGATTCATCACTTGGCGGACCAAAGTTCTAGGTCACCTTCATCGAGATTTCAGCAGGAAGGTATGAGTTTATTTCCTGAAACACAAGTCAAATGTGTTTGTCACCTTCTAAAAGTGGAAAGCTGAAGTTTAAAATCACACCGGCTTGAAGATCAAATGTCTGAGGTCTGACAATGGAGGAGAGTACGACAAGTCAGAGTTTATAACATTTTGTGCAGCTAAGGGAATTAGATTAATGAGGACAGTTCCTGGTAAGGCAAGAAAAAATGGTGTTGCATAAGGAATGAACAGAACATTGAATGATTGGGCAAGAAGCATGAGGATTCATTCTGAATTGCCAAAGACATTCTGGGTCGATGCTGTAAATACAGCAGCCTATTTGATCAATAGAGGACCGTCAGTACCCTTGAAGTTCAAGTTGCCGGAAGGAACTCACGTACTCTCACTTGAGAACTTTTGGTTGTACTGCGTATGTTCACTTCAATCTAGAGAAAAGAGACAAGCTTGATGCTAAGGCTGTGAAGTGCTACTTCACAGCCTATGAGTCTGACATGTCCGGGTACAGATTTTGGGATGACAAGAATAGGAAAATCCTAAGACATTGGGACGTAACCTTTGATGAAAAAGTCCTGTACAAGGACAAGGAGAAGATAAACTTTGAGACTATGACGCAAATGGAAGTTAAGCTTGAGTTGCAGAAAAACTCACCCAATAAGCAAAAGCTCGAGAAACTCCTGAGACCTTTACTGATGAACCAGACGTGGAGCAAGTTACACCTGAGCAGGTGTTAAGGAGGTCATCCAAAGCTATCAGAGTACCAGATAGATATTCACCTTTATTACATTATTTATTTCTAATTGACGAAGGAGAACTAGAGTCCCTTAGTGATGACCTACTGTTGGAGGATACAACCAAGTGGGAGAAAGAAATGGATGATAGGATGTCTAGGCTTCAGACATGCGTTGCTCTTTCATCTACTGAAGCCGAGTACGTGGAAATAGCTGAAGCTGGAAAGGAGATGATATGGATGACAGACTATCTAGAAGAATTACGCAAGAAGAAGTGCAAGAAGATTCTTCAGGTGGAAAGTTAGAGTGACATGCAGTTGGTGAGGAACCTGGTCTATCATTCAAGGACAAAACACAAAAGGCGATACCATTTCACTCGGAGGTTAGTGGAAGATGGTGATGTGCTTGGAGAAGATAGAGGGTGTAAAGAATCCAGCAAACATGTTGACAAAATGTGTTGACATGTGAAAGTTGAGGTTGCGCAAAGCCTCAATTGGTACGGTGAAGTGAAGATTGAGAATGAAATTCTTAGTTGGCTGGATCAGTCTCCAAGTGGGAGATTGTTGGGATATGGAGAATGATGCCTATTTATAGTAAATATTTCGTAAAGATCTGGTAGAGATATATATGGTGAATATTTCATAAAGATCGGGTAGAGATATATATCGTAGATATTTTATAAAGATTTAGTAAAGCTTTATTTAGTAAACTGAAACGATCTATACCCCATCACGCAATGCTTTCAAGATGTACTTTTATTCATTCTCTGTATTCTGTTTTGGTGTACATGCCTGAAGTTATCAACAATACCTTTAAACAATATTCCTCCTTGAATTTTCTCTCTTCTTTTCTTTGTGTTCATCTTGATCGAGTATATGTGTCGTTGTGTGTTCCTAACAATTACTTCAATAATAATTTTGTAATTTATAATAACACAGCTAAAAAAATTATTCATAACCTTTCAACTACGTTCATGTTGTTGGGTTTTATGTCCTAAAACTCATAGTTTGTAAACAAAAACTTATTCTATTTTCAATAAAGTTATTATTGATATTTATTCCGTAAATATTGTTATTGAATAAAGTAAATTTTACGATTATTAATCTAAATCCAATAAACTAAGAATACTCTAACGATAGTATGATTACTTGAACTATATGTAGAGATATAAGAGTGGACCAAGTTCGAGTATATAGTCAAAATGATCTATAGTATAGGGATAAGGCTGAGTACCTTATCCTGGGGACACTATGGATGCGGCCCACTTTTATATATGATATAAACAATGTGATCAGTAAATTGTACATGTGGAGACATGTGAGTGGGGGCGTTCTATGCAATGAGTATTGCATAAGATCGGACCATGAAGAAAATCATTCTCACTTTATAATCATGAAATCCTATTTATTCGGAATTATCCTTATATTTGCATGGGTGAGAGTGGCTCGAGTTCACCGAATCAATAGGCCTCCCATTTTAGGGGTAAGACTGGGTGAATGGCTAGGGACGTGGGGTGCAAGATGGAATTCGCTCCTACCCACTTTTAGGGATAGTAGAGAGGTAGTTCCCTTAAGTACTAACTCCACTCCAGGTCTTGAATAAGGGGCCCTACTCTCTCATTTGCCTGAGAGGGATTCGGTTTACTGGTTGAACCACAAATCTATTGTTCATTAGAGGATCAGTGGAACATAAGGAATAAGAAGTAACTTCAGGGGTAAAATGGTAAATTGACCCATCTCTAGTTACGAACAACTTGTGAAGGATCATGTCACGACCCAATATTTTACTACGGACCATGACTAACGACAACACACGAATGCACAAGCGATTTAAATATGAAATAGAGAAAATCCTTTAATTCAAATAATGTTTTTGAACGACAAACAAACAGAACACTTAACAGCTTGGAAATAAATTTCGAAAGAATTCAAATACAAAATAAAGACTTGACTGACGCCTCGGGACAACCCATTCCTCTGTGACAATCCCCGTCTCCATCATGTCCGCCCTTGACCGACGCCTCACGCTCCTGAAAAAGGAAAACATACCAAGGATGAGTATAAAAAATTATACTCGGTAAGCTTCTACTTGTAGGCTCTCTTCGCATCCTAACTTAACAGGTTCCCACGGTCTCCTAATTCGGTTCTAGGACATCTGGTTCTAATCTTAGTCCCTTGGAGCTTGCCCCTTAGGTTTCATAGGTTCATCATCTTTTCATTAGACACCTAGAGGTTCCTTACGCCAAGCTGATATGGTCGGTATCTCTCTATGAGGCGCTACCTCTACATGGCTATCTGGGACTACATGGTATCTAGCCTAGGGGTGTGCTGAATACCCCTAAGCCCATATAGTCCCCCTATGGGGGGGGGGGGGGCGCGACCCAACCCATTCCCATGCAGCTAATGGGCTGTACGACGTGGGGACACATTTCCCATGCGAAAAGGCTAAGAGCAGTAAGGACTGGTCAGGAACCCTTGGTCCTCCCACGAAGCTATAGATATCGTTCTCACCCTAGCAATCTATGAACACTCCTGAGGTACCTCGTTGTCATGGTAATCCGCTAAGTTCCTAGGGGAAGGTTAAGTCTGGCTAGAGCGACTTATCACTCCTAACAGCAATTTCCTAGGCTTATCATATAAATGGGCCCTAGAAAATAACAGAATGTGCATGCAACCGTCTTCTAACATTATAATATATAATTCTTGCAAACTATGCACGCCGACTCAACAGGGCGATGGCCTCCATCAAGTACCTAGAACACGAAGTTCACGCTCAATGGGACGGACTCATCCATCAAGCACCCGGAATGAAGAATACACAATTCTAACATAAATTAAACGCATGCATACGTACGACGGAAGCTTAAAGCATACAAGCAACACTCAGATAATTCACCCAACACACTTATAACAATCAATCTGACTAATCTCATTCATGGAGAGCTAATCTAAGGCAAAGGTACTAGCTTGCATGCAATCCAAGTGAATCCTACAAGTATTTCTTCCTAAATACCGGGTGGTGGCTTACCTGGTTGACGCGTGCCTTTTCGCTAGCGTTTCTATGCCCGTGAGGTGTCCAAAAATATTGATTTTCTTAAATTAGGTCCCTATTCACATAAAACCAGTATTAGAACTAGAACTAGGACAACAATCAGGCAAACAGAGGGCAAGCGGGCCAAAACGGCCGTTTCACGCGCGCTCACCCACCGGCAGTGCGCCGACCATGCACGGCAGCTTCTGCACAGTCGCAAGTCGGCCGGTCCAGTTCGGCTCGGCTAGGCTAGGCTCGGCTCGGCACGGGTTTGCGGTTCAGCTTGAGCTTTGCAGGCAACACGTGTCGTCGTCTCACTAGAGCTGCGTTGCTCCAGCCGACAGTCGACGCGTGTCCAATGCCTGTCGCACTGTCCTTCGCCGCTCGCCGGCCGACTTCTTTTTTTTTTTTTTTTTTCATCTCTGTCCTCTGCAATCTGTAACATAAAGTCCCCTTTCCAATTTTCATATCTTTTGATTCGTAGTTCGGATCGATATGATTTCTTTAGCAAAGTTCTAGATCGTGTTACGGGCTACGTCCTGGTATTTTTTCGTAATTTTTTGCTTGACTACCAGGTGAGTTAAGAGTGTCGGAAGTTTGCTTACCGTTCTCGGACGACTCTCGGATCTCCGCCTTCGGATCGATATTTTGGCCAAACTTCTTCACAGATCGTGCGTAGAGTTGTTCCTAGGTGAATATCTCAACATTTTAGGACTCGATTCACATAGGAAAAGCTCAGATATGAAAAATGTCGTTTAAAATCTTACCTCACAAAACATTCTTGGATCTTGATGGAGCGTCGGCCTCGCTAGCCTCTCAGTCCTTGTACAAATCTCATCTGAAGGTGGATTCTGACGGTGGTCCGATGAACTTCGCGGTGACTCTTTTCTGTTTCCTCTCAATTTTCTCTCTAACTTTCTTTTTCTTTTGCACGAGATTTGATGGGTTTTCCTTGAACCCCTATTATGGCTGGAGGGGCAAAATGACATTTTTGCCCCTCGATTGACTTAGCACTTTTTTGTTTTTTCTTTTTGGCATTATAGATCGACTTACTAATTAAGGTTATATCAAATGGACAAAAATATATCTATAGTGAAGAGAGTGCAACTACTAGGCTATAGTGGAGTGTCCTAGTAGTTAACGAACGTTGGTTAACAAGGTTAATGAGTTTAGCTGGTTAATCTCGGATCGTTGGAGCCCGTGATCTATAGGTCCATTAGGTTCTCCTGCTAGCTCATATCGAACTAAACCATAGAACAGTGTGACGAGTGAGTTCGAAGTGTTCAAATTCAAATTAGGGAATATGCGCTAAATATATACGATATATTTAACCGCACTTTTGTTTTATTTACGAATTGAACAAAAAGAGAGAATCAGAGATATTTAAATAAGATTTAAATATTTTAATCAACATGTGTCGGAATTGATTGGGATTGACATTTGAATTAATGTTAAATATTAATTAAATTGTTTAATTAATCATTTAATATTACTCTAATTTGAAACTAATTATTTAAATTAATTGTTGAATTAAAAATGGAGAAAGTCAAAATGTTGACTTCACTTAATGGAAAAATCCATGTTTGAGTTAGTGGAATTTTGAGCGTTAAAATTTGGTTTAACCAAACTTGCATGCTTGCCAAATAAACCCCACAAATTTGAACGGAATTTTGAGGGTCAAAATTTGGTTAACTCAAACTTGCATGCTTGCCACATAATCCCACACATTTGAGTGGAATTTTGAGTGTCAAAATTTGGTAATCTAAAATTTGCATGAACATGCAAATATGACTCTATAAATAAAGTGATCAAGGTACATGTAAAGTTTTCTTGGAAAAACCTTGAGAAAAACCCTCACAAACTCTTTCTTCACCTATAATAAATCCCTTCCAAGTTTAGTCACTCACCGGATTCACAATCCCGTTCTAAGGCGGGAGAATTGTAGGGAAGACACTAGTGATGGTTCGAAACCGATTCATGAGGAAAAAGAAATTTGAACTACAAAAGGTTAGTACTCAAACTCCTTTAGTTTTAATGCTTATGAACATGCTAGCTAATTTACTATAATTGTTGGGTTTTATGTTCTAAAACTCATAATTTGTAAACAAAAACATATTCTATTCTCAATAAAGATATTATTGATTTTTATTCAGTAAACATTGTTATTGAATAAAGTGAATTTTACAATTATTAATCTAAATCCAATAAACTAAGAACACTCTAGCTATAGTATGATTACTTGAACTATATGTAGAGACATAAGAGTGGATCAAGTTCAAGTATATAATCAAAATGATCCATAGTACAGGGATACGGCTGAGTGCAGTCCTAGGGACACTATGGATGCGGCCCACTTTTTTATATGATATAAACAATGTGATAACTAAATTGTACATGCGGAGACATGTGAGTGGAGGCGTCCTATGCAATGAGTATTGCATAAGATCGAACCATGAATCACTCTCACTTTATAATGTAGTTTACTGTTGAGACTGATTTTTTTCATTCGATGACCTAGGTAACTCGATCTTAATCCTGAGCTAATCATGAACTCTTGTTTATTCGAAATTATCCTTAGATTTACACGGGTGAGAGTGACTCGAGTTCGCCGACTTAATAGGCCTCCCATTTCAGGGGTAAGACTGGGTGAATGGCTGGAGACATGGGGTGCAAGATGGAATTCACTCCTACCTACTTTTAGGGATAGTAGAGAGGTAGTTCCCTTAAGCACTGACTCCAGGTCTTGAATAAGGGGCCCCACCCTCTCATTGGCCTGAGAGGGATTCGGTTTACTGGTTGGATCACAAACCAATTTTTCATTAGAGGATCAGTGGGACATAAGGAACAAGAAGTAACTTCAGGGGTAAAAAAAAAAATTGACCTAGCTCTAGTTACGAACAACCTGTGAAGGATCGACTTACTAATCAAGGTTATATCAAATGGACAAAAATATATCTATAGTGAGGGAGTGCCACTACTAGGCTATAGTGGAGTGTCCTAGTAGTTAACGAATGTTGGTTAACAAGGTTAATGAGTTTAACCAGTTAATCTCAGATCGTTGGAGCCCATGATCTATAGGTTCATTAGGTCCCCCTGCTAGCTCATATCGGACTAAACCATAGAACAGTGTGACGAGTGAGTTCGAAGTGTTCGGAATCGAATTAGGGAATATGCACTAAATATATACGATATATTTAACTGCATTTTTCTTTTATTTATGAATTAAACAAAAAGAGAGAATCAGAGATAGTTAAATAAGATTGAAATATTTTAATCAATATGTGTCGGAATTGATTGGGATTGACATTTGAATTAATCAAATTGTTTAATTAATCATTCAATATTACTTTAATTTGAAATTAATTATTTAAATTATTGTTGAATTAAAATGGAGAAAGTCAAAATTGAGTCCACCACTTAAATGGATAAATTCATGTTTGAGTTAATGGAATTTTGAGTGTCAAAATTAGGTTTAACGAAAGTTGCATGTTTGCCAAATAAACCCCCCACAAATTTAAACGGAATTTTGAGTGTGAAAATTAGGTTTAACCAAACACTCATGTTTGCCAAATAAACCCCACAAATTGGGGTGAAATTTTGAGTGTCAAAATTTGGTAATCTCAAATTTGCATGCACATGCAAATGTGACTCTATAAATAGAGTGATTAAGGTACATGTAAACTTCCTCTTAGAAAAAAAAATCTTTTGAGAAAGTCCCTCACAAATTCTCTCTTTACATATACTAAATCCCTTCCAAGTTTAGTCACTCACCGGATTCCACAATCCCATTCTAAGGTCGAAGAATAATAGGGAAGACACTAGTGGTGGTTCGAAACTGGTTCGTGAGGAAAAAGGAATTTGAACTACAAAAGGTTAGTACTCAAACTCCTTGAGTTTTAATACTTATGAACATGCTAGTTAATTTACTATAATTGATGTACTTAGAGTGCCTAAGATCCAAATTGCTTCTGCATGTGTTATAACAACACCATCAATTGGTATCAGAGCAAGTTTTAGGCCTTTATTTACATTATTTTGAGCAAGGTGGGTACCATTTCATGAATGAAAAATTGTGGATGCTAAAGTGGTTGAGCAAGGTGGGTACCATTTCATGAATGAAAAATTGTGGATGCTAAAGTGGATGTTTATGGTTTTGGCATTTTTTTTACGCTTCCATTTGATACAATTATTATATTTGGCCTAATGTGTATGAGCTTTCATGAAGAAAGGTCTGTAATTTTTATGGAAATGATGGCAAGCTGAATCGAAGAAGAAGAAAGAAAAACACCCCCGGCAGGCTCGAGGGAGTGGATCACGTTAATTTCAAATTATTAATGTAATAATTTAGTTAACTGCTTGCTTTAAAATGTCAAAACTCATCCACTTTAGTGTGCTTAATTAATTATGCATTGTGAAGGTATGTTTTAATTAAATAGAAAATATATATGCATAAAGTATGCCATATAAATTTAAAATCCCACCATAGGCTAAGCATGTTTCATGCATTACAAGTATGTTGTAAGTGTTATAATGTATAGTATGCATGTTTAGGGTTCCATGAGTGATAGATATAAATTGTTATATTATTGCATGGAATAGATGATTATATAATTGTTATATGAAGCATGTTAGATGCATATTATAGGTTATTTTCAACGTCATAAAATGAGATAGATGTTAAAATCTATAATACAGATAAGTGCATGCTCACTTAGTGTTAAGAACAAAGCACGATCAATTTTAAATAGTTAAAATAGGTCGATATCTTGTAAAATTGCAGTTACAAGAAAGCTCACTCAGCACGATCTTGTCTAAGGCTGTTTGTACATAAGTTGATGGTTTATGGAACACCTGCTACCTGGAAATCGGGCCAGTATTTGAGCTTAGTTAGCCCAGTTTTATGAGCATGCTTGAGTGATGTAAGTTTTTGGAAAAATCACCTAGACTTAGGTTATATTTATTAGTCAGAATATACCTAAGTAATGAGTATACCCAACCATCTAAAATACTTAGTGGGAGGAAAAAGGTATATGAGATACATCGTTTTCTTTTCCACGCTCTCTTGAAAATTCACATCGTGAGATTCATGCTCGGCCTCGTGACGCCCTGGGAGCGGCCTCCATTAAGAAGATATTTGCATGAGTCAATAAAAGGTGAATAGAGAGTATTTATAGTAAGTAGAAGGAAGTATATCAACACATCCTATGGTCTCCACCACTAGGTTAGACCGTGAGATTCCCATGTTCTGCCTGCATGTTACCCTAGAGCAACTACCCATTCGGAGGGTCGTAACATGGGAGATGGAACAACGCAAACTCCAAAATAGATAGGATTTCTTAGGTCCATTCCCAACTTTGGCTTTTTTATCGATAGCATTGTTGGTGCCGACCTCTGAGGTCTGAAAATGGCAGGTCACACTTACGAAAAATTATTAAGAGTTAGTATATTCTTGACCAAAGTAGCGATAATTAAAACACTATAGGAATAAAGAGTTATTCTAGGATTAGTGTTCCAGTCAAGAATGTCTTGGTTTAGTAAAGGAGTGATTGATTGCCCCTCGGTAGTAGTTACTCTGACTCACTAAAGTATCGTTGCAAATTAATATCTTTTGGGTACATTATTACATTTGCTAAACTTGATTGGATTAAATAGGATTAAGTCAAATCACTAATAGAATTTTCTTTAAATCACAGCATGACAAACTCAATAGTACAATTACTCGCTTCTGAGAAATTAGACGGGGACAATTACAACTTGGAAATCAAACCTAAACACAATACTTGTAATTGATGATTTAAGGTTTGTTTTAACTGAGGAACGTCCTCCAAACCCCAGCTCAAATGCAAACTGAACAGTTCGGGATGCATATGACAGATGGACAAAGGAAAATGACAAAACCCAAGTGTACATTTTAGCCAGCATATCTGATGTTTTGGCTAAGAAACACGATGTTATGGGTACAGCTAAAGAGATTATGGAATCCCTAAAAGGGATGTTTGGACAACCGTCTTTCTCCCTTAGACATGACGCCATAAAATACATTTATAACTGTCGTATGAAAGAAGGTGCCTCAGTTAGAGAACATGCCCTGGACATGATGGTCCATTTCAATGTGGCAGAAGTAAAAGGAGTTGTCATTAATGAGAAGAGTCAAGTCAATTTTACCATGGAGTCTCTTCCGAAGAGCTTCTTCTAGTTTCGCACAAATGCAATGATGAACAAGATAGAATATAACTTGATTGCTCTTCTCAATGAGCTACAGACTTATCAGTCCCTCTTAAAAAGCAAGGGACAAACAGGAGAAGCAAACGTTGTTGTCTCTAAGAAATTACTACGAGGATCGTCCTCCAAAAATAAGTCTGGTCCTTCAACTTCTAAAAATGTTTTGATAAAAGAAGAAGGGTAAGGGGAAAAATAAGATTCCTACTGACCGCAAACACAAGGTTCAAAAAGCAGATAAAGGAAAATGTTTCAATTGCAACGAAAACATGCACTGGAAGAGAAACTGCCCAAAATACCTTGCAGAGAAGAAAGCCGAAGAAACACAACAATGTAAATATGATTTACTAGTTGTAGAAATATGTTTAGTAGAGTATGATAACTCAACTTTGATACTAAATTCATGAGCCACTAATCATATTTGTCCTTTTTACCAGGAAACTAGCTCCTGGAGAATGCTTGCGGACGGCGAGATAACACTCAGGATTGGAACAGGAGAGAACAACTAAGCATGTAAAGTGGCCAGCTAAGCAAACATGTAAATCATTAGTAACAACTCTTTAATAAACTAAAATATCACCGCAAACATACTTAAACTGCATAAAACTCTTCCGCCTCCCCTATAAGGCTTATCTCTCCATGCAAACCGACTTCAACATAGAAATCAACATCCTAATCATGATAGAATAAGAAAAGAGAGGAAATGATTAAGAGTTATCAAGCTTTGTTGGTGTCCTTCAATGGAAGTCCCCCTCCTTTGAGCTCTCTAATGCACCTCTTTGCCTTAGTCTATCCTTCTCGGTTTTCTTTTCCTTCTCCTATCAACAGCTGCTGAATTAGGATTCTTCTTCCTTCTTGGTTTTCTTTTGCCTTCGGTGGACATTAAAGGATGTCAGATATATTTCTGGTCTCAAGAAGAACCTGATATGTATTGGTCAGTTGGATAGCATAGGTTATGCAACAAAGTTTGGGAAGAGTTTGTGGAAGATTGTGAAGGGTGCTATGGTGGTAGCACATGGCACAAAATCTAGAACCTTATACACCACTACAGGGTGTATGAAAATGGTTGCGGTTGCTGGAGTACTTCAAGTTCAAGTCTATGGCATAATAAACTTGGACATATGAGCGTCAAAGGAATGAAGATGCTGGTTGCAAATGGAGTTTTAGAAGGCCTAAAGTCTATTGACATAGGTCTTTCTGAGAGATGCGTTATGTGAAACAGAAACGAGTTAGCTTCTCAAAAGGCTGCCAGAGAATCAAAGAAAGTACGATTGGAAATGGTCCATGCAGACGTTTGGGAACCATCTCCAGTTTCATCACTTGGCGGATCAAAGTTCTAGGTCACCTTCATCAAGATTTCAGCAGGAAGGTATGGGTTTATTTCCTGAAACACAAAGTCAAATGTGTTTGTCACCTTCTAGAAGTGGAAGGCTGAAGTTGAAAATCACACCGGCTTGAAGATCAAATGATTGAGGTCTGACAGTGGAGGAGAATACGACGAGTCAGAGTTTATAACATTTTGTGCAGCGGAGGGAATTAGATTAATGAGGACAGTTCCTAGTAAGGCAAGAAAAAATGGTGTTGCAGAAAGAATGAATAGAACATTGAATGAGCGGGCAAGAAGCATGAGGATTCATTCTGGATTGCCAAAGACATTTTGGGCCGATGCTGTAAATAATGCAGCCTACTTGATGAATAGAGGACCGTCAGTACCCTTGAAGTTCAAGTTGCCGGAAGAAACTCACGTACTCTCACTTGAGAACTTTTGGTTGTACTGCGTATGTTCACGTCAATCCATAGAAAAGAGACAAGCTTGATGCTAAGGCTGTGAAGTGCTACTTCATAGGCTATGACTCTGACATGTTCGGGTACAAATTTTGGGACGACAAGAATAGGAAAATCCTAATACATTGTGATGTAACCTTTGATGAAAAAGTCTTGTACGAGGACAAAGAGAAGAAAAACTTTGAGACCATGAAGCAAGTGGGAGTTGAGCTTGAGTCGCAGGAAAACTCTCCCAATGATGTTAGAGCAGAAGCTCGTGAAACTCCTAAGACCGTTACTGAAGAACCAGACGTAGAGCAAGTTACACCTGAGCAGGTGTTGAGGAGATCACCCAAAGCTATAAGAGCACCAGATAGATATTCACCTTCATTACATTATTTCTCGTGGCTGACGAAGGAGAACCAGAGTCCCTTGATGACGACCTACAGTTAGAGGATACAACCAAGTGGGAAAAAGCCATGGATGATAGGATGTCTAGGCCTCATAAATGCGTTGCTCTTTCATCTACTGAAGCTGAGTACGCGGAAATAGCTGAAGCTGGAAATGAGATGATATGGATGACAGACTATCTAGAAGAATTACGCAAGAAGCAGTGCAAGAAGATTCTTCAGGTAGATAGTTAGAGTGACAAGTAGTTGGTGAGGAACCCGGTCTATCATTCAAAGACAAAACACAGAAGGCGATACCATTTCACTCGGAGGTCAGTGGAAGATGGTGATGTGTTTGGAGAAGATAGAGGGTGTAAAGAATCCAGCAAACATGTTGACAAAATGTGTTGACATTGGAAGGTTGAGGTTGTGCAAAGCCTCAATTGGTATGGTGTAGTGAAGATTGAGAATGAAATTCTTAGTTGGCTGGATCGGTCTACAAGTGGGAGATTGTTTAGATATGGAGCCTGATGCCCATTTACAGTAAATATTTACTAAAGATCTGGTAGAGATATATACGGTAGATATTTCGTAAAGATCCGGTAGAGATATATATGGTAGATATTTCGTAAAGATTTAGTAAAGCTTTATTTAGTAAACTGAAACGATATATACCCCATCAAGCAATGCTTTCAAGATGTACTTTTATTCATTCTCTGTATTCTGTTTTGGTGTACATACCTGAAAAGTCATCAATAAAACCTTTAGCCAACATTCCTCCTTGAATTTTCTCTCTCCTGTTCTTTGTGTTCGTCTTGATCGAGGATATGTGTTGTTGTGCGATTCTAACAATTACTTCAATAATAATTTTGTAATTTCTAATAACAGGGCTAAAAAATTATTTATAACCCTTCAACTACGTTCATGTATCCTCGCAATGGAACTAGAGTATTAAAGATAATTCCCTTCTCCACTCTTCTTTCGAACAAGAGAACAATAAGAGAACAACTATGCATGTAAAGTGGCCAACTAAGCAAACATGTAAATCATTAGTAACAACTCTTTAATAAAATAAAATTACACCGTCAACATACTTAAACTACATAAAACTCTTCCACCTCCCCTGTAAGGCTTAGCTCTCCATACAAAATGATTTCAACGTAGGAATCAACATCTTAATCGTGAGAGAATAAGAAAAGAGAGAAACTGATTAAGAGTTATCAAGCTTTGTTTCTGTCCTTCGATGGAAGTCCCCCTACTTTGAGCTCTCTCTCTCATCCACCTCTTTGCCTTAATCTATCCTTCTTGGTTTCCTTTTCCTTCTCCTATCAACAGCTGCTGAATTAGGGTTCTTCTTCCTTTTTGGTTTTCTATTCCGTTCGGTGGCCCTCTTCTCTTTAGGTAATCTTCCTGATAAGACAACCCTAATCCTCAGCCCGATGATCCAAGCTTTTGTTGAAGCAAGAACCCTTGAATCAAAGAAATCAACGCCAACTTATACAAAATTCGGATCAATCAAGAGATAAGGCTAGAATTAGATTACCCTCTTAAGATAAAAGATATAGAAGCAAGATTTGGAATCTTGTTTTAAATTAAGTCAGTCCACAATAGAACTTGATGAATGCTTGATTGAATGGCTCAGATGCAAATCTACCACAAGAATTGCATGAAACTTAGAAATGGCAAAGATGATGCTCGAATTTCTAAGGGTAAAAGTCTCAATTTCAGATCAAAATTTCATTCATCCGAAATCTGCCTTTTGCATAATAATTTGTTGGTATTTAAGTCTTCCCACAAAAGAAACTTTCAATTCTTCAAATGCCACTAACATTTATCCCGATCCCCTTAAATATCCACAAAAGAAGAAGTCAATTTGACCCATAACTTCCACCCTTTTGCGCATTACAAAAATTATAAAATTAAAAATAATAAATCGCAATTTATAGCAACTTCATCCGCTACTTCAACCGTGCAAATATTCACTTCTGAAGCTCCAAATGGTCCTTCCTCAACCGAATCAGCTTGTAACACATGAAATGATGGTTGAACCGAGCCTATCTAATTTTGTAGATGAAAAATGAATACTTGTTGACTCTTGTTAGCCTTGGATTCTGTAATAGGTCTAGTTGGAACATTTCGAACACCGTGATTATTATCAAGAACCATAATATTCCTAGACCATATATGGTATCATGTGTGGTGATGATTCAGTGCTGCCATAAGGCCTTTGTTTCATAGACTAGTCTTTGGGTGGTCGAGAGATCATATAGATACATTATGAGATGAGAGAAACGAGTGCGACATGATGTTATAGTCCTACTTTAGAATTGTCATCTATTCTTTGGTATGTATGCACCCAGATAGGATCAAAACCATACCATCTACAGGGCATCAGTGTCGGTCAAATGTGGGTCGTGCCTCACCATGACATGCATGGATCACTATATTGTCGTGCCTCATCATGTGCATATACATGTATGTATCACGCAACACACACTTACACACATATAATAAATACATATATACATGCATAAATACATACATACCTATACATATACATAAACAGACAGACAGACACACACACACACATATATATATGTGTGTGTGTATTATATTATGTATTTGTATATAGCACATATTTATACATTTTTATAATTTTCATCATTTTTATTTTTAAATGTGCAAAATTTACCATATATTCATTCTATATTCTTTTATTAAACAAGATTTGCCGAAAAATTTTAAAGATCCACTCAACCATAATTATTTATCGATAAAAAAAATAGTTAATTTCTATATTAGCTAATAGACTTCCAATTAAATAGTCTAGTTATTTTATAAGTAGTTTATTACAATTTTATTTTGATTTTTTATTTTTCATGTTTTAAACTTTAGCAATGGATCGATACATTATTCATTTTTTATTGAGAAAAATTTTTAATAAAGAAGAAATATAAAAGAAGAAATGGAGTTATACTTACCATGTTTGAAGAGATTTGAGCATATATTCAACTCAACTCATGTGCTGCAATTAGTGAAAAAATATATGATCGGATTAAAAGTCAATCAAATCAATATAGAAATATCATTTAAAACTAAACAAACAATTACTTTGGATTCAACATGTTTTAGACCTAATTTAATTTTTTAGATGGTAAACTTTTTCAATCCAATAAATCCTTATCAAATAATGAATTCGCCTAATCTAATATTAAAATATTCACCTTACGGTTGATTCGAGTTATTCGAGTAATTTAATAAAAATTAATTGATAATTTGTTTTTAAATACCCATTTAGATGATGTGGTTCTTGGAGTAACTATTTTAACACTCTAATACACATAAAATAATTTTTAAAAAACAAACAACAAAAACAACATGCCAAATTTAAAAAGTTCTCACTACAGGTTATATTTTTCTAAACAGTCTGGTTGTGCTAATATTCTATGTAAATCCAACCATTTCATTTACAACCCAAAATTTAACCCTTGAAATAATAACAATAATAGTAATAAATCCCTTTCCTATTTTTGATTCCTATATTATCCTATAAAATCGTTTGTCCCCCAATCTAAAAATCATAAACTCGCAAACAAAATTCATCATGGATCTTCCTCCAAAACTCACAAAACTCAATGTAATGTTTCTTCTTCTTTCTCTTTGAATTTCATTTTCTTTTTCTTTGTTTTCTTTCCATTGATCTTGTGGGCCTCGCTTGTTCTTCTACTTTCATTGGTTTTTGTTTGGAATCACTTCAAATGATTGTGGGTTTTTGTTCAAAACCCCGAATGGTTTATTGAAGAACTTTTTTTCCCGTGGATCCTTACTATTCTCGATCAAATTCGAAAATGTAACCAACAAAAAGAGATTGAATCATCTTTGATTTTTTTCGGTAGGTTACAGCAGCGAGAATCTCGGTCGTGATCGTACTGGCATTGGTGAGCTTAGCCACCGTGGACGCTATGAATCCGCGTCTAAGTTCGAACTCCCTGGAATTTCAGGAGATCAATTGTCGGAAACACTCAGCGTTGTTAACGGAGTTTGGCGGCGTCGGCGACGGAGTAACTTCAAATACTCACGCGTTCCGAAAAGCGATTGAACATCTCAGCACAATGGCGGCAGATGGCGGAGCTCAATTGGTCGTGCCGCCGGGAAAATGGCTGACCGGAAGTTTTAATCTGACTAGCCATTTCACACTTTTTATCGATAAAGAAGCTAAAATTCTTGCATCCCAGGTTCGACCTATCGAGTATTTTATTTTTATAAACCTAACACCTTTGGGAGTGGTGATTTGAATTTTAATCTTTAATCCAAAATAAATGAGTTAGATTTGTTCCTCATAATTTAATTTAATGGTGCAGAATGAATCAGAATGGCCACTCGTGAAAGTTCTCCCATCTTATGGGAGGGGAAGAGATGCTCCTGGTGGACGGTACAGCAGCCTCATCTTTGGAACTAATCTCACCGATGTGGTTATCACGGGTGATTATTTTTTCTTACCTTTTAACATTCTAATTTTTTTTAAATGGATTGCAAAATTATAACACGCTTCCGTGCTATCAGAATTAAATAAAAAAGAACTAAGGTAACTGAAAACATAAAAAGAACTTTTATAGAAAATAAAGTTGGGTCGGTGACATGGTGTAGGTAACAACGGTACAATCGACGGGCAGGGATCTTCTTGGTGGGAAAAGTTTAAGAAAGGGGAGCTCAAGGTAACACGGCCATATGTGATCGAGATCATGTACTCTGATCAAATCCAGATCTCGAATCTCACTTTGATCAACTCACCTTCTTGGTTCGTCCATCCGATTTATAGCAGGTTTGGCTATTTCGCTTCCGTCCCATTATCCTTGTATTTTAGGATTATGCTTTGAAAAAAGTATGTCATTCAAATTCCTCCCGACCAAAAAGAATTTTTAATTATATATCATAATATGGGTGAAAATGCAGAAACGTGATTATCCAAGGGCTCACCATCTTGGCTCCAGTCACCGTACCCAACACCGACGGAATCAATCCAGGTTCCCTTCTTCTTCTCCTTTAAAACCTTAGGGTTCTTTTCTTCCTCAATCCCTCTCCCTAAATCTCCGTTCAATTTATCAGATTCTTGTTCCAACACTCGAATCGAAGACTGCTACATTGTCTCCGGTGACGATTGCATCGCCATCAAGAGCGGATGGGACCAATACGGTATCAAGTTCGGAATGCCGACCGAGGACCTCGTCATTCGCCGCCTCACTTGCATCTCACCAGATTCTGCAGGTATTGCCCTTGGCAGCGAAATGTCCGGCGGAATCCGCAACGTCAGGATCGAAAATGTTACAGCAATCACACACAGTCTTTCGTCAGAATCAAAACCGCTCGCGGACTAGGCGGTTTCGTCAAGGACATTTTCGTTCGAAGAATGTTTCTATCCACGATGAAATACGTCTTTTGGATAACTGGAGACTACAAATCGCATGCGGATGACAAGTTCGATCCCTCGGCATTGCCATTGATTAAGAACATTAATTACAGAGACGTGGTGGCCGAGAATGTTAATATGTCGGCAAATTTTGCCGGGATTTCAGGAGATCCATTCACGGATATTTGTGTTTCAAATGTGAAGATTGGATTGTCGGCGACGCCTAAAAAGTTGCAGTGGAACTGTACGAACATTGAGGGATTTAGTAGCGATGTGGATCCACCGCCATGTGCTCCGTTGGCTAAGGCAGCGAAAAGCGGTGGATGTGACTTTCCCGAGGATCAGCTGCCGATTGAGAATGTTCAGTTGAAGTCATGCTCGGTTGAAATTCCTACCTTCTCGTAAAGACTTTGTTTTTTTTTTTTTTTTAATTCTGTGGAATAAATGATAATGAAAAATTTAATGAACATATAGATAAAATGAGAAGTTTTTAAATTTGAAACTAACCTATTTCAACTAGATTTGTAATATATCACTAAACAATAACTAATTGTAACTCAAAACCATCAAAATAATAATCTAAAATTGAAAAAGAGAGAATAAAAACAATTCTTATATATCCAAATATGTATGGATCCACCATGAAGTTTTTATATGGTATGATTACCATAGTGAACATGGATCAAACACGTGACCTTCAAATCTTCAGTCTGACGCTCTCCCAACTGAGCTATCCCTGCTATTTGCTAATGTAAAAATGCATAAGTAGAATTATCCCCGCTACAAAGTTTAAATCATTACGAAATATTTCACAAATGAAACATTCCCGAGATTGCACAGTCAAGTTAGGACTCTCGACACCATTGCGGTGAACATGGATCAAACACATAACACCTTCAAATCTTCAGTCTAACGCTCTCCCAACTAAGCTATCCCCGCTATTTTAACATAATAAAAATGCATAAGTAGAGCTATCTCTTCTATTTAATCACCGCTAATTAGTTGAGTTATACTTAACTTGACAATTGATTACAATCAAAATTAATATGTGTAACTTTCTATCAAAGTTTAAACCGCAAATAAATATTCACTCATTAATAGATGAAATAGTCTAATTAAGACTCCGGTTCAAATGCGGTGAACGTGAATCAAACACGTGACCTTTAGATCTTTAGTCTAACGCTCTCCCAACTGAGCTATCCCCACCATAAGAGAACGGTAAGTGATAAAGCCCAACGAAGTTTAGAGTTGTTATGTCTTGTGCGGCTTAGATTGATTGTTATTATATGGATTGTTATATGGATGTTGTTGTTTGTTGTCATGCCTATTGATTACGAAAATAATTACTTTGGTATCGCATTTGTGCATGTTATGATTTTTGAATGAAATAAATGTGATAAAGGTTACACCCTTTGTGTATCGGGTAACCAGCCACCATTGGTGACATGGGTGATTGATGAAATTTATAAATGTGGTAAGGGTTACACGTTGTGTGCATTGGATGCTGAAAGCTATTCTAGGTGAGTAGATTACATGCTATGTGTTATGAGTAATCAACCACCAAGGTTCTTTCATTTTGTTTGATGAAACTATACGATGGTTTGCTTGTCGAACCACACTAGGGGAGTTAACGAGTTTTTTCGTACTTACCCTATTTTCAAATGATTTTCAAGTAAGGTTGTAGCATGGTAGTGACTGATGACTCGTGAATGTATAGAGAAAAATGGTGTAAAATTCACAAGAATACATGAAAATATACAATATCACAAATAGTAAATAATAAGTATATTGTCGTTTCGATAGAGAGCCTATTTTTTTTGTTCCTTTCCTTGCTGGAAATGAAGTGAGTTTTTGGTCTTATTCAAATGGATGGGGTGAACTTAAACTAATTAAAATAATTTGATTGAGAGTATCAATTGTTCTCGAACAACGAAGAACAGCTAGAAAAATTAAGGAAGTTTTGGCTAGAACTAATAAAATAGACAGGTTGTTGAATTTTGTGGTGGCTTTTAGCTCATTTTAACTTATTTGCAAACCCACAACGCACATTCAACGGTCATGTAGGGTGATTACTTCCATAATAGTTTTGTAATCTTTTATAAGAGGGGAAAAAAATTTATTGATAACCCTTCGACTATGTTTAAATATCCTCGCAATGGAACTATAGTATTAAAGATAATTTTCTTGCTCCCCTCTTCTTTCCATCAAGAGAACAATAAGAGAACAACTAAGCATGTAAAGTGGCCAACTAAGGAAACATGTAAATCATTAGTGACAACTCTTTAATAAACTAAAATCACTCCGCAAACATACTTAAACTGCATAAAACTCTTCCGCCTCCCCTATAAGGCTTATCTCTCCATACAAACCGATTTCAACATAGAAATCAACATCCTAATCATGATAGAATAAGAAAATAGAGGAAATGATTAAGAGTTATCAAGCTTTGTTGGTGTTTTAATTTTCAATTGTTTTGTTTTAAAGACTTTTTATTAAACATTAAGTCTATGACAATGTTTTATGAATATATTTCAAATGATTATTTCCGCACAAAATGGTTACATTACATATACGGTAACGATTTTAGGTTTATAAAAATCTACCGTTGTGACATTTTGGATGTTGGGCTAGCTTACAAGTGTGCAAACAAGAAAGTTTAGTACTTGAAAGCATGTAAAACGGTGAAATTCCAGCAAGTTTACAAAGAGTTTGAATGGAAGATGTGATGAAGATCAAGCCTGATTTGTTTTCCTTCTTGGCTTAATGTGCTCTCAATCCTTGAATGTCGAGACCTACACACTACCAACACCATTCGAGAAATGAACCAGCTCTAGAAATGTGCCAAAGTGCTAACATTTTGGTGTTGTAGTGTAGTTTCGATAAGTAGTGTGTTGAGAAAGACATCAATCTTTTTTAAGTAATGAACAGGACTTCGACATTTCTTTTGAATTCAGGTCCTTGCAAAATGTGAGCTCTCATGAGAAAGTTAGGTGCCCTGCTAAAAAGTCTTCCTATGGTATATGATGGAGTGTAACAGCCCTATATTACTACTAACCTAAAGTTGTTACCGTCATCATAACATACTCTCTTGTGCGGAAATAAACATTTAAAACTTCATCATAAAACATTGTTATGGACTTACATGTTCGAAACCATATTTAAAACAACATAACGAAATATTAAAAAAAAATAAACATTAAAGGTAAAAACACCCTACACTAATCTAAAATCTAAGAAATGAAATACCACTTATCATATGCAAGTGTCATGGTCTTTACATGTGATATCGTCGTCAACCGTACAGGGGTGCCTTATCTTTATCTGAAATAGAATTAGCACACAACTTGAGTATTTTAAGAAATACTCGGTAAGTTACCCCACTATTGGGGTCAGGAAATGCAAACACATGCAACTTATGATTTGGGACCTATCGTTAAAACCATCATAGAGGTGGCCTTCTGTCCGGAAAAAATTGGATGTGTAGTATTTCTTTACATATAACTCACACGTGCGAGCATGAGTCCCCATGCGATTCTCATCCCCTAGTTCCATCATAGTTAGGCTAGTTGTCCGTAGCCGAATGTCCGGAGGTTAGCAAACTTTCGAGTATCATGCGAGACATGATGCTCATCATCATCATCATATTGTATGTGTCCGTACTCATCATCATAAATGGGAAAGTAATCCGATGTATATGAACACACAGTATGCATGAGGTCCCTATAGTTTCATCTTTAAATCATTCTTATGACACAACCTTATACATCATTCACACATTACCCTAGGTAACATGCATGCATTGACCTTCATACGTTCATCGTCATTAACATCAATTAGGGTTGTGTCTTAAAAAAGACCATCATAATGTATCATGACATTTATTTAATACATGCACTTCATCTTAAGTCATCTCATCATCATATGAAGAAAAAAAAAAGCAAGCCTCTTTATATTTGCTTGATTCTAAGCATCGTTGGGGTTCTGTAAAATGCTATACATCCTTGCGTCTAGGTTTCGTTTCAAGAATTTAGTAGAGTAATGAAAACTAATCGTTAAATCTTGATATGATAACCCTTCGACTCCGAATGTGGTGTCTACTGATTGGGTCTTGAATTAGGGAATCGAATTTCATTTTGAGTTACGGAAAGGAGGAACATGCATCATCATCATCATGTCATCATATCATGTACATCATCATATAACATCATCATATCATCATATAACGTCATCTCATCATCACACACGTCATCATATTATCATATAACATCATGATATCATCATATAACATAATTACATTACATATAACATCATCACATTATCATATAACATAATTACATTACATTACATTACATATAACATCATCACATCATAATACAACATCATTACATCATCATTTAACATAAAACATAAATGACACGTGCAAGGGCACTAGGCACGTGTCGTCATACAAAGTTATATCTTGGTTGGCCTTAGCCAAAGTTATATCTTGTTCCAAATTTGCTTGTTTTCGTCCTTCAAATTCATTCTCACTTATGTAAAGGTTTCACCTATTTTGAATACTCATTTAATTGCCTCGGTTAAAATCGAAGTTCATGCTTTCACTGTTTCTCAATTGTGTTTGGTGGTAAGACTTAGATTAAAAAAAAATATATGTCAATATTATTTCATGGGGCGTAGATCCTAGACAATTTAAGAAAACGGTTTAACCATATCTAATTTTCTAGAACTCATATAAAATTTAGCGTTTAAGTTTTAACTTAAAGCTAAATAATTGCGACAAAATTAGTGAAGATCTCATACATACATATATAAATATATATATATCTATATCCACTAATTTTGTCGCAATTATTTATTTATATATATATATATATGTAAAATATAATTTTTTAAAATGAAATTAGGATGACAGTGGAAGAAGGTCTAAGATAGAACTTACTTAACAATCTCCAACATCTATATCAGTTAAATCTGCCACATCTATCCCTAAATTTGAAGGCCATTTTCGTTTTTTCTCTATCCTCCAAGTAAATATATAGTTTTTGTTTTTATGTTTCTTGTTTCTTTTTGTTGTAACTCTGACACACGGGTGACTGACCTATTTTTGGGGAGAAGGTGTGAGAAGTACGTGGAGAGATGGGACATCAATTACTTTCTTGTTTATTGGTGTTACTATCATATACATCTCAAACAAACTTTTGTCCTCGAAAGTGTTCTGATCTTGGAATAACTTGGGTTGTCTATCTAAAGGGGTTCGTGTTCAAGAATATGCGTCAAGTCAATCAAGTATTTGTGAAGCATGGATACATGATATGTCATATATTGCAGAGGGACTGTGCCAAGGCAATATATCATTGGTCTAATCCAACCTACAATATTGAAAGGTCGGATGAAGCATGGACTTAGCTTGTCGTTCATCCGAACCTTAGTATGTCGTTTATCGAGACTACATTCAAGCATATCTTAATTACTTCCTTATATTCAATAATTATCCGCATGGTCGGATCATACCCTCCAATCAAAGTTAATGCGCTCAATATAAAATGTTAAGGTGTTCATATTAATGCTAGAAAACCTCGAATACTTAATTAAACCTTAATTCCCAACTTTCCCACTTCCCTCAAGGTGGCTGGCTTTCTTCTTTTTACACATTTTTATAAGGTGACCCCTTGTTTGGTACCTAGTTTTGCCGTGAAGATCTTGGTCTAGAGTTTTGAGTTATTATTCCTTAGACTTTCCCCCTGAGCGTCTTGTGGGTCCTATGCTCAGTGAACAACTCAATCCTGACCTATGCTCGAGGCTTCATGTGTTCCCTGCAACATAGTCTAATACTTGCATCCAAGGATTCATGTGTTCCGTGCGATACAATTTGCGAACCTAAGTCCAAGGCTTCATGTGTTCCTTGCAACATAGTTTGAGTACCTACGTCGAAGGTTTCTTGCATTCCCTACGACAAAATCTGTGTCATAAAGCCATGTTTCACTGCTCATCGGGAAGTCTTTAGAACATCTCAAGTTCTCATTTTGAAAGTTCTTTGTTAAGTCTTGAAGCACAACTAAGGAAAAAATCTTAGCAAGTACACCCTAATCCATATGAGTCATAAACTTTTCTTTGCATGTATATATCTTTCATAAGCATGTTGTCACTTGGTATTCATAAAAACCTTATTTCTTATTAGGTGTCTTGAGGGGTATTTACGTATTTTTCCTCTTAGTTCATATCCCAAAGTTGTCATAATGATATTTCATACTTACCCTTAATATTGTATATCAGTCTATTTTAAATTTGCTTAGTATTTTGAGTCTTTTAAAGTCTTGAAGGTGTTAGAATTCTCATAAGAATATTTTGGTCATCTACCACCCCAAATATTTGTTTAAATCCTCGTCATATTTCAATGAGCTTGTAACTTTGTATAATCACTTTAAACCATGAAATAAGGCTTTTCATCAAATTTCATGTCATTTAGAGGTCGCCTTGGTCATAAGCCAACGATACATAAATACAGGGACATTTTAGTCATTTTACACCTATCCTTGGTTTATCCTCTTATCATAATCTAATGATCCCCAAATTTCATACATAACCTTATCATGTCATATTGAGTCTTCTCCTAAAATTTCATGAGCAACATAATCTATTTAGTACGTTCCTAACTCACGCGCTTTATTGAAATCAACATTCATGTGACACTAATGTTGAAAAACCTTAAATACTTGAAACTCCTTTGTAACACCAAGAAAGGAGCTTAACAAAATTCTCCTCTAAAATTGATATTATATAACCCTAGTGAATATTCTTACCTTTAATAAAACTTGGGATACTTAAAAATCCAACTTAAAATTGGAGTCTTGAAATCTTAGTTATGATAATAACTTTGAAACAGCTTGACATTACTCGAAAAATTCATCATTAATTTTTGACAAAAGTGGGTTTATATTGAGATTTTGCAATGCATTCGTGTAGGGGTATAAGGAAGATTACCACGAAACTTCTAGTTGATTTAGAGACAATGTCACACCTTTGTAATCATTGTGAATCTCCACCAAAGTCCATTTTAAATCATGGTTTCTTAAATTTAAGACATCTTGACAATCTCATACCGTAGTCCATCTTCATATATACCTATAAAACTTTGACCATGATCGTAATACCTCATCCAAATTGTGGCTCGATGCTTTTAATTCACCTCATAACTTTCATACTTGCTCATACGAAGCGGGAACATGAATCATTAAATTCCATTCACTATAAATAAGGAATTTGGCTCTGAAAGTCGTAGGAACTGACCTAAATTGTGAGATCCCACATCGGTTGGAGAGGGGAACGAAGCATTCCCAATGTGAAAACCTCTCCTTAGCAGACACGTTTTAAGACCTTGAGGGAAAGTCCACAAGTAAAAGTCCAAAGAGGACAATATCTACCAGCGGTGGACTTGGGCTATTACATGAGTGTTCCCTCTGATCTCGAGAGCGGGTTCTCTTCTCCCCAATATCAACTTTATAAATCTCTTGATTGGGTTACTAAATTTTTATTTATACTCATTCTTGTTACTTTAATTGATTGAGCAAGAATTAGGAGGCGAATGGCACGGAGCATACCAAACCTGTGCAGATACAAAGGGAGCACTAATTCTAAGTCGGAAATCATTTTCATTGTATTCGAGTTTCAAATAATTTGATTTTTTGTAAGGTCGTTATCTTTGTAATTATAAGTTTTAAGTTTGCTTTAAGATCTTTTACTTGTATTTAATTTTAATGTCGCCAAACTCCTCCCTTTATTTTATTTTCAAATGATACCATATCTTTCAAAACCCTCTAATGGTAATAGTTTGTGATTTAAAACCTCAAAAAAATGAATCGTTATAATATACTAAAATTCTACCCAATTGTCTCAAATTTAGAAAGGTTGTCTATACGCGAGGCAGTTATATATCATAAAAGGCTTTCAGGCTTCCTGTGGCTATGCACCATTCTTTTTCATTTCTTATGTTTAGATTTGTATGCTAGAACTATCTTGTGAGGTGATTCGAATCACAAGTTTAGAAACAATTTTAGAACTATTCTACTGATTAGACCGTTCATCCAGCAATGGATTAAACAATTTTGTGTGGAGTAATGATGAATTTTTCATAAAGTTTAGCAGCACATGCCTAGTTTATTAATAATGTTCTTGAACTTTCATGTGAACACCAAAATCCAACATCGACTGTGACTATAACACAGTTTTCTCTTTTCCAACCAAACAGTATGTTCCCTCAGACAGGGACGGCTCCTTCGACGAAGAGATGCTGCTCCTGTTTTGTTCTTCACACTTGACCAAGCACACCATATTCTAAACTCATCTCCTTTCCCACCACATTCTAAATCCACCCCAGAATTCAATACTTTTACTCTAAACAGTCAATTCCATATCGATTCAATTCTAAACTTAGATAAGTGTTAGCAATTTTTGTGTTATGTCAATTCCATCTCTTTGTCTATTGATTCACTGCCAGAATTTAAAGAAACTATACCATTTTTAGATTTAATACAAGTCCGGCGACTCGAGAACACGACGAGCTTGGATGTGCAGCGCTGTTAATCTTGTTGAGATTTGATTCAAAGTATTCAAAATGAAGATATGATTCAAAGTAGCTGAGATATGATTCAAATATTCAAACTACCAAGGTTTTAGGAGATTGTTAGTAGATTTGAATTTTTCTAGATTTGGATGATTTACTATTTCTGGTCCAATGTATAAGCTATAAATACTGGAATTGTGTAACCTTTGAGTATTAAGTCAGTAGACAATAATAAAGCACTGCAGCTTTCATCTCTTTTATCTATTCCTATATCCCTTTTTTCCAACAATTTTGGTATCAGAGCCAAGTTCATTCGACAAGAGGGCGAGTGATTATTTTCTTTCACAAAACAAAAATGGCAGTAGCTGGTTTTTCTTCCTCTGCACCGTTGTTACCAATCTTTAATGGTGAGAAATATGAGTGGTGGAGCATCAAGATGAAGACCTTGCTCAGATCGCAGGAGCTATGGGACTTGGTGGAGCACGGGTTTGTTGATCTATTAGAACCCACAATAGAAGAAAATGAGAGACTAAGAGAAACCAAGAAAAACGATGCCAAGGCTCTATTCATTATTCAGCAAGCAGTTCATGAGACTATCTTTTCACGAATTGCAGCAGCAACCACATCAAAGCAGGCATGGTCAATTCTACAGAAGGAGTTTCTAGGAGATTCAAAGGTCATGACAGTGAAATTGCAATCTCTAAGACGTGATTTTGAAACTCTACTCATGACGAATGGCGAATCAGTTGCTGATTTTTTGTCAAGATCAATGGCAATAGTCAGTCAGATGCGTACCTATGGAGAGAAAATTTCAAACGAAACAATTGTTGCAAAGGTGTTGAGAAGCTTGACTCCAAAGTTTGACCATGTGGTGGCCGCCATAGAAGAAGCTAAGGATCTATCCATACTCTCCGTTGATGAACTGATGGGCTCGCTTCAGGCTCATGAGGCAAGAATCAATAGAGCATCAGAAAGGAACGAAAAAAAGGCACTACAAGTGAAGGAGACAACTAACAACGAAAGAGAAAATATTCATTTAGGAGGTAGAAGTCGTGGAAGAGGAGGATTTCGCAGCTTCCATGGTGGTCGTGATAACAGGGGTAGATGGAGAAGTGATGGACAGAGACAATTCAATGAACAAAGGAATGTCATACAATGTTACCATTGTAGAAGGTATGGGCACACAAAATCTGATTGTTGGTATAAAAATCAACGAATGAATTTTGCAGCAGAGAATGAAGAAGAAGAAGAAAAGCTGTTTGTGGCGTGCATGGATACTAATTCGAAAAAAGGTGACTTATGGTTTGTTGATAGCGGATGCTCGAACCATATGACAGGCACCAAATTCTTATTCAAAGAGCTTGATGAGACGCAAAAGATTAATGTGCAACTTGGAAATACAAAAGAGATGCAAGTTGAAGGAAAAGGTACGGTGAAAGTGGAAACTAGTCATGGTAAGATAAAACAATTAGATAATGTTCAATTTGTACCTGATTTAGGGTACAATTTATTGAGTGTTGGACAATTGGTGACCAGAGGACACTCAGTTCTATTGGATGATAACACATGTGTCATTACACATACGAAATCAGGCCATAAAGTTCAAATTGCCATGACTTCAAATAAGATGTTTCCCCTTGATATTTCTAACATGGAGAATTTTGCTCTTACTGCTAGCATGAAAGATGACTCAACATTATGGCATCTCAGATATGGACATCTTCATATGAACGGCCTGAAAATACTCAGGGATAAAGGTATGGTTTTTGGATTACCAAGAATTGACTCAACTAATTTATGTGAAGGATGCATTTATGGCAAGCAGACTAGGAAGTCCTTTCCTGTTGGAAAAGCTAAACGAGCTTCACATTATCTAGAACTAATTCATGTTGATTTATGTGGGCCAATGCAAACGAAGTCCTTGGGTGGGAGTATATATTTTTTACTATTCATTGATGACTATAGTCGCATGAGCTGGGTTTACTTCCTACAACATAAGTCAGAAACTTTTCAGAAGTTCCAGATTTTTAAAGCTATGGTAGAGAATCAAAGTGGCTGTCACATTAAAGTTCTTCGCACAGACAGAGATGGCGAGTTCATATCTAAAGAGTTCAATCTATTTTGTGAAGAAGAGGGCATCCAAAGGGAATTAACAGCTCCCTACACTCCAGAACAAAATGGAATCGCTGAACGAAAAAATCGAACTATTGTGGAGATGGCAAGAAGTATGTTACAAGCAAGGAGACTTCCAAACCAATTTTGGGCAGAAGCCGTATCAACATCTGTTTATCTATTAAACATCTCACCAACAAAGGCGGTTATGAATCGAACTCCTTATGAAGCATGGCATGGAAGGAAACCATCTGTAAGTCATTTACGAATCTTTGGTTGTGTTGCTTATGCTTTGAAACATCCTCAAACTCGTCAAAAGCTTGATGAAAAATCTGAAAAATGCATTTTCATTGGCTATTGTACTCAATCAAAGGCATATAAATTATACAACCCCGTTAGTGAAAAGATTTTAGTTAGAAGGGATGTAATATTTAATGAAAACGTGAGTTGGGATTGGAGTAAAGAACAGGAGCAGCAAAAGATTACAGTTGAAGTTTCCCCAAATGAAGAGACAAGGGTCAACTCCAGTGCATCTCCTAGTGCATCCACTGCAACACAAAGTGTGTCAAATTCATCATCTTCAGCATCACTGAACAGTAATTCTTCTCTTGAAGAACTTTCGGATGAGACACCTCCAAGGAAGTATAAATCTTTAGCTGACATATATGCATCATGTCAGTTTGCTCTTACTATTTCAGACCCTATGAAATATGAAGAAGCAACTGAAAAAGAAGACGGGAAGGAAGCCATGGCAGTAGAGATGCAGTCCGTTAAGAAAGATGGAACATGGGATATGGTTGACCTACCAAACGAAAAGTTTTATGGAGATTTACAAGAAGAGGTTATGTAACACCGCCAGAGGGATTCATAGAGGAAGACAAAGAAACAAAGGTATACAAGCTGAGACAGACATTGTACGGGTTAAAGCAGACATACTTACGAAGGCCTTGTCAAAAGAAAAGCTCTGTAGTTGACATCTGCAACTTTGAATCAAGGGGGAGTGTTGAGATATGATTCAAAGTATTCAAAATGAAGATATGATTCAAAGTAGTTGAGATATGATTCAAATATTCAAACTACTAAGATTTTAGGAGATTGTTAATAGATTTGAATTTTTCTAGATTTCGATGATTTACTATTTCTGGTCCAATGTATAAGCTATAAATACTGGAATTGTGTAATCTTTGAGTATTAAGTCAGTAGACAATAATAAAGCACGGTAGCTTTCATCTCTTTTATCTATTCCTATATCCCTTTTTTCCAACAAATCTCTGCTCTGGATCAAGCATGTAGCCGAGTTGGCTGGCTGCCCATATCAAGGAGGCTGATTTCTCTCCCAGAAGCTGCCTTATGTCTTCATGTATGGTTGCTAGAGGAGGCCTTCCCCTCCCATTTACATGTCCAAAAAGAAGCAGTAAGAATTCACCACATTTCAACCTAACCATAAGAAAAGTTAAATGGGGGACAAAAATTAGATAGGAAAATTAAGGAAATACATTGTACTGATAGGCTTATAAAAGGACTATCTCTCTCCCCTCTTGGTGGAGTCCCCCGAGGACAGAATAGCACAAACAACCCTGTAGTTCTGCTTCTGACTCGAAAAATGAAGAAAGACTTGTGGGGAATCATCAGTTGGGTTGGTCCAAATTAATAAGGATCACGGTGTTCCAAATTTTCTAACTAGATCTATTACACGATCCAAGGCAAAAAAGATTTAACAACCATTCATTCTTCATTTACAAAATTGGATAGGCTCGGTTCAACCATCCTTTCATATGTTACAAATTGATTCGATTGAGGAAGGATCATTATTGTGTAAAGATTCTTTTGTGGGGAGACTATAAATACCCCTGAATTATGGGAGACTATAAATACCCCTGAATTATTATGTAAAAATCAAATTTGTGAGGAAGGATGAAATCAAGATCTCAATTGAGACTTTCACCTTTAGAAATCCGAACATCATTCTTCAAGAAATGCAAAGATTCTGCCATTCCTCAAGAAATTTTTCAATTTGCACAGCTCACTTACAAGAGTTTGCTTCTTGTACCAAGAATGCATCGTTTATCCCCACGGTATATAAATAAACCAAAGTCCACTCCACATTTTATATTGCAGAAATATAACATTAATGTAACGGCCCAAATCCACCGCTAGCCTTCGGACTTCCCCTCAAGGCTTTAAAATGCGTATGCTAGGAAGAAGTTTCCTCACCCTTACAAAAGATGTTTCGTTCCAGAAATATAACATTAATGTAATGACCGTTGAAATAGAACTGGAACCACTGTCACATGACCAAAATGGAGAAAGAACAACAACATTTTATTGCACACACGAGAAATAGTTTCAGCAATCCACACATGATATTTGGAGCTTGGTTTCAAACCAAAAAAGCTACAGAGATCCGTAATTTTATATAATTCAGTAAGGTTTCCAAAGTTTGTAATCCAGTGTGCCATATATCTTCAAAACCGAATGTATTAGACATTACGCGAGATACAAAAATGCAGTCGACTCAATCTTCTCCTTATTTCAACCATAGCAGACGAATAGTTCAATTGAACCTGTCAAATCGAACTGGTTCCTGTTTTCTTTATAGTTTAACCATTTTTAACCCAATTTTCATCTTGATTTTCATTATTCTCATATATTTTTCCCTCCATCTATGACCTATTTGAGAAATTTGAAGAATTTATAATTTTTGAAAAGTCTAAACCATCCCCAAGCTCAAGAAACTCAAGAAGCTGACCGACCAAGTAGGTAATCACCCAAGCTTCCAACAAAAAATACTTTTGACTAGGACTTGGGCATAAGGACTGTTAGCATGTTTTATGACCAATTTGAGCATGAAAATGGGTATCTCGGCCTAAGAATTTGAATATTTAAATGGTTTAGCTATATTGCACGTTTTAGGGCTGCTAGGACTCTGGCATGATGTGGCCTAATGTACTCTGCTTGATATCCATGATTATAGTGATTTAATGTTATTTGTATTTCCTAGGAGCATGTTAGGAGGTTGGAATATCTATTTATGTTCTAATTTATATATGGACACATATGTTATGTGTCCAAGAGGATATGCGTAATGTTCTAGTGAGCGTAAGCCTATGATTTGTGTTTCCTTTGTCCTTGAGTCACATTTATATTCTGTTATGACGATATGAGTCAACTAGGTTTACGTGTGGATGGTTAGAGCGCAGTCCCTAATTGTGGCATCGCCTCAACATGTGATAGTCTACTTTGTAGGAATATGACATCACCCGCTTAAGGCCTGTGTCACATTGTTGGGTATTATTGAGAGAGCTCTAGTTGTGCTTAGTGGAGAGACTACCTTGTACCATCTAAGAGCCTAAAACTACATGAGAATAAGGAGCTTATTAGGCACCATCGGTTGAGCTTCTGGCTAGCGTTCAATAGTAGACACATGTGGAGTTATAGGGAGACTAATAGGTTACCTGTAGTGAGTGGCGGCTCCTACCTTTTAGACTCACCCTAGAGCACAACAAATGAGGGCACCCGACTTATGCATAGGAAGCGCGATGACTAGATGGACCATAGAGAGTAGGAAATGAGAGGCTAAATACACCTAGAAACTGGAACAAACCCTAATGGGTGACTTGCACCCTCGGACTAGGAGTAAGTAAGGTATATAAACCTTAAGAGCTTATAGGCTAGAGAAAACTCAAGCTATGGAAACGGCTAACTCTAGAACCCTAAATGAGCACTTGGCATAAGAAACACTGAATATGAGATATTTCAAAGATAGTTTACAAACAAGTTGCTTACTGAGTATTTTTATACTTATTCCTATTATTCTTTGTTTGTAGGTAAAATTAGGGTTTGAGATCCTTCCCTAGGTAAAATTAGGGTTTGAGATCTTTCCCGATAAAATTAGGGTTTCAAATCTTTCCCCAAGCAAAAATTAGGGTTTGAGATCTTTCCTTAGGCAAAAATTAGGGTTTGAGATCTTTCCCTAAGCAAAAATTAGGGGTTGAGATCTTTCCCTAGGAAAAAATTCGTGTTTGAGATCTTTCCCAAGGTAAAAATCAGGGTTTGAGATTTCTTCCTAGGTAAAATTAGGGTTGAAGATCTTTCCCTAGGTAAAATTAGGGTTTGAGATCTTTCCCTAGGTAAAATGATGGTTTGAGATCTTTCTCGAGATAAAATGAAGGTAAAATTAGGGTTGAGATCTTTCCCAAGGTAAAGTTAGGGTTTGAGATCTTTCCCGAGGTAAATTAGCGTTTGAGATCTTTCCCGAGGTAAAATTAGGGTTTGAGATCTTTCCCCAGATAAAATTAGGGTTTGAGATCTTTCCTTAGGTAAAAATTAGGGTTTGAGATCTTTCCCCACGTAAAATGAAGGTAAAATTAAAGTTAGGGTTTGAGATCTTTCCTCGTTTGAGATCTTTCCCTAGGTAAAATTAGGGTTTGAGATCTTTCCCTTCAAAATTAGGGTTTGAGATCTTTCCGAGGTAAAATGAAGGTAAAATTAAAGTTAGGGTTTGAGATCTTTCCTCGTTTGAGATCTTTCCCTAGGTAAAATTAGGGTTTGAGATCTTTCCCTTCAAAATTAGGGTTTGAGATCTTTCCGAGGTAAAATGAAGGTAAAATTAAAGTTAGGGTTTGAGATCTTTCCCTAGTAAAATTTGGGTTTGAGATCTTTCCCTACTAAAATTTAGGGGTTGAGATCTTTCCCTAGCTAAAATTTAGGGTTGAGATCTTTCCCTAAGTAAAATTAGGGTTGGAGATCTTTCCAGGTAAAATTCGGATTTGAGATATTTCCCTAGCTAAAATTTAGGGTTGAGATCTTTCCCTAGCTAAAATTAGGGTTTGAGATCTTTCCCCGGTAAAATTAGGGTTTGAGATATTTCCCAGGTAAATTAGGGTTTGAGATATTTCCCCAAGTAAAATTTGAGATCTTTCCCTAGGTAAAAATAGGGTTGAGATCTTTCCCTACGTAAAATGAAGGTAAAGTTAGGGTTTGAGATCTTTCTTTAGGTATAACTTGTTGGCTTTTTCGCGTTAATCTCAAATTAATTAATTGATGTTTTGACGATAACAAACCTATCTTCATTTATTAACAATTCTTAGTATTTTGTCCTTAGTGTAAGATTGGGAATATAACGATTTCAACGTCTTTTTTGGTTCACTCAAATTAGAGATAAAACGAAGAAGTTTCAGTCAAAACAAGATACCTGACGTGATGATGTGGAGGCAAAATTGACATCATGGACCAATCAAATTCAAAACAAGATACCTGACGTGATGATGTGGTGACAAAATTGACATCATGGACCAAGCGGCAAAATTGACATCATAGACCAATCGAAGTATAACATTTACAAATTTGGTAGAGTAACAATGATGTAAAAGTTTTCCGTTACTTTTAAATTAAAAGAGGAGTATTTAAATTATAAAATTATTTCAATAACATTTATAAAAGTTTTCGATCACTTTTAAATGGAAAGAAATTATAAAGATTTTATTTACATTTATGAAAACTAGTTGTTACTTTTAAATAAAAAAGATTATAATCATTTCATTTATGAAAACGAGTTATTACTTTTAAATGAAAAGAAATTATAATAATTTCATTTAGTTTTCATAAAGATAATTATTTGAATTACAAAATCATTTCAGTTATAAGGATTTCATTTACGTTTATAAAACTTTTAATTATTTTTAAAGTGGTTCATTAACATTGTTTTTATATTATTACATTTAAATATGTTATATATATATATATATATTTATATATTTATATATATATAATAAAAATGAATTTAAAATGTTTTTAATATTTATTTAAAATAATATATATATATTTATTTATTTATTTATTTATTTATTTATTTATTTAAATTTAAATGAAACATGTCTATAATTTTTTACGATAAATTTAAAAATAAATAAATATTATTTTTCGTGGTCCACGTTTCGGTTCACGTTTTAGTGGTCCGTATCAATTTCTATTTTTACAACTTGATCGGTATTTAAACTCATCACCTCTTCGTATTTTTTCACAACACAAAACACAGAACATTTGTTTCCTCGATCTAAATTTTTTTTTAAAAGCCTCCATTATTGCTCTCTCCAAAGTTTCCAATTCTTTTTTTTTTATCTTATTCCTGAGAGAGATGTCTATTACTTCAGAGTATTGTGTGTTTTTGTAAGATTTCAGACAATTGTACCGGTTTAATCCTAAGCCGTGGAAAGGATTGAGTTTACTCTTGAACTTGTAAAAAGAGCAGTGTACCGGTTTGATCCTAAGCCGTGAAAAGGATTGAGTTTGCTCTTGCACTCGTAAAAAGAGCAGTGTAGCGGTTTGGCTCTGATCCAAGGAAAGAGTCATAAAGTTTTATTCAAATTCCCAAGAGGCGCTTGGGGAGTAGAGTAGGTCGAGTTTGACCGAACCACTATAAAACTACGGTGTTATATTTTCTAACCCTTTTCCTATTTAAGTTCTAAATTATTGTTAAGTTTTATTGCATGGTATCAAGTTTGATTGTTATTAAAAAAAAAAAAAAAAAATTGAATAATTACATTGTTGAAACCCTATTCACCCCCCTCTAGGGTTGTCATATCGATCCAACAAAATTTGGGTTTGAGATCTTTCCCTCGGTAAAATTAGGGTTTGAGATCTTTCCCTCGGTAAAATTAGGGTTTGAGATCTTTCCCTAGGTAAAATTAGGGTTTGAGATCGTTCCCTAGGTAAAATTTGGGATTGAGATCTTTCCCTGTGGAAAAAAATTAGGGTTTGAGATCTTTCCCAAGGTAAAATTAGGGTTTGAGATCTTTCCCTAGGTAAAATTAGGGCTTGAGATCTTTCCTTAGGTAAAATTAGGGTTTGAGATCTTTCCCTAGGTAAAATTAGGGTTTGAGATCTTTCCCTCGGTAAAATTAGGGTTTGAGATCTTTCCCTCGGTAAAATTAGGGTTTGAGATCTTTCCCAGGTAAAATTAGGGTTTGAGATATTTCCCTCGGTAAAATTAGGGTTTGAGATCTTTCCCTAGATCTTTCCCTAGGTAAAATTTGGGTTTGAGATCTTTCCCTAGGTAAAATTAGGGTTTGAGATCTTCCCCTGTGAAAAATTTGGGTTTGAGATCTTTCCCAAGAAAAAAATTAGGGTTTGAGATCTTTCCCAAGGTAAAATTAGGGTTTGAGATCTTTCCCTAGGTAAAATTAGGGTTTGAGATCTTTCCCTAGGTAAAATTAGGGTTTGAGATCGTTCCCTAGGTAAAATTTGGGATTGAGATCTTTCCCTGTGGAAAAAAATTAGGGTTTGAGATCTTTCCCTAGGTAAAATTAGGGTTTGAGATCTTTCCCTAGGTAAAATTAGGGTTTGAGATCTTTCCCTCGGTAAAATTAGGGTTTGAGATCTTTCCCTCGGTAAAATTAGGGTTTGAGATCTTACCCTCGGTAAAATTAGGGTTTGAGATCTTACCCTCGGTAAAATTAGGGTTTGAGATCTTTCCCTCGGTAAAATTAGGGTTTGAGATCTTTCCCTAGATCTTTCCCTAGGTAAAATTAGGGTTTGAGATCTTTCCCTAGGTAAAATTAGGGTTTGAGATCTTTCCCTAGGTAAAATTAGGGCTTGAGATCTTTCCCTAGGTAAAATTAGGGTTTGAGATCTTTCCCTAGGTAAAATTAGGGCTTGAGATCTTTCCCTAGGTAAAATTAGGGTTTGAGATCTTTCCCTAGGTAAAATTAGGGCTTGAGATCTTTCCCTAGGTAAAATTAGGGTTTGAGATCTTTCCCTAGGTAAAATTAGGGCTTGAGATCTTTCCCTACGTAAAATTAGGGTTTGAGATCTTTCCCTAGGTAAAATTAGGGTTTGAGATCTTTCCTTCGGTAAAATTAGGGTTTGAGATCTTTCCCTAGATCTTTCCCTAGGTAAAATTTTGGTTTGAGATCTTTCCCTATGAAAAATTTGGGTTTGAGATCTTTCCTTGTGGAAAAAAAATTAGGGTTTGAGATCTTTCCCTAAGGGTTTGAGATCTTTCCCTAGGTAAAATTAGGGGTTGAGATCTTTCCCTAGGTAAAATTAGGATTTGAAATCTTTTCCTCGGTAAAATTAGGGTTCAAGATCTTTCCCTCAATAAAATTAAGGTTGAGATCTTTCCCTCGGTAAAATTAGGATTTGAGATCTTTCCCTCGGTAAAATTAGGGTTTGAAATCTTTCCTCGGTAAAATTAGGGTTTGAGATCTTTCCTTCGGTAAAATGAGGGTTTAGATCTTTCCCTCGCTAAAATTAGGGTTTGAGATCTTTCCCTCGGTAAAATTAGGGTTTTAGATCTTTCCCTAGATCTTTCCCTAGGTAAAATTTGGGATTGAGATCTTTCCTTGTGGAAAAAAAATTAGGGTTTGAGATCTTTCCCTAGGTTAAATAGGGGTTTAGATCTTTCCATATGAAAAATTTGGATTTGAGATCTTTCCAGATGAAAAATTTGGATTTGAGATCTTTCCATATGAAAAATTTGGGTTTGAGATCTTTCCCTATGAAAAATTTGGGTTTGAGATCTTTCCGTCAAATTTGGGTTTGAGATCATACTAATTAAAGGGAATGAACTTTTCATCTACGTAACGAAAGCATTGGGAATCGTTATGATTTTTTATTGAGAATTAAAACAAAATAAATAAAAGAGTAAGAACTCTACCTTTATAAAAACCTTAGCTTGCAAGACTCCTTAGGACTATTCTAAGGATGCTGAAGTTCTTCAACATTCCACAAGATCTTTATTCCAACCACTTTAACATTCTATAAGATCTTCATTGGAGTATGACTTAAACACATGGCCGCCAAGGGTTGTGGGAGCCTCTTGAAAGAAAATCCTAAAGGGATTGGAGAAGAAGAAAGAGTTTCGAGAATTCTCAAGAGATTAATTTCATTCTTGGAAGAAATTAGTACATTTTTTGCCCGAGGGTCCTATTTATATGGACTTTTGGCAAATCTTTGCCAAATAATATATCTAATATATTAAGATATAATATCTTATAAAAGTCATATTTAAATATTATAGGATATCCTAACATATTTAGCTGAGTTGAATCTCATTCAAATTTCAAATATAATTTTATTTAATATACATTAATTAATTTAATATTTAATGGTATCAAATACAATAAATATATTTTTCTTTTAATATATCTAATATATTAAATATTAATTTGAACCATTTAAATTAAATATATTTTATCTATTTATTTAATATATTTATATATTAAATATTTTAATTTAAAATTTCAAATTAAATTTATCCGGTTCTTCATTTATATTTATCCTATCTAATATATTAAATATTAATTTGAACATTTCAAATTAAAAATATATATTTATTTATTTAATATATCTAATATATTAAATATTAATTTAACATTTCAAATTAAATTTATTTTGTCATTTATATTTAATATATTAAATATCAATTTGAACCCTCCAAATTTTCTTTCAAATAGATTGAACCTTTTAGCGTTACTGTGAGCTAGCAAATGGACCTTATAGACCTACAAGTTATAAGCTCCAATGATATAAAATTAATTAATTAAAATCTTTAATTAATCAATTTTCATTCATTAACTATAGGTCACTTCACTATAGACCTAGAGTTGCATTCTTTTGCCACGACAAGTTATGTCCATTGATATAATCATTACAAGCAAGTTGTGTGCTGGACATCTCCAAATTCATAAGTGACGTAAACTACATTTACGCCCTTTCCATAACTCATAAGGTGTTTCTAAAACACTCTTAGTAGGAACCATGTTCAAAATGTATGTAGCAGTCTCCACTGCATATCCCAAAACGGATCGGGTAATTGAGCGAAACTCATCATAGACCGAACCATGTCTAACAATGTTCTATTTCTCCTTTCTGATACACCATTTTGTTGAGGCATACTAGGGGCTGAGAGTTGAGACCTTATTCTTTGTTCTATCATATAGTCCTGAAATCTTAAGTCCATGTACTCTCCTCCTCGATCTGATCAAAGTGTTTTAATAGTTTTACCTAATAGATTCTCAACCTCAGTCTTATACTCTCTGAATTTTTCAAGAGCTTCGAACTTTGACGCATTAGGTAAAGATAGCCATACCTTGAATAATCATCAATAAAACTGATGAAATATTCATACCCTCCTCGTGCTTTGACATTCATTGGACCACATAGATCTGTATGCACGAGTTCTAAGGTTTCTTTGGCTCTATAACCTTTTTCGGAAAACGATCGTTTAGTCATTTTACCCTCAAGACAAGACTCACATGGAGGTAAAGAGTTGTCTTCTAACTCATTTAGAAGTCCTCTTTTAATCAATCTCTCAATCCTATTGAGATTAATGTGGCCTAGTCTTAAGTGCCAAAGATAGGTATTAGGAGAAATCTTTTGTCGTTTATTTTGAGTTTAAGCTGTTTTAAACATCTCGAAATTTAAAATAGCTTTTGTTTCGCTCGGTTTTAACATATATAAGTTGTTTTCTAGTTTTGCAGAACAAATATGAATACCTCTTTTGCAAATGGACATTTCAAAAGATACTTTATACAATTGTTCTAATAAACAAGAGATAGATATTAGATTTCTTTTCATTTCAGGAACAAAAAGTACATTATCTAATATAATGAATCTATCTCCAAAAAACAACTTTAATATTTCTACTGATCTTGCTGAGACAACCTCTCCTGTTCCAACCCTGAGTGTTATCTCACCGTCCGCAAGCATTCTCCAGGAGCTAGTTTCCTGGTAAAGAGAACAAATATGATTAGTCGCCCCTGAATCTAGTATCCAAGTTGAGTTGTCATACTCTACTAAACATATTTCTACAACGAGTAAATCATATTTACCTTGTTGTGTCTTTTCGGCTTTCTTCTCTGCAAGGTATTTTGGGCAGTTTCTCTTCTAGTGCTTGTTTTCGTTGCAATGGAAACATTTTCCTTTATCTACTTTTTGAACCTTGTGTTTGCGGTTAGTAGGAATGTTATTTTTCCCTTTACCCTTCTTCTTCATCAAAACACTTTTAGAAGTTGAAGGTCCAGACTTATTTTTGGAGGACGATCCTCGTAGTAATTTCTTGGAGATAGCAACATTTGCTTCTCCTGTTTGTCCCTTGTTCGTTAAGAGGGACTGATAAGTCTGTAGCTCATTGAGAAGAGCAGTCAAGTTATATTCTATTTTGTTCATTACCATATTTGTGCGGAACTGGAAGAAGCTCTTCGGAAGAGACATCATGATAAAACTGACTTGACTCTTCTCATCAATGACAACTTCATTTTCTTTTGCCACATTGAAATGGGCCATCATGTCCAGGACATGTTCTCTAACTGAGGTCCCTTCTTTCATACGGCAGTTATAAATGTATTTTATGGCTTCATGTCTAAGGGAGAAGGACGGTTGTCCAAACATCCCTTTTAGAGATTCCATAATCACTTTAGCAGTACCCATAATATCGTGTTTCTTAGCCAAAACATTAGATATGCTGGCTAGAATGTACACTCGGGCTTTGTCATTTGCCTTTATCCATCTGTCATACGCATCCCGAACTGTTCGGTTTGCATTTGAGCTGGGGTTTGGAGGACACTCCTCAGTTAAAACAAACCTTAAATCATCAATTACCAGTATTGTGTTTAGGTTTGATTTCCAAGTTGCGTAATTGTCGCCGTTTAATTTTTCAGAAGCGAGTAATTGTACTATTGAGTTTGTCATGCTCTGATATAAAGAAAATTCTATTAGTGATTTGACTTAATCCTATTTAATCCAATCAGTTTTAGCAAATGCAATAATGTACCCAAAAATTATTAATTTGCAACGATACTTTAGTGAGTTAGAGCAACTGCTACCGAGGAGCAGTCAATCACTCATTCACTAAACCAAGACATTCTTGATTTAAACACTAATCCCAGAATAACTCTTGTTCCTATAGTGTTTTTAGTTATCGCTATTTTGGTCAAGAATATACTAACTCTTAGTAATTCTTCGTAAGTGTGACCCACCATTTTCAGATCTCAGAGATCGGTCCCAACAATGCTATCGAATGAAAAAGTCAAAGTTGGGAACGAACCTAAGAAATCCTATCCATTTCTGGAGTTTGCGTTGTTTCGACTCCCATGTTACGACCCTCCGAATGGGTAGTTGCTCTAGGGCAACATGCAGGTGGAAGATGGGAATCTCACGGTGCAACCTAGTGGTGGAGACCATAGGACGTATTTAATATACTTCCTTTTCCCACTTACTATAAATACTTTCTCTATTCACCTTGTTATTGACTCATGCAAATACCTTCCGAATGGAGGACGCTCCCAGGGCGACACGAGGTCGAGCATGAATCTCACTGTGTGAATTTTACAAAGAGCGTGAAAAGAAAACGATGTATCTTATACATCTTTTTCCTCCCACTAAGTATTTTAAATAGTTGGGTATACTCATTACTTAAGTATATTCCGGCTAATTAAATATAACTTAAGTCTAGGTGATTTTTCTAAATCTTACATCACTTAAGCATGCTCATAAAACTGGGCTAACTAAGCTCAAGTACTGGTCCGATCTCCAGGTAGTAGGTGTTCCGTAAACCGTCAACTTAAGTACCTCCAGCCTTAGACAAGATCGTGCCGGTGAGCTTTCTCGTAACTGCAATTTTGTAAGACATCGACCTATTTTAACTATTAAAAGTGATCGTGCTCGGTTCTTAACCCTAAGTGAGCATGCACTTATCTTTATTATATATTTTAACATCTATCTCGTTTTATGACGTTGAAAATAATCTATAACATGCATCTAACATGCTTTATATAACAATTACATAATCATCCATTCCATGCAATAATATAACAATTTATATCTATCACTCATGGCACCCTAAACATGCATACTATACATTATAACACTTATAACATACTTGGAATGCATGAAACATGCTTAGCCTATGGTGGGATTTTGAATCTATATGACATACTTTATGCATATACATTTTCTATTTAATTAAAACATACATTCATAATGCATAATTAATTAAACACGCTGAAGTGGATTGGTTTTGGCATTTTAAAACAAGCAATTAACTAAATTATTACATTAATAACTAAAATAACTTGAACCGCTCCCGAGGTCCACGAACTGGGCGAACCAACCCTTAAAAACGTTGAACCGGACCCCAAAGGCAGGAAAACACCCGAACCACCTCTTCCATCTTCTTCTCCGGTTCAGCTTGCTATCTCTTCCTTTTTCGATCAATTACAACCTAAAATAGACTCTAATGACTCTATAAAAATTACAAACCTTTCTTCATTAAAACCCATACACATTAGTCTTATTACAATAATTGTATCAAATGGAAGCATAAGAAAAAAGCCAAAACCAAAACCATCCACTTTAGCAACCACAAAATTTCATTCATGAAATAGTACCCACCACGATCAAATTAATGTAAATAAAGTGCCTAAAACTTGCTCTGATACCAATTGATGGTGTTAATATAACACATGCGGAAGGAATTTGGATCTTAGGCACTTTAGAACATCAATTATAGTAAATAATTAGCATGTTCATAAGTATTAAAACTTAATGAGTTTGAATACTAACCTTTTGTAGTTCAAATTTCTTTTTCCTCATGAACCGGTTTCGAACCACCACTAGTGTCTTCTCCACTATCCTCCGGCCTTAGAACTGGATTGTGGAAACCAGTGAGTGACTAAACTTGGAAGAGATTTTGTATATATGAAGAGAGTGTTTGTGAGAGGTTTTTCTCAAGGTTTTTCACCAAGAAGACCTTTCATGTTGCATGATCACTCTATTTATAGAGTCATGTTTGCATGTTCATGCAAATTTGAGATCACCAAATTTTGACACTCAAAATCCAAAATCCACTCAAATGTTTGGAATTTTGTGGCAAACATGCATGTTTGAGTTACTAAATTTTGACACTCAAAATTCCACTCAAACTTGTAGGGTTTATTTGGCAAACATGCAAGTTTGGTTAAACCAAATTTTGACACCTCAAAATTCGACTAACATGGATTTTTCCATTAAATGAAGTCAACATTTTGACTTTCTTCATTTTAATTCAACAATTAATTTGAATAATTAATTTCAAATTAAAGTAATATTAAATGATTAATTAAACTGTTTAATTAATATTTAATATTAATTCAAATGCCAATCTCAATCAATTCCGACACATATTTGATTAAGATATTTAAATCTTTTTTAAATATCTCAGATTCTCTCTTTTTGTTTAATTCGTAAATAAAACAAAAATGCGGTTAAATATATCGTATATATGTAGCGCATATTTCCTAATTTGAATTCGAACACTTCGAACTCACTTGTCACACTGTTCTATGGGTTAGTCCGTTATGAGCTAGCAGAGGGACCTAATGGACCTATAGATCATGGGCTCCAACGATCCAAGATTAACCGGTTAAACTCATTAACCTTGTTAACCAACATTCGTTAACTACTAGAACACTCCACTATAGCCTAGTAGTTGCACTCCCCTCACTATAGATATATTTTTGTCCATTTGATATAACCATGATTAGTAAGTCGATCCTTCACAGGTTGTTCGTAACTAGAGCTGGGTCAATTTACCGTTTTACCCCTGAAGTTTCTTCTTGTTCCTTATGTCTCACTGATCCTCTAATGAACAATTGGTTTGTGGTCCAACCAGTAAACCAAATCCCTCTAAGACCAATGAGAGGGTGGGGCCCCTTGTTCAAGACCTGGAGTCAGTGCTTAAGGGAACTACCTCTCTTCTATCCCTAAAAGTGGGTAGGAGTGAATTCCATCTTGCACCCCACGTCCCCAGCCATTCACCCAGTCTTACCCCTGAAATGGGAGGCCTATTGGGTCGACGAACAAGAGCCACTCTCACCCATGCAAATCTAAGGATAATTCCGAATAAACAGGAGTTCATGGTTAGCTTAGGATTAAAATCGAGTTACCTAGGTTATCGAATGAAAAGAAAATCAGTCTCAACAGTAAACGGCATTATAAAGTGAGAGTGATTTTCTTCATGGTCCAATCTTATGCAATGCTCATTGCATAGGACGCCCCCACTCACATGTCTCCGCATGTACAATTTAGTGATCACATTGTTATATCATATACAAAAGTAGGACACATCCATAGTGTCCCGAGAATAAGGTACTCAACCTTATCCTTATACTATAGATCATTTTGACTATATACTTGAACTTGATCCACTCTTATGTCTCTACATATAATTCAAGTAATCATACTGCCAGAGTGTTCTTAGTTTATTGGATTTAGATTAATGATCGTAAAGTTCACTTTATTCAATAACAATCTTTACTGAATAAACAACAATAATAACTTTATAGAATATGTTTTTGTTTACAAACTATGAGTTTTAGGACATAAAACCCAACACAAATGAGGGTTCGAGATCTTTCCCCGATGATAAAATTAGGGTTTGAGATCTTTCCCTATGATAAAATTAGGGTTTGAGATATTTCGCCTATTGTAAAATTAGGGCTTGAGATCTTCCCCTATGGTAAAATTAAGGTTTGAGATATTTCCCTATGATAACATTAGGGTTTAATATCTTTCCCTATAGTAAAATTACTGTTTGAGATCTTTCACCATGGTAAAATTAGGGTTGGAGATCTTTTCCTATGGAAAAATTAGGGTTCGCGATCTTTCGCCTATTGTAAAATTAGGGTTTGAGATCTTTCCCTATGATAAAATTATTGTTTGAGATCTTTCCCTGGTAAAGTTAGGGTTTGAGATCGGTAAAATTAGGGTTTGAGATCTTTTCCTGGTAAAATTAGGGTTTGAGATCGATAAAATTAGGGTTTGAGATCTTTCCCTATGGAGAAATTAGGGTTCTAGATCTATCCCTATTATAAAATTAGGGTTTAAGATCTTTCACCTATGGTAAAATTAGGGTTTGAGATCTTTCGCATATGGGAAAATTAGGGTTTGAATTCTTTCCCCTATTTAAAAATTAGGGTTTGAGATCTTTCCCCTATGGAAAAATTAGGGTTCGAGATCTTTCCTTATGCTAAAATTAGGGTTCGTGATTAGTCGCCTATGGACAAATGATGGTTCGAGATCTTTCCCTGATGATAAAATTAGGGTTTGAGATCTTTCCGGGAAAATAAGGATTTGAGATCCTTCCCAATGACAAAATTAAGGTATAAGAACTTTCCCTATGATAAAATTACGGTTTGAGATCTTTTCATATAATAAAATTAGGGTTTGAGATCTTTCCTCTATAGTAAAATTAGGGTTTGAGATCTTTCCTCTATAGTAAAATTAGGGTTTGAGATCTTTCCCTATGATAAAATTTGGGTTTAATATCTTTCCCTATAGTAAAATTAGTGTTTGAGATCTTTCCCTATGGTAAAATTAGGGTTCGAAATTTTTTTCCTACGAATAAATTAAGGTTTGAGATCTTTCCCCTATAGTAAAGTTAGGATTTGAGATCTTTCGCCTATGGACAAATCAGGGTTTGAGATCTTTCCCTTGGTAAAATTAGGGTTTGAGATCTTTCCCTATGGTAAAATTAGGGTTTGAGATCTTTCTCTGTGGTAAATTTAGGGTTTGAGATCTGTCCCCTATGGTAAAATTAGGGTTTGAGATCTTTCCTAATGGTAAAATTACGGTTCACGATCTTTCTCTATGGAAAAATTAGGGTTCGAGATATTTTCCTAAGGTAAAATTACGGTTCGAGAACTATCGCCTATGGTAAAATTAGGGTTTGAGATCTTTCCCTATTGTAAACTTAGGGTTTGAGATCTTTCGCCTTTGGTAAAATTAGGGTTTGAGATCTTTCCTTATGGTAAAATTAGAGTTTGAGATCTTTCCCTATGGTAAGATCATTCCCTCTGGTAAAATTACGATTTGAGATCAAGGTTTGAGATCTTTCCCTATAGTATTATTAGGGTTTGAGATCTTTTGCCAATGGTATAGTTAGGTTTCGAGATCTTTCCCCTATGGTATACTTTGATTTCGAGATCCTTCCCCTGTGGAAAAATTAGGGTTTGAGATCTTTCCCTATGATAAAATTAGGTTTGAGATCTTTCCCTATGACAAAATTAGGGTTTGAAAACTTTCCTTATGACAAAATTAGGGTTTGAAATATTTCCCTATGAAAAAATTAGAGTTTGAGATCTTTCCCTATGATAAAATTAGGGTTCAAGATCTTTCGCCTATGAAATTATGGTTCGAGATCTTTCCCTATGCGAAAATTAGGGTTCGAGATCTGTCGCTATGATAAAATTAGGGTTTGAGATCTTTCCATATGACAAAACTAGGGTTTGAGATCTTTCCCAATGACAAAATTAGGGTTTCAGATCTTTCCCCTTTGGAAAAATTAGGGTTTGAGATCTTTCCCTATGGTAAAATTAGGGTTTGAGATCTTTCCCTATGGTAAAATTAGGGTTTGAGATCTTCCCCTATGTTTAAATTAGGGTTTGAGATCTTTCTCTATAGTAAAATTAGGATTTGAGAAATTTAACTATGGAAAAATTAGGGTTTTAGATCTTTCGCTATGGTAAAATTAGGGTTTGAGATCTTTCCCTATGGTAAAATTAGGGTTGAGTTCTTTCCCTATGATAAAATTAGGGTTTGAGATCTCAACCTAGGATAAAATTAGTGGTTGAAATCTTTCCCAATTAGGGTTTGAGATCTTTCTCGTATGGTAAAATTAGGGTTTGAGATCTTTTCCTATGGTAAAATTAGGGTTTGAGATCTTTCCGTATGTTTAAATTAGAGTTTGAGATCTTTCCATATGGTAAAATTTGGATTTGAGAAATTTAACGGTGGAAAAATTAGGGTTTGAGATTTTTCCCTATGGTAAAATTAGGGTTTGAGTTCTTTTCCTATGATAAAATTAGGGTTTGAGATGTTTCCCTAAGATAAAATTAGTGGTTAAGATCTTTCCTATGATAAAATTAGGGTTTGAGATCTTTCCCTAAGATATAATTAGGGTTTGAGATCTTTCCTTAAGGTGAAGTTAGGGTTTCAGATCTTTCCTTATGGAAAAGTTAGGATTTCATAATCATAAAATGTGGCAATGACCAGAGTATTCTGATCAATTTTAGCATAGGAACTGGAGAGAAGGTTTCTTCATAAGCCACTCCCTCTTTTTGGGTATAACCCATTGCTACAAGTCAAGCTTTAAAGGTTTGTACCTTACCATCTTGGTCTCGTTTCCTCTTGTAGATCCATTTGCAACCAGTAAATTTTACCCCATCTTGTTGATCTACAAGTTCCCAGACTGCATTGACTCCATTTCAAGATTCATGGCTTTGATCCACTGATCTCTATCTTTATCATTCATTGCATGTTTATAGGTCAATGGATCCTCAACGCCATCATCAGGCATGATGACCTGTGTTTCTGCCAAACCCAAGTAACTATCGGGTTGAGTTATAACCCTCCCACTATATCTAGGCATTCTCAACTCCTGAGAAGGATGTGATTGACTAGAAGTGCGAGCTCCATCAACAACTCTTGTTGATGGACCAGCCTGATCAACAACTCTTGTTGTTTTATCAGTAGCTTCTTTAGAAATCTCACTCAATACTAGTTTGCTGCGAGGTTGATGATTTCTTACGTGGTCTTCTCCTAAAAATGTAGCGTTTGTTGATACAAACACTCTATTTTCTTGAGGGTCATAAAACAAACCACGTTTTGTCTCTTTGGGGAATCCTACGAATAGACATAATTTTGAACGATGTTCTAATTTCTTGGGGTTTTGCACCAAGACATGTGCTGGGCATCCCCAAATCCTAAAGTGACGTAAACTACCTTTACGCCCTCACCATAACTCATAAGGTGTTTCTGAAACACTCTTAGAAGGAACCATGTTCAAAATGTATGCAGCAGTCTCCACTGCATATCCCCAAAACGAATCAGGTAATTGAGCGAAACTCATCATAGACCTAACCATGTCTAATAGAGTTCTATTTCTCCTTTCTGATACATCGTTCTGTTGGGGTATACCAGGGGCTGAGAGTTGAGATGTGATCCCATGTTCTATCATATAGTCTTGGAATCTTAAGTCCATATACTCTCCACCTCGATCTGATCGAAGTGTTTTACTAGTTTTTCCTAATAGATTCTCAACCTCAGTCTTACTTTCTGAACTTTTCAAGAGCTTCGGACTTGTGATGCATTAGGTAAAGATAGTCATACCTTATTAAATAAAAGCTATGGTCCTCCTTAAATTTAGTTCTTTTGACCTTTCAAAGTTCTAAATTCACGCTAATGAAAGAGCCTAAATTTGGCCGGCCATTTTTGGCTAACTTTGGCCGAAGTTTTAGCCCACTCTTTCTATTTTTATAATTATGTTTGTTATTTAAAGAATTCAACTGATGAGAAATAAAACATCGAGTCTTCAACAAATCTCTCCCTCTCTCCTTTTACTTCCGCTATTTTTCTTTCGAAGAAACCTTCCTTCGACTAGTTTTTCGCCGACGTTTTTCCTCCGAATTGCCAGAGTAAACAAGTGGTATCAAAGCCTGGTTGAAGCGATCGGTGGTATATCATTACAGAAGAGCCAATCTTATCAACAGTCAAGTTGAATAGCTCAAGTGTTTAGAACGTCGACCTAACAACACACAGGTCTCAGGTTTGAGTAGAAGAAAATATAAAGCAGGAAAACACACACATCGTGGGGTCCATCCCGAGCAGGCTCACTCACTCCTCCACGCCGCCATCGTGTGCTGGCATCTCCATCACCGCTACAAAGAGGTCAACGCCGTGATGACGGGTGTCGAGTTGTCGTTGAGCGAGTGATAAGGGAGACGACGACCACCACCATTCAGTACCCGATGCTGACAAGGTCCAACTACAACGAGTGGGCCTTGTTGATGCGCGTCAACCTATAGGCGCAAGGGTTATGGCACGCTGTCGAGCCAGAGGATGGAGAAACGATGGAGTACCGGGATGATCGGCTGGCGTTCGCCGCCATATTACGATTTGTACCCCCAGAGATGCTGGCATCTCTCTCCACCAAGCGTACCGCGCAATCGGCCTGGGAGGGAATCAAATCCCCTCGGGTCGGTGTACAGCGAGTGCGAAAATCGAACATCGAGCAGCTGCAGAAGGAGTGTTAGGATCGCACACTCTGGCTAAAAGGATTTTTTCTTGATGACTTCTTCAAGTATGTACAGTAAGAGAGAATTACAGAGAATAGAAAGTACATTTTCAAAGCTCTACCGGACGGGATATATATATAGTTCAGTTCACTATATATAGCTTTACCCGATTTAACCATCTACTATATATAGCTATTTACCATATATAGCTTTACCGGATATAGCTTACCAAATATAGCTTTACCGGATATAACCGTTGACCAAGCTATAAATAAGCAGTAGGCTCCATAACCTAACAATTCTCCCACTTGGAGACTGATCTAGCCAACCAAGAATTTCATTCTCAAACGACCGTGAGCATCTTCATGGTCTCCATGGCACCATACCAATTGAGGTTTTGCACAACCTCAATATTCCAACATCAACACATTTTGTCAACATGTTTGCTGGATTCTTTGCACCCTCTATCTTCTCCAAACACATCACCATCTTTCACTAACCTGCAAGTGAAATGGTATCGTCTTCTGTGTTTTCTCTTTAAATGATAGATCGGGTTCCTTCGCCAACTGTATGACACTCTGACTATCTCTATAAAGAATATCTTCGTGCTACTTCTTGCCCATTCTTCCAGATAGTCAGTCATCCATATCATCTTCTTTCCAGCTTCAACTATTGTCACGTACTCAGCCTCAGCACAACAAATTTTTGAAGCCTAGACGTCCCATCATCCATGGCTTGCTCCTACTTGGTTGTATCCTCCAACTGTAGGGCCTCATCAAAAGGCTCTGGTTCCCTTTCATCAGCAACAGATAGTGTAATGAAGGTACATACATATCTGGTACACTGATAGTACAGGATGATCTTCTCAACACCAGTTCAGGTGTCACTTGCTCCACTGCTGATTCCTCAGCAGCAACCTTAAGAGTTTGTTGAGTATCTGCTACAAGATCACTTGGTGATTTTCTTCGCAACTCAACTTCAACTCCCACTTGGTTTGTTGTCTTGGAACCTTGCTCCACATCTGGTTCCTCAGCAGTAGTCTCAGGAGTTTCTTGAGTATGCTACAACATCACTAGGTGAGTTTCCCTGCAACTCAAGCTCAACTCCCACTTGCTTCGTGGTCTTGGAACCTTGCTCCACATCTGGTTCATCAGCAGTAGTCTCAGGAGTTTCATGAGTATCTGCTACAACATCACTAAGTGAGTTTTCCTGCAACTCAAGCTCAACTCCCACTTGTTTTGTCGAACCTTGCTCCACATATGGTTCCATTTCCAACCGCACTTGCTTCAATTCTCTGGCGGTCCTTGTGAAGCTAACTCGTTTCTGCTTGCTCATAACGTAGTTCTCACAACGACCCACATCAACAGATTTCAGACCTTCTAAAACTCGTTTCGCAGCCAGCCTCTTCATTCCTTTCGCGCTCATAGGTTCAAGTCTATTGTGCCATAGACTTGAATTTGAAGCACTCTCAGCAACAGCAGCTATGTTCATACACCCTACAGTGGTGTATAGGGTTCCAGATTTTGAGCCACGTGCTACCACCATAGCACCCTTCATAATCTTCCACGAACTCTTCCCTAACTTTGTTGCATAACCTGTGCTGTCCAACTAACCAATAGAGATCAGATTCTTCTTGAGACTAGGAATATATCTGACATCCTTTAATGTCCACTGATTTCCTGCCGGAGTTTTTATGCATACATCTTCTTTTCCTTTAATCTCTAAATCTTTGTTGTCGGCAAGATACACCTTCTCAAAATTTCCAGACTTGAAATTCCGAAACAACTCTTTATTTGGAGACGAATGAAAAGATGCACCTGAATCCAAAATCCAGGATTCAATCGAATTGTCCACGTTGAGGACTAGAGCATCTCCAATGTCTTCTGCTGAATTTATAGAATCATCACCATCTCCAGATTTGTGATTCTGCTTCCTCTTTGGTCTTGTACAACCTGTCCGAAAGTGACTTTTTTTTCCACAATTCCAACACGTTACGTTTGGAGATTTTGCTCGGTTCTTTGATTTTGATCGCGTTTTGCTTGGGCCCTTCGGTTTACTTCTTCCCCATCGATCAACACTGAGAGCATTGCCTGATGAATATCCAGTTTCCCGTTTGCGAATACTTTCGCTAAGAACTACATCTCGAATTTCACCAAACCTCAGTTTATCAGATCCTCGAGAACTGCTAATTGCGGCAACAACAGTATCCCATGACTCGGGTAAGAATGACATCAAAATCAACGCTTTAATTTCATCTTCAAAATTAATTTCCACCGAACTCAGTTGACTTATGATCATATTGAATTCATTTATATGATCAGCAACAGGTTCACCTTCAGACATCTGTAGATTGAACAATCTCCGCATCAAATACACCTTGTTCATAGCCGATGGTTTTTCATACATATTTGACAGCGCCTTCAATAGATCTGACGTTGTCTTCTCTTTGATGATGTTAAACGCCACGTTTCTGGATAGCGTCAACAGTGGATCAGCCCCAAGGCTTGTTGATCCTTGAGCTTCCACTGTTCCGTGGTCATGGTATCTGGCTTCACCCTCAACAGAGGTTCGTGAAAATCATTCTGGTACAGATAATCTTCAATCTGCATCTTCCAGAAACCGAAATCGGTTCCATCGAACTTCTCAATTCCAATCTTTGAACTTTCCATCTTCACAGATCGTGGTGAATTTCGTCTAGCTCTGATACCAGTTGTTAGGATCGCACAACAACGCACACGCTCGATCTAGATGAACACAAAGAAAAGGGTAGAGAAAAGTGCAAGGAGAACTTTGGCTAAAAGAATTTTTTCTTGATGACTTCTTCAAGTATGTACAGTAAGAGAGAATTACAGAGAATAGAAAGTACATTTCCAAAGCTCTACTGGACGAGATATATATATTATCCAGTTTACTATATATAGTTTTACCAGATTTAACCATCTACTATATATAGCTATTTACTATATATAGCTATTTACTATATATAGCTTTACCCGATTTAACCATCTACTATATATAGTTATTTACGATATATAGCTTTACCGGATATAGCTTTACCAAATATAGCTTTACCAGATAGACCAAGCTATAAATAAGCAGCAGGCTCCATAACCTAACAAGGAGCTCTCGGAGATCCGCTTTAAGGACGGCGAATCCGTCGATGATTTTTCAATGTGGATCACGGGGCTCGCCAACAGCATCACCACTCTCAGTGGCAACATCAGCGAGATAGAAATCGTGAAGAAGATGTTGCAGGTCGTCCCCGATCACCTCGAGCAAGTCGCAATTTCAATCGAGACATTGCTTGACGTGAACGACTTAATAGTGGAAGAGGTGACCGAAAGACTGCGTAACGTCGAGCAGCGGAAGAAAAATACTGCTTCAGCTGTCGACAAGGAGGGCCGTCTACTCCTCACGGAGGAGGAATGGCTTGCACGCCTAAAGCTCCGGGATAACACCGGTGAGAGCAACGGGCCCTCCAGCCGTAAAGGCGGTAAGAAGCCATGGAAGTCCCACGGGCACACGCGCAAAAAAGATGGGGATTAAAAGAAGGAGTCGACTAATGGCAGGCCGATCCAGTGCTCGAACTACGGGAAGAGAGGTCACCTGAGCAACAATTGCTGGAGCAAGCTCAGGAATAAGGAGAATCCCGAGAAGGCCCATGTGGCTCAATCCGAGGAGGACAAGCCAGCTCTTTTCATGGTAAGTGCATACGTCCCCAATTTCGATTCCAAATCCATGGAGGTAAAGGAAATCGATGACGATGTCGAACTCGAGGAAGAGCTCCAGCTGGGCGTAGCAAAGGCGGCACCAGCTGGGGATCCAATTCAACTTAAGGAGGAGCGACTGCTAGCTCAGATCGGCGAGAGGGACGAGCAGCACGAGCAACGACGATGGATCCTCAACACAGGGGCAACAAACCATATGACCGGGGCTAGATCTGCGTTCTTTGAGCTCGACTCGAAGATTCACGGGACGGTGAAATTCGGCGACGGCTCCGTCATCGAGATCGAAGGGCGCGACACCATCCTGTTCGTCAGCAAGGGAGGCGAGCACCGCAAGCTTACCGACGTCTACTTCATCCCGAGGCTCAAGGCTAACCTTGTGAGCCTGGGTCAACTCGTTGAGGCAGGCTGCTTCATTTACATCGAGTGCGGGCTACTCAAAATCTGCGATGATCGACGACGGCTGCTCATGCATGTTCGGCGCACGTCAAACCGTCTTTACATCCTGGAGTTAGAGATAGAGCAACCTGTCAGGCTCTCGGCCAAGACCGAAGAGGTATCTTGGAGGTGGCACGCAAGGTACGGGCACTTAAACTTTCCTGCTCTAGAAAAGCTACAGAAGGAGGAGATGGTGCATGGTTTGCCGGCAATCAAAGGCGTGAACAAGCTGTGCGACGGGTGCCTCATCGACAAACAGAGGCGCACACTCTTTTTGTCTCGAACATCCTACTGCATCGATGAGCCATTGGAGCTTGTACACGACGATATCTGCGGGCCCATCAAGCCAGTGACCCCAGGCGGTAAGAGTCTCTTCCTCTTGTTAGTCGATGACAAAAGCCACTTCATGTGGCTGACCCTGCTACAAGCGAAATGTGAGGTGGCAGAGGCGGTTAAGTGCATTAAAGCGCGAGCGAAGGCCGAATGTGAGAAGAAGATGCGAGTGCTGCGCACAGACCGAGGTGGAGAATTCACCTCGGCAAGTTTCGGTAAGTACTGCGACAAGTTCGGCATACAATGGCACCTAACGGCGCCCTACTCCCCCAACAGAACGGAGTGGTGGAGCGCCAAAATCAGACCATCGTCGGGACAGCGTGGTCATTGCTGGTGACGGCTGGGATGCCTGAGAGATTCTGAGGAGAGGCGGTAATGACGACCGTCTATCTCCTCAATCAGTCACCAACCCGAATCCTCGACGGGAAGACGCCATATGAGGCCTGGTACAACAAAAAGCCAGCTGTACATCATCTCCACATGTTCTACTGCGTCGCATACATGAAGGTAACGCGTCCCCACCTCGCCAAGCTCGATCCTAGGGGGCTAAAGGTCGTCTCATCGACTATGAACCTGGGAGCAAGGCGTACAGACTCTATGATCCTGTAGGGGGGCGAGCTCACGTATCTCGTGACGTCATCTTCGACGAAGGCACCTTCTGGCAGTGGAACGACGTGATCGAGGCAGACCACAACCCAAATCAATTCACGGTGGAGTACCTCGTCACCGAGCCGGAAGAAGGAGGATCCCAGCATCAGGAACCGTCACTGCCGCCAGCAGGTGCACCCCCTGAACCAGTGGAGTTCGCAACACCACGGACTGCGGATTCGACGCTGGATGTCGATCATGATGATGATCTGGTGGCCAGGTACCGAAGGATGGACTGGCAGCGCGCGAGCTCGAAGAAGTGGCCAAACTGCATGCCATAAGTGCAGATGAACCGAACACCTTGGCCAAAGCAGAAAGGAACCCGTGCTGGCTGAAGGCAATGCAGAAGGAGATGACATCCATCATTGAGAACCAGACGTGGAGTCTGAAGGATATGCCACTGGGACACCGAGCTATAGGGCTCAAATGAGTCTTCAAACTGAAGCGCAACGAAAAAGGAGAAGTTATGAAGCACAAGGCCCGTCTGGTGGCGAAGGCCTATGTCCAAAAGCAAGGAGTGGATTTCGAAGAGGTATTTGCGCTGATGGCAAGGTTAGAATCCGTCCGTCTTTTGCTGGCAATTGCGGCACATTACTCTTGTTAGGTTCACCATATGGACATGAAGTCTGCTTTCCTTAACGGAGAGCTGAAGGAGACCGTCTATGTCCGACAACCACCTGGCTTCCTGGACAACGACAACCCCGGTAAGGTACTGCGCCTGCATAAGGCACTCTACGGGCTTCGACAACCCCACGAGTCTGGAACGCAAAGCTCGATAGTACCCTACTGTCACTGAAATTCAAGCGTTGTGCCTTTGAGCATGGCATGTACACGCACGGCCATGGCAAGCAGCGACTGATCTTGGGAGTATACGTCGACGACCTCATAATCACTAGAGGCGACATGGAAGTCCTCGGAAGGTTCAAGAAGGAGATGTCAAAGAACTTCAAGATGAGCGATCTCGGCGTGCTCAGCTACTACCTCGGTATCGAAGTGCAAAAGAATTCTACTGACATCTCCATCTGCCAAAGTGCGTACGCGAAGAAACTGCTGGACACAACTGGACTTGTGGACAGTAATCCTACAAGGACGCCAATGGAGGCCCAGCTCCAACTAAGGAAGGCCGGCACTACGACGACAGTCGACTCCACCAATTACCGCAGCATTTTCGGGAGTCTGCGCTATCTGGTAAACACTCGTCCTGATCTTGCTTATTCTGTTGGATATGTGAGCAGGTTTATGGAAGCACCTAGGGAGGTGCATCTAGTGGCTGTCAAGCGCATCCTGCACTATGTAGCCAGAACTAGAGGCTGGGGTGTAAGATACTGCGCAGGGAGAGGAAAGGAGAAACTCAAGCTGGTCGACTACAGTGATAGTGACATGGCCAGTGACGTTGATGATCGTAAGAGCACCAGCGGAATGATCTACTTCCTCTCAGGCGGCGCGATCTGCTGGCAATCAACAAAACAGAAGGTAGTTGCTTTGTCTTCCTGCGAAGCAAAATACATCGCCGCTTCGATGGCAGCAACATAGGGGGTCTGGCTTGCGCGACTAATGGATGAACTCATCGGGTAAAATTTGAAGAACTACGCTCAAAGATTGGAGTTCAAATAATAAGGTAGATATAGCACAGCTTTTAGAAGGAGATTATTAAATAAAAGCTATGGTCCTCCTTAAATTTAGTTGTTTTGACCTTTCAAAGTTCTGAATTCACGCTAATGGAAGAGTGTAAATTTGGCCGGCCATTTTTGGCTAACTTTGGGAGAAGTTTTAGCCCACTCTTTCTATTTTTGTAATTATGTTTGTTATTTAAAGAATTCAACTGATGAGAAATAAAACATCGAGTCTTCAGCAAATCTCTCCCTCTCTCCTTTTACTTCCGCTATTTTTTCTTTCGAAGAAACCTTCCTTCGGCCAGTTTTTCGTCGACGTTTTTCCTCCGAATTGCCAGAGTCAACAAAATAATCATCAATAAAACTGATGAAATATTCATACCCTCCTCGTGCTTTAACATTCATTGGACCACAGAGATCTATATGCACGAGTTCTAAGGTTTCTTTGGCTCTATAACCTTTTTCGAAAAAGGTCGTTTAGTCATTTTACCCTCAAGACAGGACTCACATGGAGGTAAAAAGTTGTCTTCTAACTCATTTAGAAGTCCTCTTTTAACCAAAGATAGGTATTAGGAGAAATCTTTTGTTGTTGGTTTTGAGTTTTAGCTATTTTCAACATCTCGATATTTAAAATAGCTTTTGTTTTGCTCGGTTTTAACATATTGTTTTCTAGTTTTGCAGAACAAATATGAATACCTCTTTTGAAAATGAATACTTCATTGATTTCAAAAGATATTTTATACAATTGTTCTAATAAACAAGAGATAGATATTAGATTTCTTTTCATTCTAGGAACAAAAAGTACATTATCTAATATAATGAATCTATCTCCGAAAAACAATTTTAAATTTCCTACTGATCTTGCTGAAACAACTTCTCCTGTTCCAACCCTGGTGTTATCTTGCCTTCCGCAAGTATTCTCAAGGAACTAGTTTCCTGAGTGAAAAGAACAAATATGATTAGTGACCCTTGAATCTAGTATCCAAGTTGAGTGATCATACTCTACTAAACATATTTCTACAACTAGTAAATCATATTTACCTTGTTGTGCCTTTTCGGCTTTCTTCTCTGCAAGGTATTTTGGGCAGTGACTTTTCCCGTGCCCGTTTTCATTGCAATGGAAACATTTTCCATTATCTGCATTTTGAACCTTGCATTTTCTGTTAGTAGGAATCTTATCTTTTCCCTTACCCTTTTTGTCATATGCATCCCAAACTGTTCGGTTTGCATTTGAACCAGGGTTTAGGGGACATTCCTCAATTAAATTAACAAACCTCTAATCATCATTTACAAGTATTGTGTTTAGGTTTGATTTCCTTGCGTAATTGTCGCCGTTTAATTACTCAGAAGCAAGTAATTTTACTATTGAGCTTGACATGCTGAGATTTAAAACAAATTCTATTAGTGAATTAACTTAATACTTTTTAATCCAATCAAGTTTGACAAATGTAATAATGTACCCAAAAATTATTAATTTTCAATGATACTTTAGTGAGTTAGAGCAACTGCTACCGAGGGGAAGTCAATCACTCCTTCACTAAACCAAGACATTCTTGACTTAAATACTAATCCCAGAATAACTCTTATTCCTATAGTGTTTTAGTTATCGCCACTTTGGTCAAGAATATACTAACTCTTAGTAATTCTTCGTAAGTGTGACCCGCCATTTTCAGCCCTCAGAGATCGGCCCCAACAATGTTATCGAATGAATAAGCCAAAGTTGGGAATGGACCTAAGAAATCCTATCCATTTTTGGAGTTTGCGTTGTTTCGGCTCCCATGTTATGACCCTTCGAATGGGTAGTTGCTCTAGGGCAGCATGTAGGTGGAACATGAGAATCTCACGGTGCAACCTAGGGGTGGAGACCATAGGATGTGTTGATATACTTCCTTCTCCCACTTACTATAAATACTTTCTCTATTCACCTTGTTATTGACTCATGCAAATACCTTCTGGATGGAGGCCGCTCCCAGGGCGACACGAGACTGAGCATAAATCTCACGGTGTGAATTTTTCAGAGAGCGTAAAAAGAAAACGATGCATCTCATATATCTTTTTCCTCCCACTAAGTATTTTAGACGGTTGGGTATACTCATTACTTAGGTATATTCCGATTAATTAAATATAACCTAAGTCTATGTGATTTTTCCAAGTATAACATTTATACCGGATTTTTACCTATGATGTTTAGGTGATTTTTCCTTTTTTTTTTTAAAAAAAAAAATTCTTACATTATTCACGCATGCTCATAAAACTGGGCTAACTAAGCTCAAGTATTGGCCCGATCTCCAAGTAGCAGGTGTTCCGTAAACCGTCAACTTAAGTACCTCCAGCCTTAGACAAGATCATGCCAGGTGAGCTTTCTTGTAACCGCAGTTTTACAAGATATCGACCTATTTTAACTATTAAAATTGATCGCGCTTGGTTGTTAACCCTAAGTGAGCATGCATTTATCTTTGTTATAGATTTTAATGTCTATCTCGTTTTATGACATTGAAAATAACCTATAACATGCATCTAACATGCTTTATATAACTATTATATAATCATCCATTCCATGCAATAATATAACAATTTATATCTATCACTCATGGAACCCTATAGCATGCATACTATACATTATAACACTTACAACATACTTGTAATGCATGAAACATGCTTAGCCTATGGTGGGATTTTAAATCTATATGACATACTTTATGCATGTACATTTTCTATTTAATTAAAACATACATTCACAATGCATAATTAATTAAACACACTAAAGTGGATTGGTTTTGGCATTTTTAAAGCAAGCAATTAACTAAATTATTACATTAATAATTAAAAATAACTTGAACCGCTCCCAAGGATCACAAACCGATCGAACCAACCCTTAAAAATGTTGAACTAGACCCCAACCAGTAGAAAAACACCCAAACCGCCTCTTCCATCTTCTTCTTTGGTTCAGCTTGCTTTTGTTTCCATTATCGATCAATTACAACCTCAAATGGACTCTAATGACTCCAAAAAAATTATAGATCTTTCTTCACTCATTAAAGCCGATACACATTATTAGGCCAATTACAATAATTGTATCAAATGGAAGCATAAAAAAAATGCCGAAACCATAAACATCCACTTTAGAAACCACAAAATTTCATTCATGAAATGGTACCCACCATGCTCAAATTAATATAAATAAAGTGCCTAAAACCTGGCTCTGATACCAATTGATGGTGTTAATTATAACAGTGCGGAAACAATTTCGATCTTAGGCACTCTAAGTACATCAATTATAGTAAATTAACTAGCATGTTCATAAGTTAAAACTCAAGGAGTTTGAGTACTAACCTTTTGTAGTTCAAATTCCTTTTTCCTCACGAACCCGTTTCGAACCACCACTAGTGTCTTCCCTACTATTCTCCAGCCTTAGAACGGGATTGTGGAATCCGGTGAATGACTAAACTTAGAAGGGATTTGTCTTAAAATTTTAAAGATTCCCTTAATAATAATTATTTATTGATAAAAAAAAAAAAAAAAAAGCTATATTAGCTAATAAAAAAAAAAGCTAATTCTAGTGATTTTAGAAGTAGTTTATTATAATTTGATTTTTATTTTTTATTCATGTTTTAAAATTTAGTAATAGATCGATATATTATTTATTTTTTATTAAAAAAAAATTTATAAAGAAGAAATATAGAAGAATAAATGGAGTTATATTTAACATGTTTAAAGAGATTTGAGCCTACATTCAACTCAACTCATGAGCTATCCTTAGTGAAAAAATAATTGATTTAATTAAGGGTTAATCAAATCAATATAGAAATATCATTCAAAACTAAACAAACAATTACTTTGGATTCAAAATGTTTAGACCTAATTTAATTTTTTAGATGGTAAACTTTTTCAATCCAATAAACCCTTATCAAATAATGAATTTGCCTAATCTAATCATAAAATATTCACCTTAGGTTGATTCGAGTTGTTCGAGTAATTTAATAAAAATAAATTGATAATTTATTTTTAAATACCAATTTAGATGACTTGGTTCTTCGAGTAACTATTTTAACACTCTAATAAGCATAAAATAATTTTTAAAAAACAAACAACAAAAACAAGATGCCAAATTTACAAAGTTCTCACTACAAGTTATATTTTTCTAAATCCCGCTAATATTCTATGTAAATCCAACCCTTTCATTTACAACCCAAATTTTAACCCTTTAAATAATAATAATAGTTATAAATCCCTTTCCTGTTTTTTATTCCTAAATTATCCTATGAAATCCTTTGTCCCCCAATCTAAAAATCATAAACTCACAAACAAAATTTATCTTCCTCCAAAACCCACCAAACTCAATGTAATTTTTCTTCTTCTTTCTCTTTCAATTTCGTTTTTTTTTCTTTGTTTTTTTTCTATTAATCTTGTGGGCTTGGCTTGTTCTTCGACTTTCATTGGTTTTTGTCTAAGATTACTTCAAATGATTATGGATTTTTGTTCAAAACCCGGAATGGTTTATTGAAGAACTTTTTTTCCGTGGATCCTTACTATTCTCGATAAAATTCGAAAATGTAACCAACAAAAAGATGAACAAAAAGAGATTGAATCATCTTCGATCTTTTTTTGATAGGTTACAGCAGCGAGAATCTCGATCGTGATCGTACTGGCATTGGTGAGCTTAGTCACCGTGGACGCTATGAATCCGCGTCTAAGTTCGAACTCCCTGGAATTTCAGGTGATCAGTTGTCGGAAACACTCGGCGTTGTTAACGAAGTTTGGCAGCTTCGACGACGGAGTAAATTCAAATACTCACGCATTCCGAAAAGTGATTGAACATCTCAGCACGATGGCAGCGGATGGCGGTGCTCAATTGGTTGTCGGGGAAATGGCTGACCGGAAGTTTTAATCTGACTAGCCATTTCACACTTTTTATCGATAAAGAAGCTAAAATTTTTGCATCCCAGGTTCGACCTATCGAGTATTTTATTTTTATAAACCTAACAACTTTGGGAGTGGTGATTTGAATTTTAATCTTTAATCCAAAATAAATGAGTTAGATTTGTTCCTCACAATTTAATGGAGCAGAATGAATCAGAATGGCCACTCGTGTAAGTTCTCCCATCCTATGGGAGGGGAAGAGATGCTCCTAGTGGACGGTAGCAGCCTCATCTTTGGAACTAATCTCACCGATGAGGTTATCACGGGTGATTATTTTTTTTCTTACCTTTTAACATTTTAATTTTTTTTAAATGGTTTGCTATCAGAATTAAATAAAAAAAAATTAAGGTAACTCAAAACAGGTAAGAAAAACATTTATAGAAAAGAAAGTTGGGTTGGTGACATGGCATAGGTAACAATGATACAATGGAACGATAGGGATCTTCTTGGTGGAAAAAGTTTAAGAAAGGGGAGCTCAAGGTAACACGGCCATATGTGATCGAGATCATGTACTCTGATCAAACCCAGATCTCGAATCTCACTTTGATCAACTCACCTTCTTGGTTCGTCCATCCAATTTATAGCAGGTTTGGCTATTTCGGTTTAGTTCCATTATCCTTATTTTTTAGGATTATGCTTCACAAAAAGTATACCATTCAAATTACTCCCGACCAAAAAGAATTTTTAATTATATATGATAATATGGGTGATAATGCAGAAATGTGATTATCCAAGGGATCACCATCTTGGCTCCAGTCACCGTACCCAACACCGACAGAATCAATCCAAGTTCCCTTCTTCTTCTCCTTTAAAACCTTACGGTTCTTTTCTTCCTTAATCCCTCTCCCTAATTGTAACGACCCAGATCCACCGCTAGCAGATATTGTCCTCTTTGGGCTTTCCCTTTCGGGCTTCCCCTCAAGGCTTTAAAACGCGTCTGCTAGGGGAAGGTTTCCACACCCTTATAAAGGGTGATTTGTTCTCCTCCCCAACCAATGTGGGACATCACAATCCACCCCCCTTCGGGGCCCAGCGTCCTCGCTGGCACTCGTTCCTTTATCCAATCAATGTGGGACTCCCCCCAAATCCACCCCCCTTTGGGGCCCAGCGTCCTCGCTGGCACTCGTTCCTTTATCCAATCTATGTGGGACTCCCCCCAAATCCACCCCCCTTTGGGGCCCAGCGTCTTTACTGGCACACCGCCTCGTGTCTACCCCCCTTCGAGGAACAGCGAGAAGGCCGGCACATCGTCCGGTGACTGGCTCTGATACCATTTGTAACGACCCAGATCCACCGCTAGTAGATATTGTCCTCTTTGGGCTTTCCCTTTCGGGCTTCCCCTCAAGGCTTTAAAACGCGTCTGCTAGGGGAAGGTTTCCACACCCTTATAAAGGGTGATTTGTTCTCCTCCCCAACCAATGTGGGACATCACAATCCACCCCCCTTCGGGGCCCAGCGTCCTCGCTGGCACTCGTTCCTTTATCCAATCGATGTGGGACTCCCCCCAAATCAAATAATTGTATGAGTTATGATGATGTGTGGATTATGATGCTTGATGATATGTGCGGTATATTCATATTTTGTTGAGTGATGCTTGATATGTTTGACGCACGTTGTGGCATTATGATGAGCATGATGATTGCATGATTTTTACCTTAATATGATGATGTTTTCCATATTGAGCATGCTTGATGATGATGAGTGCCATATTGCATCATGTCGTTAGATCGACGTAGGACACAACCCTAAGAGCATGAAAATGATATTAATATAAATATCCACGAGTATGCGTTACCTAGAGTAACAAAGAGATGATACTAGAGGGTTGTGTCAGAAGAGACATTACGATGGATTTAGAGGGACCTCATGCATTTTGTATGTTCATAAGCATAGGGCTACTTCCCCTAGAGACGATGAGTGCGGACGCGCACCTTATGATGAGCGCGAATGCGCACAAGTGCGAAAGCACACAGATGAGGGTGTTCATGAGGCGCATGACACTATGGGGTTCCGCTGACCTCCGGACGTCGCTACAGATTAGCTTGACCAGAGGGTCCAGGGGGTGTGCGAGCGCCCTGGGGACTCACACTCGCACGTGTGAGTCGTGTGTAGGGAAGTACTACACATCCAATTTGTCCGAGACTGGAGGCCACCCCTAAGATGATTAGAGATAGGTCCCTAAATCATGATTGCATGTGTTTGCATTTGCATGGCCCCTATAGCGGGGCCACTTACTGAGTATTCTTTGAAATACTCAGGCCGTGTGCCACATCATTTTTCAGGTAAAGGCAAGGCGCACTTGTACGGAGGACGGCGGCATCGCGAGCAGAGACTATGGCACGTGCATAGGGTAGATTCATATTTAAATTTCTAGTCTTAAGTTAGAATAGTTTGTTTTGCATTTCATTGTTTTAAATTATTTTGTATTTGTTTTTGTTTTCTCTAAATTTCAGTATTTCATATTTAAATACGTAAGACCATGGCTGTGTTTTCCAGAGAAGAAGTTGTTTTAAACGTTTTTTTTGAAAGTTTACGTTATCAACTATGTTCATGTAAGAGTTATATTTCCGCATTATAGATGAGCATGAGACGTTAGTAGCGACTCTGAGTATGTGGAAATTTAGGGTCGTTACACTAATTCTCCATTCAATTTATCAAATTCTTGTTCCAACACTTGAATCGAAGACTGCTACATTGTCTCTGGTGACGATTGCATGACATCAAAAGCTGATGGGACCAATACGGTATCAAGTTCAGAATGCCGACCGAGGACCTCGTCATTTGCCGCCTCACTTGCATCTCACCAGATTCTGCTGGTATTGCCCTTGGCAGCGAAATGTCCAGCGGAATCCGCAACGTCAGGATCGAAACGTTACAACAATCAACACACAGTCTGCCGTCAGAATCAAAACCGCTCGCAGACGAAGAGGTTTCGTCAAGGACATTTTCGTCCGAAGAATGTTTCTATCCACGATGAAATACGTCTTCTGGATAACTGGAGACTACAAATCGCATGCGGATGACAAGTTCGATCCCTCGGCATTGCCATTGATTAAGAATATTAATTACAGAGACGTGGTGGCCGAGAATGTTAGTATGTCGACAAATTTGGCGGGGATTTCAGGAGATCCATTCACGGATATTTGTGTTTCAAATGTGAAGATTGGATTGTCGGCGACGCCTAAAAAGTTGCAATGGAATTGTACGAACATTGAGGGATTTAGTAGTGATGTGGATCCGTGGCCATGTGCTCCGCTTGCTAAGGCAGCGAAAAGCGGTGGATGTGACTTTCTCGAGGATCAGCTGCCGATTGAGAATGTTCAGTTGAAGTCATGCTCGGTTGAAACTCCTACCTTCTGGTAAAGACTTTGTTTTTTTTTTTTTTTTTTTTTTTTTTTTTTTTAATTCTATGGAATGAATGATAATGAAAAATTTAATAAAGATATAGATAAAATGAGAAGTTTTTTATTTTGAAAATAAGCTATTTCAACTATATTCGTAATATTTCACTAAATAATAACTAATTGTAATTCAAAACCATAAAAATAATGGCGTAGGAATTGAATCTTCTGTCTTATTGAAGAGAGTGCATATCAGTTATTGTGAAACTATGGTCATCGGTGGCATTTGTAACCGTAATTAATTCTTCTTTAAGAACTAACCGCTTTTACTTTAGTTGTTTTTAGGAAGCTAATTAATTCTTCTTTAAAAGGATTCTTGGGAAAACCCACTCTATAAGATGGGTAATCACTAACGTTGAACCTCATGGAGTACATAAGGGAGATGAAAAGGAAGGGAAAGCTCTCTCATTCAAGAGTGCTTGCAACTATGTCAATTTTCGGTTCTTCCCCAAGCTGCAAGCTGAAGGGAGTTGGCCTCTACTTTAAAAGGGTGGCCTCTTGTTTCATTTCATCCTCCCACATGAATGGTTCAAAGCCAACCATAGAATACATTTTTGAATGCTGGCAGATTCAGCTTGTGTTTGATACGCTACTACCCTTTTCTTTTAGTTTCAACTTTTTAGAAGCGCTTAAGAATAGTATGATTATCTTTAAGGTAGTTTTAATTTTTTGAGTCAAATTTAAATTTATGCAAACTTAGCTAGTTTAAATTATTAATGATTAACTTTAAATTATTTTATACTTAAGATGAGTATAAATAGAGAAAAATATATAATTTAAAATATTTAAATTACTATCCTTTTCTTCTAGCTTCAGCTTTTTAGGAGCCCTCAAGATTAGTATGACTATCTTTGAGCTAGTTTAAATTTTTTTGAGTCAAATTTAAATTTATGCATAATTAAACTTAGCTAGTTTGAATTATTAAGGATTAACTTTTTAGAAGATATTTAAATTACTATTTAATATATTAGATATATTAAACATAGAAAAGAAAAATATATTAGATACACGTGACCTTCAAATCTTCAGTCTAATTCTCTCCCAACTGAGCTATCTTCGCTATTTACTAATGTAAAAAAGCATAAGTAGAGCTATCCCCGCTACAAAGTTTAAATCATTAAGAAATATTTCACAAATGAAACATTCCCTAGATTGCATAGTCAAGTTAGGACTCTCGACACGATTGCGGTGAACATGGATCAAACACATAACACCTTCAGATCTTCAGTCTATCGCTCTCCCAACTAAGCTATCCCCGCTATTTTAACACAATAAAAATGCATAAGTAGAGCTATCTCTTCTATTTAATCACCGCTAATTAGTTGAGTTATGCTTAACTCGACAATTGATTACAATCAAAATTAATGTGTAACTTTCTATCAAAGTTTAATCGCAAAGAAATATTCACTAATTAATAGATGAAATAGTCTAATTAAGACTCCGACACAAATGCGGTGAACGTGAATCAAACACATGACCTTCAGATCTTCAGTCTAACGCCCTCCCAACTGAGCTATCCCCACCATAAGAGAACGGTAAGTGATAAAGCCAAACGAATTTTAGAGTTTTTATGTCTTGTGCAGCTTAGATTGATTGGTAAATCTATTGAGGGAGATTCGGTCAAAGTCAGAGTTGGACTAATACTTCTAGTAGTGATCAAGGAAAGCCTTCTGGACAACGGACTTTCCTATTCAAACTAAACTATCAACCAAGAGAACAGGCTAGAATTAGATTATCTCTTATGACCAAAGATCTACATGCAAGATTTGGAATCTTGTTCTAAATTGAGTCACTCCGCCATCGAACTTGATCAAGGCTTGATTGAATGGCTCAAATGCAATCTACCACAAGAATTGCGTGAAACTTAGAAATGACAAAGATGATACTCGAATTTCTAAGGGTAAAAGTCTCAATTTGATATCTCAATTTCATTCATCCGTAATCTGTCTTTTACATAATAATTTGTTGGTATTTATAGTCTCCCATAAAAGAAAATTTCAATTCTTCAAATGCCTAACCTCCTTATACAAAATTCAGATCAATCAAGGGATAAGGCTAGAATTAGATTACCTCTTAAAATCAAAGATCTAGAAGCATGATTTGGAATCTTGTTCTAAATTGAGTCACTCCACAATCAAGGCTTGATTGAATGACTCAGATGCAATCTACCACAAGAATTGCATGAAACTTAGAAATGACAACGATGATGCTCGAATTTGTAAGGGTAAAAGTCTGAATTTGAGATCTCAATTTCATTCATACAAAAACTGACTTTTATATTACAATTTGTTGGTATTTATAGTCTCCCCACAAAAGAAACTTTCAATTCATCAAATGCCTACTAACCTCCTTATACAAAATTTGGATCAACCAAGAGATATATTTCTGGTCTCAAGCAGAACCTGATATGTATTGGTCAGTTGGATAGCACAAGTTATGCAACAAAGTTTGGGAAGTGTTCGTGGAATATTGTGAAGGGTGCTATAGTGGTAGCACATGGCACAGAATATAGAACCTTATACACCACTACAGGTGTAGGAAAATGGCTGCGGTTGCTGAAGTGCTTCAAATTCAAGTCTATGGCATAATAGACTTGGACATATGAGCGTCAAAGGAATGAAGATGCTGGTTGCAAATGGAGTTTTAGAAGGCCGAAAATCTATTGACATAGGTCTTTCTGAGAGATGCGTTATGTGAAACAAAAACGAGTTAGCTTCACAGAGGCTGCAACGAGTTAGCTTCACAAAGGCTGCCAGAGAATCAAAGAATGTACGATTGGAAATGGTCCATGCAGACGTTTGGGGACTATCTCTAGATTCATCACTTGGCGGACCAAAGTTCTAGGTCACCTTCATCGAGATTTCAGCAGGAAGGTATGAGTTTATTTCCTGAAACACAAGTCAAATGTGTTTGTCACCTTCTAAAAGTGGAAAGCTGAAGTTTAAAATCACACCGGCTTGAAGATCAAATGTCTGAGGTCTGACAATGGAGGAGAGTACGACAAGTCAGAGTTTATAACATTTTGTGCAGCTAAGGGAATTAGATTAATGAGGACAGTTCCTGGTAAGGCAAGAAAAAATGGTGTTGCATAAGGAATGAACAGAACATTGAATGATTGGGCAAGAAGCATGAGGATTCATTCTGAATTGCCAAAGACATTCTGGGTCGATGCTGTAAATACAGCAGCCTATTTGATCAATAGAGGACCGTCAGTACCCTTGAAGTTCAAGTTGCCGGAAGGAACTCACGTACTCTCACTTGAGAACTTTTGGTTGTACTGCGTATGTTCACTTCAATCTAGAGAAAAGAGACAAGCTTGATGCTAAGGCTGTGAAGTGCTACTTCACAGCCTATGAGTCTGACATGTCCGGGTACAGATTTTGGGATGACAAGAATAGGAAAATCCTAAGACATTGGGACGTAACCTTTGATGAAAAAGTCCTGTACAAAGACAAGGAGAAGATAAACTTTGAGACTATGACGCAAATGGAAGTTAAGCTTGAGTTGCAGAAAAATACACCCAATAAGCAAAAGCTCGAGAAACTCCTGAGACCTTTACTGATGAACCAGACGTGGAGCAAGTTACACCTGAGCAGGTGTTAAGGAGGTCATCCAAAGCTATCAGAGTACCAGATAGATATTCACCTTTATTACATTATTTATTTCTAATTGACGAAGGAGAACTAGAGTCCCTTGGTGATGACCTACTGTTGGAGGATACAACCAAGTGGGAGAAAGAAATGGATGATAGGATGTCTAGGCTTCAGACATGCGTTGCTCTTTCATCTACTGAAGCCGAGTACGTGGAAATAGCTGAAGCTGGAAAGGAGATGATATGGATGACAGACTATCTAGAAGAATTACGCAAGAAGAAGTGCAAGAAGATTCTTCAGGTGGAAAGTTAGAGTGACATGCAGTTGGTGAGGAACCTGGTCTATCATTCAAGGACAAAACACAAAAGGCGATACCATTTCACTCGGAGGTTAGTGGAAGATGGTGATGTGCTTGGAGAAGATAGAGGGTGTAAAGAATCCAGCAAACATGTTGACAAAATGTGTTGACATGTGAAAGTTGAGGTTGCGCAAAGCCTCAATTGGTACGGTGAAGTGAAGATTGAGAATGAAATTCTTAGTTGGCTGGATCAGTCTCCAAGTGGGAGATTGTTGGGATATGGAGAATGATGCCTATTTATAGTAAATATTTCGTAAAGATCTGGTAGAGATATATATGGTGAATATTTCATAAAGATCGGGTAGAGATATATATCGTAGATATTTTATAAAGATTTAGTAAAGCTTTATTTAGTAAACTGAAACGATCTATACCCCATCACGCAATGCTTTCAAGATGTACTTTTATTCATTCTCTGTATTCTGTTTTGGTGTACATGCCTGAAGTTATCAACAATACCTTTAAACAATATTCCTCCTTGAATTTTCTCTCTTCTTTTCTTTGTGTTCATCTTGATCGAGTATATGTGTCGTTGTGTGTTCCTAACAATTACTTCAATAATAATTTTGTAATTTATAATAACACAGCTAAAAAAATTATTCATAACCTTTCAACTACGTTCATGTTGTTGGGTTTTATGTCCTAAAACTCATAGTTTGTAAACAAAAACTTATTCTATTTTCAATAAAGTTATTATTGATATTTATTCCGTAAATATTGTTATTGAATAAAGTAAATTTTACGATTATTAATCTAAATCCAATAAACTAAGAATACTCTAACGATAGTATGATTACTTGAACTATATGTAGAGATATAAGAGTGGACCAAGTTCGAGTATATAGTCAAAATGATCTATAGTATAGGGATAAGGTTGAGTACCTTATCCTGGGGACACTATGGATGCGGCCCACTTTTATATATGATATAAACAATGTGATCAGTAAATTGTACATGTGGAGACATGTGAGTGGGGGCGTTCTATGCAATGAGTATTGCATAAGATCGGACCATGAAGAAAATCATTCTCACTTTATAATCATGAAATCCTATTTATTCGGAATTATCCTTATATTTGCATGGGTGAGAGTGGCTCGAGTTCACCGAATCAATAGGCCTCCCATTTTAGGGGTAAGACTAGGTGAATGGCTAGGGACGTGGGGTGCAAGATGGAATTCGCTCCTACCCACTTTTAGGGATAGTAGAGAGGTAGTTCCCTTAAGTACTAACTCCACTCCAGGTCTTGAATAAGGGGCCCTACTCTCTCATTTGCCTGAGAGGGATTCGGTTTACTGGTTGAACCACAAATCTATTGTTCATTAGAGGATCAGTGGAACATAAGGAATAAGAAGTAACTTCAGGGTAAAATGGTAAATTGACCCATCTCTAGTTACGAACAACTTGTGAAGGATCATGTCACGACCCAATATTTTACTACGGACCATGACTAACGACAACACACGAATGCACAAGCGATTTAAATATGAAATAGAGAAAATCCTTTAATTCAAATAATGTTTTTGAACGACAAACAAACAGAACACTTAACAGCTTGGAAATAAATTTCGAAAGAATTCAAATACAAAATAAAGACTTGACTGACGCCTCGGGACAACCCATTCCTCTGTGACAATCCCCATCTCCATCATGTCCGCCCTTGACCGACGCCTCACGCTCCTGAAAAAGGAAAACATACCAAGGATGAGTATAAAAAATTATACTCGGTAAGCTTCTACTTGTAGGCTCTCTTCGCATCCTAACTTAACAGGTTCCCACGGTCTCCTAATTCGGTTCTAGGACATCTGGTTCTAATCTTAGTCCCTTGGAGCTTGCCCCTTAGGTTTCATAGGTTCATCATCTTTTCATTAGACACCTAGAGGTTCCTTACGCCAAGCTGATATGGTCGGTATCTCTCTATGAGGCGCTACCTCTACATGGCTATCTGGGACTACATGGTATCTAGCCTAGGGGTGTGCTGAATACCCCTAAGCCCATATAGTCCCCCTATGGGGGGGGGGGGGGCGCGACCCAACCCATTCCCATGCAGCTAATGGGCTGTACGACGTGGGGACACATTTCCCATGCGAAAAGGCTAAGAGCAGTAAGGACTGGTCAGGAACCCTTGGTCCTCCCACGAAGCTATAGATATCGTTCTCACCCTAGCAATCTATGAACACTCCTGAGGTACCTCGTTGTCATGGTAATCCGCTAAGTTCCTAGGGGAAGGTTAAGTCTGGCTAGAGCGACTTATCACTCCTAACAGCAATTTCCTAGGCTTATCATATAAATGGGCCCTAGAAAATAACAGAATGTGCATGCAACCGTCTTCTAACATTATAATATATAATTCTTGCAAACTATGCACGCCGACTCAACAGGGCGATGGCCTCCATCAAGTACCTAGAACACGAAGTTCACGCTCAATGGGACGGACTCATCCATCAAGCACCCGGAATGAAGAATACACAATTCTAACATAAATTAAACGCATGCATACGTACGACGGAAGCTTAAAGCATACAAGCAACACTCAGATAATTCACCCAACACACTTATAACAATCAATCTGACTAATCTCATTCATGGAGAGCTAATCTAAGGCAAAGGTACTAGCTTGCATGCAATCCAAGTGAATCCTACAAGTATTTCTTCCTAAATACCGGGTGGTGGCTTACCTGGTTGACGCGTGCCTTTTCGCTAGCGTTTCTATGCCCGTGAGGTGTCCAAAAATATTGATTTTCTTAAATTAGGTCCCTATTCACATAAAACCAGTATTAGAACTAGAACTAGGACAACAATCAGGCAAACAGAGGGCAAGCGGGCCAAAACGGCCGTTTCACGCGCGCTCACCCACCGGCAGTGCGCCGACCATGCACGGCAGCTTCTGCACAGTCGCAAGTCGGCCGGTCCAGTTCGGCTCGGCTAGGCTAGGCTCGGCTCGGCACGGGTTTGCGGTTCAGCTTGAGCTTTGCAGGCAACACGTGTCGTCGTCTCACTAGAGCTGCGTTGCTCCAGCCGACAGTCGACGCGTGTCCAATGCCTGTCGCACTGTCCTTCGCCGCTCGCCGGCCGACTTCTTTTTTTTTTTTTTTTTTCATCTCTGTCCTCTGCAATCTGTAACATAAAGTCCCCTTTCCAATTTTCATATCTTTTGATTCGTAGTTCGGATCGATATGATTTCTTTAGCAAAGTTCTAGATCGTGTTACGGGCTACGTCCTGGTATTTTTTCGTAATTTTTTGCTTGACTACCAGGTGAGTTAAGAGTGTCGGAAGTTTGCTTACCGTTCTCGGACGACTCTCGGATCTCCGCCTTCGGATCGATATTTTGGCCAAACTTCTTCACAGATCGTGCGTAGAGTTGTTCCTAGGTGAATATCTCAACATTTTAGGACTCGATTCACATAGGAAAAGCTCAGATATGAAAAATGTCGTTTAAAATCTTACCTCACAAAACATTCTTGGATCTTGATGGAGCGTCGGCCTCGCTAGCCTCTCAGTCCTTGTACAAATCTCATCTGAAGGTGGATTCTGACGGTGGTCCGATGAACTTCGCGGTGACTCTTTTCTGTTTCCTCTCAATTTTCTCTCTAACTTTCTTTTTCTTTTGCACGAGATTTGATGGGTTTTCCTTGAACCCCTATTATGGCTGGAGGGGCAAAATGACATTTTTGCCCCTCGATTGACTTAGCACTTTTTTGTTTTTTCTTTTTGGCATTATAGATCGACTTACTAATTAAGGTTATATCAAATGGACAAAAATATATCTATAGTGAAGAGAGTGCAACTACTAGGCTATAGTGGAGTGTCCTAGTAGTTAACGAACGTTGGTTAACAAGGTTAATGAGTTTAGCTGGTTAATCTCGGATCGTTGGAGCCCGTGATCTATAGGTCCATTAGGTTCTCCTGCTAGCTCATATCGAACTAAACCATAGAACAGTGTGACGAGTGAGTTCGAAGTGTTCAAATTCAAATTAGGGAATATGCGCTAAATATATACGATATATTTAACCGCACTTTTGTTTTATTTACGAATTGAACAAAAAGAGAGAATCAGAGATATTTAAATAAGATTTAAATATTTTAATCAACATGTGTCGGAATTGATTGGGATTGACATTTGAATTAATGTTAAATATTAATTAAATTGTTTAATTAATCATTTAATATTACTCTAATTTGAAACTAATTATTTAAATTAATTGTTGAATTAAAAATGGAGAAAGTCAAAATGTTGACTTCACTTAATGGAAAAATCCATGTTTGAGTTAGTGGAATTTTGAGCGTTAAAATTTGGTTTAACCAAACTTGCATGCTTGCCATATAAACCCCACAAATTTGAACGGAATTTTGAGGGTCAAAATTTGGTTAACTCAAACTTGCATGCTTGCCACATAATCCCACACATTTGAGTGGAATTTTGAGTGTCAAAATTTGGTAATCTAAAATTTGCATGAACATGCAAATATGACTCTATAAATAAAGTGATCAAGGTACATGTAAAGTTTTCTTGGAAAAACCTTGAGAAAAACCCTCACAAACTCTTTCTTCACCTATAATAAATCCCTTCCAAGTTTAGTCACTCACCGGATTCACAATCCCGTTCTAAGGCGGGAGAATTGTAGGGAAGACACTAGTGATGGTTCGAAACCGATTCATGAGGAAAAAGAAATTTGAACTACAAAAGGTTAGTACTCAAACTCCTTTAGTTTTAATGCTTATGAACATGCTAGCTAATTTACTATAATTGTTGGGTTTTATGTTCTAAAACTCATAATTTGTAAACAAAAACATATTCTATTCTCAATAAAGATATTATTGATTTTTATTCAGTAAACATTGTTATTGAATAAAGTGAATTTTACAATTATTAATCTAAATCCAATAAACTAAGAACACTCTAGCTATAGTATGATTACTTGAACTATATGTAGAGACATAAGAGTGGATCAAGTTCAAGTATATAATCAAAATGATCCATAGTACAGGGATACGGCTGAGTGCAGTCCTAGGGACACTATGGATGCGGCCCACTTTTTTATATGATATAAACAATGTGATAACTAAATTGTACATGCGGAGACATGTGAGTGGAGGCGTCCTATGCAATGAGTATTGCATAAGATCGAACCATGAATCACTCTCACTTTATAATGTAGTTTACTGTTGAGACTGATTTTTTTCATTCGATGACCTAGGTAACTCGATCTTAATCCTGAGCTAATCATGAACTCTTGTTTATTCGAAATTATCCTTAGATTTACACGGGTGAGAGTGACTCGAGTTCGCCGACTTAATAGGCCTCCCATTTCAGGGGTAAGACTGGGTGAATGGCTGGAGACATGGGGTGCAAGATGGAATTCACTCCTACCTACTTTTAGGGATAGTAGAGAGGTAGTTCCCTTAAGCACTGACTCCAGGTCTTGAATAAGGGGCCCCACCCTCTCATTGGCCTGAGAGGGATTCGGTTTACTGGTTGGATCACAAACCAATTTTTCATTAGAGGATCAGTGGGACATAAGGAACAAGAAGTAACTTCAGGGGTAAAAAAAAAAATTGACCTAGCTCTAGTTACGAACAACCTGTGAAGGATCGACTTACTAATCAAGGTTATATCAAATGGACAAAAATATATCTATAGTGAGGGAGTGCCACTACTAGGCTATAGTGGAGTGTCCTAGTAGTTAACGAATGTTGGTTAACAAGGTTAATGAGTTTAACCAGTTAATCTCAGATCGTTGGAGCCCATGATCTATAGGTTCATTAGGTCCCCCTGCTAGCTCATATCGGACTAAACCATAGAACAGTGTGACGAGTGAGTTCGAAGTGTTCGGAATCGAATTAGGGAATATGCACTAAATATATACGATATATTTAACTGCATTTTTCTTTTATTTATGAATTAAACAAAAAGAGAGAATCAGAGATAGTTAAATAAGATTGAAATATTTTAATCAATATGTGTCGGAATTGATTGGGATTGACATTTGAATTAATCAAATTGTTTAATTAATCATTCAATATTACTTTAATTTGAAATTAATTATTTAAATTATTGTTGAATTAAAATGGAGAAAGTCAAAATTGAGTCCACCACTTAAATGGATAAATTCATGTTTGAGTTAATGGAATTTTGAGTGTCAAAATTAGGTTTAACGAAAGTTGCATGTTTGCCAAATAAACCCCCCACAAATTTAAACGGAATTTTGAGTGTGAAAATTAGGTTTAACCAAACACTCATGTTTGCCAAATAAACCCCACAAATTGGGGTGAAATTTTGAGTGTCAAAATTTGGTAATCTCAAATTTGCATGCACATGCAAATGTGACTCTATAAATAGAGTGATTAAGGTACATGTAAACTTCCTCTTAGAAAAAAAAATCTTTTGAGAAAGTCCCTCACAAATTCTCTCTTTACATATACTAAATCCCTTCCAAGTTTAGTCACTCACCGGATTCCACAATCCCATTCTAAGGTCGAAGAATAATAGGGAAGACACTAGTGGTGGTTCGAAACTGGTTCGTGAGGAAAAAGGAATTTGAACTACAAAAGGTTAGTACTCAAACTCCTTGAGTTTTAATACTTATGAACATGCTAGTTAATTTACTATAATTGATGTACTTAGAGTGCCTAAGATCCAAATTGCTTCTGCATGTGTTATAACAACACCATCAATTGGTATCAGAGCAAGTTTTAGGCCTTTATTTACATTATTTTGAGCAAGGTGGGTACCATTTCATGAATGAAAAATTGTGGATGCTAAAGTGGTTGAGCAAGGTGGGTACCATTTCATGAATGAAAAATTGTGGATGCTAAAGTGGATGTTTATGGTTTTGGCATTTTTTTTACGCTTCCATTTGATACAATTATTATATTTGGCCTAATGTGTATGAGCTTTCATGAAGAAAGGTCTGTAATTTTTATGGAAATGATGGCAAGCTGAATCGAAGAAGAAGAAAGAAAAACACCCCCGGCAGGCTCGAGGGAGTGGATCACGTTAATTTCAAATTATTAATGTAATAATTTAGTTAACTGCTTGCTTTAAAATGTCAAAACTCATCCACTTTAGTGTGCTTAATTAATTATGCATTGTGAAGGTATGTTTTAATTAAATAGAAAATATATATGCATAAAGTATGCCATATAAATTTAAAATCCCACCATAGGCTAAGCATGTTTCATGCATTACAAGTATGTTGTAAGTGTTATAATGTATAGTATGCATGTTTAGGGTTCCATGAGTGATAGATATAAATTGTTATATTATTGCATGGAATAGATGATTATATAATTGTTATATGAAGCATGTTAGATGCATATTATAGGTTATTTTCAACGTCATAAAATGAGATAGATGTTAAAATCTATAATACAGATAAGTGCATGCTCACTTAGTGTTAAGAACAAAGCACGATCAATTTTAAATAGTTAAAATAGGTCGATATCTTGTAAAATTGCAGTTACAAGAAAGCTCACTCAGCACGATCTTGTCTAAGGCTGTTTGTACATAAGTTGATGGTTTATGGAACACCTGCTACCTGGAAATCGGGCCAGTATTTGAGCTTAGTTAGCCCAGTTTTATGAGCATGCTTGAGTGATGTAAGTTTTTGGAAAAATCACCTAGACTTAGGTTATATTTATTAGTCAGAATATACCTAAGTAATGAGTATACCCAACCATCTAAAATACTTAGTGGGAGGAAAAAGGTATATGAGATACATCGTTTTCTTTTCCACGCTCTCTTGAAAATTCACATCGTGAGATTCATGCTCGGCCTCGTGACGCCCTGGGAGCGGCCTCCATTAAGAAGATATTTGCATGAGTCAATAAAAGGTGAATAGAGAGTATTTATAGTAAGTAGAAGGAAGTATATCAACACATCCTATGGTCTCCACCACTAGGTTAGACCGTGAGATTCCCATGTTCTGCCTGCATGTTACCCTAGAGCAACTACCCATTCGGAGGGTCGTAACATGGGAGATGGAACAACGCAAACTCCAAAATAGATAGGATTTCTTAGGTCCATTCCCAACTTTGGCTTTTTTATCGATAGCATTGTTGGTGCCGACCTCTGAGGTCTGAAAATGGCAGGTCACACTTACGAAAAATTATTAAGAGTTAGTATATTCTTGACCAAAGTAGCGATAATTAAAACACTATAGGAATAAAGAGTTATTCTAGGATTAGTGTTCCAGTCAAGAATGTCTTGGTTTAGTAAAGGAGTGATTGATTGCCCCTCGGTAGTAGTTACTCTGACTCACTAAAGTATCGTTGCAAATTAATATCTTTTGGGTACATTATTACATTTGCTAAACTTGATTGGATTAAATAGGATTAAGTCAAATCACTAATAGAATTTTCTTTAAATCACAGCATGACAAACTCAATAGTACAATTACTCGCTTCTGAGAAATTAGACGGGGACAATTACAACTTGGAAATCAAACCTAAACACAATACTTGTAATTGATGATTTAAGGTTTGTTTTAACTGAGGAACGTCCTCCAAACCCCAGCTCAAATGCAAACCGAACAGTTCGGGATGCATATGACAGATGGACAAAGGAAAATGACAAAACCCAAGTGTACATTTTAGCCAGCATATCTGATGTTTTGGCTAAGAAACACGATGTTATGGGTACAGCTAAAGAGATTATGGAATCCCTAAAAGGGATGTTTGGACAACCGTCTTTCTCCCTTAGACATGACGCCATAAAATACATTTATAACTGTCGTATGAAAGAAGGTGCCTCAGTTAGAGAACATGCCCTGGACATGATGGTCCATTTCAATGTGGCAGAAGTAAAAGGAGTTGTCATTAATGAGAAGAGTCAAGTCAATTTTACCATGGAGTCTCTTCCGAAGAGCTTCTTCTAGTTTCGCACAAATGCAATGATGAACAAGATAGAATATAACTTGATTGCTCTTCTCAATGAGCTACAGACTTATCAGTCCCTCTTAAAAAGCAAGGGACAAACAGGAGAAGCAAACGTTGTTGTCTCTAAGAAATTACTACGAGGATCGTCCTCCAAAAATAAGTCTGGTCCTTCAACTTCTAAAAATGTTTTGATAAAAGAAGAAGGGTAAGGGGAAAAATAAGATTCCTACTGACCGCAAACACAAGGTTCAAAAAGCAGATAAAGGAAAATGTTTCAATTGCAACGAAAACATGCACTGGAAGAGAAACTGCCCAAAATACCTTGCAGAGAAGAAAGCCGAAGAGACACAACAATGTAAATATGATTTACTAGTTGTAGAAATATGTTTAGTAGAGTATGATAACTCAACTTTGATACTAAATTCATGAGCCACTAATCATATTTGTCCTTTTTACCAGGAAACTAGCTCCTGGAGAATGCTTGCGGACGGCGAGATAACACTCAGGATTGGAACAGGAGAGAACAACTAAGCATGTAAAGTGGCCAGCTAAGCAAACATGTAAATCATTAGTAACAACTCTTTAATAAACTAAAATATCACCGCAAACATACTTAAACTGCATAAAACTCTTCCGCCTCCCCTATAAGGCTTATCTCTCCATGCAAACCGACTTCAACATAGAAATCAACATCCTAATCATGATAGAATAAGAAAAGAGAGGAAATGATTAAGAGTTATCAAGCTTTGTTGGTGTCCTTCAATGGAAGTCCCCCTCCTTTGAGCTCTCTAATGCACCTCTTTGCCTTAGTCTATCCTTCTCGGTTTTCTTTTCCTTCTCCTATCAACAGCTGCTGAATTAGGATTCTTCTTCCTTCTTGGTTTTCTTTTGCCTTCGGTGGACATTAAAGGATGTCAGATATATTTCTGGTCTCAAGAAGAACCTGATATGTATTGGTCAGTTGGATAGCATAGGTTATGCAACAAAGTTTGGGAAGAGTTTGTGGAAGATTGTGAAGGGTGCTATGGTGGTAGCACATGGCACAAAATCTAGAACCTTATACACCACTACAGGGTGTATGAAAATGGTTGCGGTTGCTGGAGTACTTCAAGTTCAAGTCTATGGCATAATAAACTTGGACATATGAGCGTCAAAGGAATGAAGATGCTGGTTGCAAATGGAGTTTTAGAAGGCCTAAAGTCTATTGACATAGGTCTTTCTGAGAGATGCGTTATGTGAAACAGAAACGAGTTAGCTTCTCAAAAGGCTGCCAGAGAATCAAAGAAAGTACGATTGGAAATGGTCCATGCAGACGTTTGGGAACCATCTCCAGTTTCATCACTTGGCGGATCAAAGTTCTAGGTCACCTTCATCAAGATTTCAGCAGGAAGGTATGGGTTTATTTCCTGAAACACAAAGTCAAATGTGTTTGTCACCTTCTAGAAGTGGAAGGCTGAAGTTGAAAATCACACCGGCTTGAAGATCAAATGATTGAGGTCTGACAGTGGAGGAGAATACGACGAGTCAGAGTTTATAACATTTTGTGCAGCGGAGGGAATTAGATTAATGAGGACAGTTCCTAGTAAGGCAAGAAAAAATGGTGTTGCAGAAAGAATGAATAGAACATTGAATGAGCGGGCAAGAAGCATGAGGATTCATTCTGGATTGCCAAAGACATTTTGGGCCGATGCTGTAAATAATGCAGCCTACTTGATGAATAGAGGACCGTCAGTACCCTTGAAGTTCAAGTTGCCGGAAGAAACTCACGTACTCTCACTTGAGAACTTTTGGTTGTACTGCGTATGTTCACGTCAATCCATAGAAAAGAGACAAGCTTGATGCTAAGGCTGTGAAGTGCTACTTCATAGGCTATGACTCTGACATGTTCGGGTACAAATTTTGGGACGACAAGAATAGGAAAATCCTAATACATTGTGATGTAACCTTTGATGAAAAAGTCTTGTACGAGGACAAAGAGAAGAAAAACTTTGAGACCATGAAGCAAGTGGGAGTTGAGCTTGAGTCGCAGGAAAACTCTCCCAATGATGTTAGAGCAGAAGCTCGTGAAACTCCTAAGACCGTTACTGAAGAACCAGACGTAGAGCAAGTTACACCTGAGCAGGTGTTGAGGAGATCACCCAAAGCTATAAGAGCACCAGATAGATATTCACCTTCATTACATTATTTCTCGTGGCTGACGAAGGAGAACCAGAGTCCCTTGATGACGACCTACAGTTAGAGGATACAACCAAGTGGGAAAAAGCCATGGATGATAGGATGTCTAGGCCTCATAAATGCGTTGCTCTTTCATCTACTGAAGCTGAGTACGCGGAAATAGCTGAAGCTGGAAATGAGATGATATGGATGACAGACTATCTAGAAGAATTACGCAAGAAGCAGTGCAAGAAGATTCTTCAGGTAGATAGTTAGAGTGACAAGTAGTTGGTGAGGAACCCGGTCTATCATTCAAAGACAAAACACAGAAGGCGATACCATTTCACTCGGAGGTCAGTGGAAGATGGTGATGTGTTTGGAGAAGATAGAGGGTGTAAAGAATCCAGCAAACATGTTGACAAAATGTGTTGACATTGGAAGGTTGAGGTTGTGCAAAGCCGCAATTGGTATGGTGTAGTGAAGATTGAGAATGAAATTCTTAGTTGGCTGGATCGGTCTACAAGTGGGAGATTGTTTAGATATGGAGCCTGATGCCCATTTACAGTAAATATTTACTAAAGATCTGGTAGAGATATATACGGTAGATATTTCGTAAAGATCCGGTAGAGATATATATGGTAGATATTTCGTAAAGATTTAGTAAAGCTTTATTTAGTAAACTGAAACGATATATACCCCATCAAGCAATGCTTTCAAGATGTACTTTTATTCATTCTCTGTATTCTGTTTTGGTGTACATACCTGAAAAGTCATCAATAAAACCTTTAGCCAACATTCCTCCTTGAATTTTCTCTCTCCTGTTCTTTGTGTTCGTCTTGATCGAGGATATGTGTTGTTGTGCGATTCTAACAATTACTTCAATAATAATTTTGTAATTTCTAATAACAGGGCTAAAAAATTATTTATAACCCTTCAACTACGTTCATGTATCCTCGCAATGGAACTAGAGTATTAAAGATAATTCCCTTCTCCACTCTTCTTTCGAACAAGAGAACAATAAGAGAACAACTATGCATGTAAAGTGGCCAACTAAGCAAACATGTAAATCATTAGTAACAACTCTTTAATAAAATAAAATTACACCGTCAACATACTTAAACTACATAAAACTCTTCCACCTCCCCTGTAAGGCTTAGCTCTCCATACAAAATGATTTCAACGTAGGAATCAACATCTTAATCGTGAGAGAATAAGAAAAGAGAGAAACTGATTAAGAGTTATCAAGCTTTGTTTCTGTCCTTCGATGGAAGTCCCCCTACTTTGAGCTCTCTCTCTCATCCACCTCTTTGCCTTAATCTATCCTTCTTGGTTTCCTTTTCCTTCTCCTATCAACAGCTGCTGAATTAGGGTTCTTCTTCCTTTTTGGTTTTCTATTCCGTTCGGTGGCCCTCTTCTCTTTAGGTAATCTTCCTGATAAGACAACCCTAATCCTCAGCCCGATGATCCAAGCTTTTGTTGAAGCAAGAACCCTTGAATCAAAGAAATCAACGCCAACTTATACAAAATTCGGATCAATCAAGAGATAAGGCTAGAATTAGATTACCCTCTTAAGATAAAAGATATAGAAGCAAGATTTGGAATCTTGTTTTAAATTAAGTCAGTCCACAATAGAACTTGATGAATGCTTGATTGAATGGCTCAGATGCAAATCTACCACAAGAATTGCATGAAACTTAGAAATGGCAAAGATGATGCTCGAATTTCTAAGGGTAAAAGTCTCAATTTCAGATCAAAATTTCATTCATCCGAAATCTGCCTTTTGCATAATAATTTGTTGGTATTTAAGTCTTCCCACAAAAGAAACTTTCAATTCTTCAAATGCCACTAACATTTATCCCGATCCCCTTAAATATCCACAAAAGAAGAAGTCAATTTGACCCATAACTTCCACCCTTTTGCGCATTACAAAAATTATAAAATTAAAAATAATAAATCGCAATTTATAGCAACTTCATCCGCTACTTCAACCGTGCAAATATTCACTTCTGAAGCTCCAAATGGTCCTTCCTCAACCGAATCAGCTTGTAACACATGAAATGATGGTTGAACCGAGCCTATCTAATTTTGTAGATGAAAAATGAATACTTGTTGACTCTTGTTAGCCTTGGATTCTGTAATAGGTCTAGTTGGAACATTTCGAACACCGTGATTATTATCAAGAACCATAATATTCCTAGACCATATATGGTATCATGTGTGGTGATGATTCAGTGCTGCCATAAGGCCTTTGTTTCATAGACTAGTCTTTGGGTGGTCGAGAGATCATATAGATACATTATGAGATGAGAGAAACGAGTGCGACATGATGTTATAGTCCTACTTTAGAATTGTCATCTATTCTTTGGTATGTATGCACCCAGATAGGATCAAAACCATACCATCTACAGGGCATCAGTGTCGCTCAAATGTGGGTCGTGCCTCACCATGACATGCATGGATCACTATATTGTCGTGCCTCATCATGTGCATATACATGTATGTATCACGCAACACACACTTACACACATATAATAAATACATATATACATGCATAAATACATACATACCTATACATATACATAAACAGACAGACAGACACACACACACACATATATATATGTGTGTGTGTATTATATTATGTATTTGTATATAGCACATATTTATACATTTTTATAATTTTCATCATTTTTATTTTTAAATGTGCAAAATTTACCATATATTCATTCTATATTCTTTTATTAAACAAGATTTGCCGAAAAATTTTAAAGATCCACTCAACCATAATTATTTATCGATAAAAAAAATAGTTAATTTCTATATTAGCTAATAGACTTCCAATTAAATAGTCTAGTTATTTTATAAGTAGTTTATTACAATTTTATTTTGATTTTTTATTTTTCATGTTTTAAACTTTAGCAATGGATCGATACATTATTCATTTTTTATTGAGAAAAATTTTTAATAAAGAAGAAATATAAAAGAAGAAATGGAGTTATACTTACCATGTTTGAAGAGATTTGAGCATATATTCAACTCAACTCATGTGCTGCAATTAGTGAAAAAATATATGATCGGATTAAAAGTCAATCAAATCAATATAGAAATATCATTTAAAACTAAACAAACAATTACTTTGGATTCAACATGTTTTAGACCTAATTTAATTTTTTAGATGGTAAACTTTTTCAATCCAATAAATCCTTATCAAATAATGAATTCGCCTAATCTAATATTAAAATATTCACCTTACGGTTGATTCGAGTTATTCGAGTAATTTAATAAAAATTAATTGATAATTTGTTTTTAAATACCCATTTAGATGATGTGGTTCTTGGAGTAACTATTTTAACACTCTAATACACATAAAATAATTTTTAAAAAACAAACAACAAAAACAACATGCCAAATTTAAAAAGTTCTCACTACAGGTTATATTTTTCTAAACAGTCTGGTTGTGCTAATATTCTATGTAAATCCAACCATTTCATTTACAACCCAAAATTTAACCCTTGAAATAATAACAATAATAGTAATAAATCCCTTTCCTATTTTTGATTCCTATATTATCCTATAAAATCGTTTGTCCCCCAATCTAAAAATCATAAACTCGCAAACAAAATTCATCATGGATCTTCCTCCAAAACTCACAAAACTCAATGTAATGTTTCTTCTTCTTTCTCTTTGAATTTCATTTTCTTTTTCTTTGTTTTCTTTCCATTGATCTTGTGGGCCTCGCTTGTTCTTCTACTTTCATTGGTTTTTGTTTGGAATCACTTCAAATGATTGTGGGTTTTTGTTCAAAACCCCGAATGGTTTATTGAAGAACTTTTTTTCCCGTGGATCCTTACTATTCTCGATCAAATTCGAAAATGTAACCAACAAAAAGAGATTGAATCATCTTTGATTTTTTTCGGTAGGTTACAGCAGCGAGAATCTCGGTCGTGATCGTACTGGCATTGGTGAGCTTAGCCACCGTGGACGCTATGAATCCGCGTCTAAGTTCGAACTCCCTGGAATTTCAGGAGATCAATTGTCGGAAACACTCAGCGTTGTTAACGGAGTTTGGCGGCGTCGGCGACGGAGTAACTTCAAATACTCACGCGTTCCGAAAAGCGATTGAACATCTCAGCACAATGGCGGCAGATGGCGGAGCTCAATTGGTCGTGCCGCCGGGAAAATGGCTGACCGGAAGTTTTAATCTGACTAGCCATTTCACACTTTTTATCGATAAAGAAGCTAAAATTCTTGCATCCCAGGTTCGACCTATCGAGTATTTTATTTTTATAAACCTAACACCTTTGGGAGTGGTGATTTGAATTTTAATCTTTAATCCAAAATAAATGAGTTAGATTTGTTCCTCATAATTTAATTTAATGGTGCAGAATGAATCAGAATGGCCACTCGTGAAAGTTCTCCCATCTTATGGGAGGGGAAGAGATGCTCCTGGTGGACGGTACAGCAGCCTCATCTTTGGAACTAATCTCACCGATGTGGTTATCACGGGTGATTATTTTTTCTTACCTTTTAACATTCTAATTTTTTTTAAATGGATTGCAAAATTATAACACGCTTCCGTGCTATCAGAATTAAATAAAAAAGAACTAAGGTAACTGAAAACATAAAAAGAACTTTTATAGAAAATAAAGTTGGGTCGGTGACATGGTGTAGGTAACAACGGTACAATCGACGGGCAGGGATCTTCTTGGTGGGAAAAGTTTAAGAAAGGGGAGCTCAAGGTAACACGGCCATATGTGATCGAGATCATGTACTCTGATCAAATCCAGATCTCGAATCTCACTTTGATCAACTCACCTTCTTGGTTCGTCCATCCGATTTATAGCAGGTTTGGCTATTTCGCTTCCGTCCCATTATCCTTGTATTTTAGGATTATGCTTTGAAAAAAGTATGTCATTCAAATTCCTCCCGACCAAAAAGAATTTTTAATTATATATCATAATATGGGTGAAAATGCAGAAACGTGATTATCCAAGGGCTCACCATCTTGGCTCCAGTCACCGTACCCAACACCGACGGAATCAATCCAGGTTCCCTTCTTCTTCTCCTTTAAAACCTTAGGGTTCTTTTCTTCCTCAATCCCTCTCCCTAAATCTCCGTTCAATTTATCAGATTCTTGTTCCAACACTCGAATCGAAGACTGCTACATTGTCTCCGGTGACGATTGCATCGCCATCAAGAGCGGATGGGACCAATACGGTATCAAGTTCGGAATGCCGACCGAGGACCTCGTCATTCGCCGCCTCACTTGCATCTCACCAGATTCTGCAGGTATTGCCCTTGGCAGCGAAATGTCCGGCGGAATCCGCAACGTCAGGATCGAAAATGTTACAGCAATCACACACAGTCTTTCGTCAGAATCAAAACCGCTCGCGGACTAGGCGGTTTCGTCAAGGACATTTTCGTTCGAAGAATGTTTCTATCCACGATGAAATACGTCTTTTGGATAACTGGAGACTACAAATCGCATGCGGATGACAAGTTCGATCCCTCGGCATTGCCATTGATTAAGAACATTAATTACAGAGACGTGGTGGCCGAGAATGTTAATATGTCGGCAAATTTTGCCGGGATTTCAGGAGATCCATTCACGGATATTTGTGTTTCAAATGTGAAGATTGGATTGTCGGCGACGCCTAAAAAGTTGCAGTGGAACTGTACGAACATTGAGGGATTTAGTAGCGATGTGGATCCACCGCCATGTGCTCCGTTGGCTAAGGCAGCGAAAAGCGGTGGATGTGACTTTCCCGAGGATCAGCTGCCGATTGAGAATGTTCAGTTGAAGTCATGCTCGGTTGAAATTCCTACCTTCTCGTAAAGACTTTGTTTTTTTTTTTTTTTTTAATTCTGTGGAATAAATGATAATGAAAAATTTAATGAACATATAGATAAAATGAGAAGTTTTTAAATTTGAAACTAACCTATTTCAACTAGATTTGTAATATATCACTAAACAATAACTAATTGTAACTCAAAACCATCAAAATAATAATCTAAAATTGAAAAAGAGAGAATAAAAACAATTCTTATATATCCAAATATGTATGGATCCACCATGAAGTTTTTATATGGTATGATTACCATAGTGAACATGGATCAAACACGTGACCTTCAAATCTTCAGTCTGACGCTCTCCCAACTGAGCTATCCCTGCTATTTGCTAATGTAAAAATGCATAAGTAGAATTATCCCCGCTACAAAGTTTAAATCATTACGAAATATTTCACAAATGAAACATTCCCGAGATTGCACAGTCAAGTTAGGACTCTCGACACCATTGCGGTGAACATGGATCAAACACATAACACCTTCAAATCTTCAGTCTAACGCTCTCCCAACTAAGCTATCCCCGCTATTTTAACATAATAAAAATGCATAAGTAGAGCTATCTCTTCTATTTAATCACCGCTAATTAGTTGAGTTATACTTAACTTGACAATTGATTACAATCAAAATTAATATGTGTAACTTTCTATCAAAGTTTAAACCGCAAATAAATATTCACTCATTAATAGATGAAATAGTCTAATTAAGACTCCGGTTCAAATGCGGTGAACGTGAATCAAACACGTGACCTTTAGATCTTTAGTCTAACGCTCTCCCAACTGAGCTATCCCCACCATAAGAGAACGGTAAGTGATAAAGCCCAACGAAGTTTAGAGTTGTTATGTCTTGTGCGGCTTAGATTGATTGTTATTATATGGATTGTTATATGGATGTTGTTGTTTGCTGTCATGCCTATTGATTACGAAAATAATTACTTTGGTATCGCATTTGTGCATGTTATGATTTTTGAATGAAATAAATGTGATAAAGGTTACACCCTTTGTGTATCGGGTAACCAGCCACCATTGGTGACATGGGTGATTGATGAAATTTATAAATGTGGTAAGGGTTACACGTTGTGTGCATTGGATGCTGAAAGCTATTCTAGGTGAGTAGATTACATGCTATGTGTTATGAGTAATCAACCACCAAGGTTCTTTCATTTTGTTTGATGAAACTATACGATGGTTTGCTTGTCGAACCACACTAGGGGAGTTAACGAGTTTTTTCGTACTTACCCTATTTTCAAATGATTTTCAAGTAAGGTTGTAGCATGGTAGTGACTGATGACTCGTGAATGTATAGAGAAAAATGGTGTAAAATTCACAAGAATACATGAAAATATACAATATCACAAATAGTAAATAATAAGTATATTGTCGTTTCGATAGAGAGCCTATTTTTTTTGTTCCTTTCCTTGCTGGAAATGAAGTGAGTTTTTGGTCTTATTCAAATGGATGGGGTGAACTTAAACTAATTAAAATAATTTGATTGAGAGTATCAATTGTTCTCGAACAACGAAGAACAGCTAGAAAAATTAAGGAAGTTTTGGCTAGAACTAATAAAATAGACAGGTTGTTGAATTTTGTGGTGGCTTTTAGCTCATTTTAACTTATTTGCAAACCCACAACGCACATTCAACGGTCATGTAGGGTGATTACTTCCATAATAGTTTTGTAATCTTTTATAAGAGGGGAAAAAAATTTATTGATAACCCTTCGACTATGTTTAAATATCCTCGCAATGGAACTATAGTATTAAAGATAATTTTCTTGCTCCCCTCTTCTTTCCATCAAGAGAACAATAAGAGAACAACTAAGCATGTAAAGTGGCCAACTAAGGAAACATGTAAATCATTAGTGACAACTCTTTAATAAACTAAAATCACTCCGCAAACATACTTAAACTGCATAAAACTCTTCCGCCTCCCCTATAAGGCTTATCTCTCCATACAAACCGATTTCAACATAGAAATCAACATCCTAATCATGATAGAATAAGAAAATAGAGGAAATGATTAAGAGTTATCAAGCTTTGTTGGTGTTTTAATTTTCAATTGTTTTGTTTTAAAGACTTTTTATTAAACATTAAGTCTATGACAATGTTTTATGAATATATTTCAAATGATTATTTCCGCACAAAATGGTTACATTACATATACGGTAACGATTTTAGGTTTATAAAAATCTACCGTTGTGACATTTTGGATGTTGGGCTAGCTTACAAGTGTGCAAACAAGAAAGTTTAGTACTTGAAAGCATGTAAAACGGTGAAATTCCAGCAAGTTTACAAAGAGTTTGAATGGAAGATGTGATGAAGATCAAGCCTGATTTGTTTTCCTTCTTGGCTTAATGTGCTCTCAATCCTTGAATGTCGAGACCTACACACTACCAACACCATTCGAGAAATGAACCAGCTCTAGAAATGTGCCAAAGTGCTAACATTTTGGTGTTGTAGTGTAGTTTCGATAAGTAGTGTGTTGAGAAAGACATCAATCTTTTTTAAGTAATGAACAGGACTTCGACATTTCTTTTGAATTCAGGTCCTTGCAAAATGTGAGCTCTCATGAGAAAGTTAGGTGCCCTGCTAAAAAGTCTTCCTATGGTATATGATGGAGTGTAACAGCCCTATATTACTACTAACCTAAAGTTGTTACCGTCATCATAACATACTCTCTTGTGCGGAAATAAACATTTAAAACTTCATCATAAAACATTGTTATGGACTTACATGTTCGAAACCATATTTAAAACAACATAACGAAATATTAAAAAAAAATAAACATTAAAGGTAAAAACACCCTACACTAATCTAAAATCTAAGAAATGAAATACCACTTATCATATGCAAGTGTCATGGTCTTTACATGTGATATCGTCGTCAACCGTACAGGGGTGCCTTATCTTTATCTGAAATAGAATTAGCACACAACTTGAGTATTTTAAGAAATACTCGGTAAGTTACCCCACTATTGGGGTCAGGAAATGCAAACACATGCAACTTATGATTTGGGACCTATCGTTAAAACCATCATAGAGGTGGCCTTCTGTCCGGAAAAAATTGGATGTGTAGTATTTCTTTACATATAACTCACACGTGCGAGCATGAGTCCCCATGCGATTCTCATCCCCTAGTTCCATCATAGTTAGGCTAGTTGTCCGTAGCCGAATGTCCGGAGGTTAGCAAACTTTCGAGTATCATGCGAGACATGATGCTCATCATCATCATCATATTGTATGTGTCCGTACTCATCATCATAAATGGGAAAGTAATCCGATGTATATGAACACACAGTATGCATGAGGTCCCTATAGTTTCATCTTTAAATCATTCTTATGACACAACCTTATACATCATTCACACATTACCCTAGGTAACATGCATGCATTGACCTTCATACGTTCATCGTCATTAACATCAATTAGGGTTGTGTCTTAAAAAAGACCATCATAATGTATCATGACATTTATTTAATACATGCACTTCATCTTAAGTCATCTCATCATCATATGAAGAAAAAAAAAAGCAAGCCTCTTTATATTTGCTTGATTCTAAGCATCGTTGGGGTTCTGTAAAATGCTATACATCCTTGCGTCTAGGTTTCGTTTCAAGAATTTAGTAGAGTAATGAAAACTAATCGTTAAATCTTGATATGATAACCCTTCGACTCCGAATGTGGTGTCTACTGATTGGGTCTTGAATTAGGGAATCGAATTTCATTTTGAGTTACGGAAAGGAGGAACATGCATCATCATCATCATGTCATCATATCATGTACATCATCATATAACATCATCATATCATCATATAACGTCATCTCATCATCACACACGTCATCATATTATCATATAACATCATGATATCATCATATAACATAATTACATTACATATAACATCATCACATTATCATATAACATAATTACATTACATTACATTACATATAACATCATCACATCATAATACAACATCATTACATCATCATTTAACATAAAACATAAATGACACGTGCAAGGGCACTAGGCACGTGTCGTCATACAAAGTTATATCTTGGTTGGCCTTAGCCAAAGTTATATCTTGTTCCAAATTTGCTTGTTTTCGTCCTTCAAATTCATTCTCACTTATGTAAAGGTTTCACCTATTTTGAATACTCATTTAATTGCCTCGGTTAAAATCGAAGTTCATGCTTTCACTGTTTCTCAATTGTGTTTGGTGGTAAGACTTAGATTAAAAAAAAATATATGTCAATATTATTTCATGGGGCGTAGATCCTAGACAATTTAAGAAAACGGTTTAACCATATCTAATTTTCTAGAACTCATATAAAATTTAGCGTTTAAGTTTTAACTTAAAGCTAAATAATTGCGACAAAATTAGTGAAGATCTCATACATACATATATAAATATATATATATCTATATCCACTAATTTTGTCGTAATTATTTATTTATATATATATATATATGTAAAATATAATTTTTTAAAATGAAATTAGGATGACAGTGGAAGAAGGTCTAAGATAGAACTTACTTAACAATCTCCAACATCTATATCAGTTAAATCTGCCACATCTATCCCTAAATTTGAAGGCCATTTTCGTTTTTTCTCTATCCTCCAAGTAAATATATAGTTTTTGTTTTTATGTTTCTTGTTTCTTTTTGTTGTAACTCTGACACACCGGTGACTGACCTATTTTTTGGGAGAAGGTGTGAGAAGTACGTGGAGAGATGGGACATCAATTACTTTCTTGTTTATTGGTGTTACTATCATATACATCTCAAACAAACTTTTGTCCTCGAAAGTGTTCTGATCTTGGAATAACTTGGGTTGTCTATCTAAAGGGGTTCGTGTTCAAGAATATGCGTCAAGTCAATCAAGTATTTGTGAAGCATGGATACATGATATGTCATATATTGCAGAGGGACTGTGCCAAGGCAATATATCATTGGTCTAATCCAACCTACAATATTGAAAGGTCGGATGAAGCATGGACTTAGCTTGTCGTTCATCCGAACCTTAGTATGTCGTTTATCGAGACTACATTCAAGCATATCTTAATTACTTCCTTATATTCAATAATTATCCGCATGGTCGGATCATACCCTCCAATCAAAGTTAATGCGCTCAATATAAAATGTTAAGGTGTTCATATTAATGCTAGAAAACCTCGAATACTTAATTAAACCTTAATTCCCAACTTTCCCACTTCCCTCAAGGTGGCTGGCTTTCTTCTTTTTACACATTTTTATAAGGTGACCCCTTGTTTGGTACCTAGTTTTGCCGTGAAGATCTTGGTCTAGAGTTTTGAGTTATTATTCCTTAGACTTTCCCCCTGAGCGTCTTGTGGGTCCTATGCTCAGTGAACAACTCAATCCTGACCTATGCTCGAGGCTTCATGTGTTCCCTGCAACATAGTCTAATACTTGCATCCAAGGATTCATGTGTTCCGTGCGATACAATTTGCGAACCTAAGTCCAAGGCTTCATGTGTTCCTTGCAACATAGTTTGAGTACCTACGTCGAAGGTTTCTTGCATTCCCTACGACAAAATCTGTGTCATAAAGCCATGTTTCACTGCTCATCGGGAAGTCTTTAGAACATCTCAAGTTCTCATTTTGAAAGTTCTTTGTTAAGTCTTGAAGCACAACTAAGGAAAAAATCTTAGCAAGTACACCCTAATCCATATGAGTCATAAACTTTTCTTTGCATGTATATATCTTTCATAAGCATGTTGTCACTTGGTATTCATAAAAACCTTATTTCTTATTAGGTGTCTTGAGGGGTATTTACGTATTTTTCCTCTTAGTTCATATCCCAAAGTTGTCATAATGATATTTCATACTTACCCTTAATATTGTATATCAGTCTATTTTAAATTTGCTTAGTATTTTGAGTCTTTTAAAGTCTTGAAGGTGTTAGAATTCTCATAAGAATATTTTGGTCATCTACCACCCCAAATATTTGTTTAAATCCTCGTCATATTTCAATGAGCTTGTAACTTTGTATAATCACTTTAAACCATGAAATAAGGCTTTTCATCAAATTTCATGTCATTTAGAGGTCGCCTTGGTCATAAGCCAACGATACATAAATACAGGGACATTTTAGTCATTTTACACCTATCCTTGGTTTATCCTCTTATCATAATCTAATGATCCCCAAATTTCATACATAACCTTATCATGTCATATTGAGTCTTCTCCTAAAATTTCATGAGCAACATAATCTATTTAGTACGTTCCTAACTCACGCGCTTTATTGAAATCAACATTCATGTGACACTAATGTTGAAAAACCTTAAATACTTGAAACTCCTTTGTAACACCAAGAAAGGAGCTTAACAAAATTCTCCTCTAAAATTGATATTATATAACCCTAGTGAATATTCTTACCTTTAATAAAACTTGGGATACTTAAAAATCCAACTTAAAATTGGAGTCTTGAAATCTTAGTTATGATAATAACTTTGAAACAGCTTGACATTACTCGAAAAATTCATCATTAATTTTTGACAAAAGTGGGTTTATATTGAGATTTTGCAATGCATTCGTGTAGGGGTATAAGGAAGATTACCACGAAACTTCTAGTTGATTTAGAGACAATGTCACACCTTTGTAATCATTGTGAATCTCCACCAAAGTCCATTTTAAATCATGGTTTCTTAAATTTAAGACATCTTGACAATCTCATACCGTAGTCCATCTTCATATATACCTATAAAACTTTGACCATGATCGTAATACCTCATCCAAATTGTGGCTCGATGCTTTTAATTCACCTCATAACTTTCATACTTGCTCATACGAAGCGGGAACAGGAATCATTAAATTCCATTCACTATAAATAAGGAATTTGGCTCTGAAAGTCGTAGGAACTGACCTAAATTGTGAGATCCCACATCGGTTGGAGAGGGGAACGAAGCATTCCCAATGTGAAAACCTCTCCTTAGCAGACACGTTTTAAGACCTTGAGGGAAAGTCCACAAGTAAAAGTCCAAAGAGGACAATATCTACCAGCGGTGGACTTGGGCTATTACATGAGTGTTCCCTCTGATCTCGAGAGCGGGTTCTCTTCTCCGCAATATCAACTTTATAAATCTCTTGATTGGGTTACTAAATTTTTATTTATACTCATTCTTGTTACTTTAATTGATTGAGCAAGAATTAGGAGGCGAATGGCACGGAGCATACCAAACCTGTGCAGATACAAAGGGAGCACTAATTCTAAGTCGGAAATCATTTTCATTGTATTCGAGTTTCAAATAATTTGATTTTTTGTAAGGTCGTTATCTTTGTAATTATAAGTTTTAAGTTTGCTTTAAGATCTTTTACTTGTATTTAATTTTAATGTCGCCAAACTCCTCCCTTTATTTTATTTTCAAATGATACCATATCTTTCAAAACCCTCTAATGGTAATAGTTTGTGATTTAAAACCTCAAAAAAATGAATCGTTATAATATACTAAAATTCTACCCAATTGTCTCAAATTTAGAAAGGTTGTCTATACGCGAGGCAGTTATATATCATAAAAGGCTTTCAGGCTTCCTGTGGCTATGCACCATTCTTTTTCATTTCTTATGTTTAGATTTGCATGCTAGAACTATCTTGTGAGGTGATTCGAATCACAAGTTTAGAAACAATTTTAGAACTATTCTACTGATTAGACCGTTCATCCAGCAATGGATTAAACAATTTTGTGTGGAGTAATGATGAATTTTTCATAAAGTTTAGCAGCACATGCCTAGTTTATTAATAATGTTCTTGAACTTTCATGTGAACACCAAAATCCAACATCGACTGTGACTATAACACAGTTTTCTCTTTTCCAACAAAACAGTATGTTCCCTCAGACAGGGACGGCTCCTTCGACGAAGAGATGCTGCTCCTGTTTTGTTCTTCACACTTGACCAAGCACACCATATTCTAAACTCATCTCCTTTCCCACCACATTCTAAATCCACCCCAGAATTCAATACTTTTACTCTAAACAGTCAATTCCATATCGATTCAATTCTAAACTTAGATAAGTGTTAGCAATTTTTGTGTTATGTCAATTCCATCTCTTTGTCTATTGATTCACTGCCAGAATTTAAAGAAACTATACCATTTTTAGATTTAATACAAGTCCGGCGACTCGAGAACACGACGAGCTTGGATGTGCAGCGCTGTTAATCTTGTTGAGATTTGATTCAAAGTATTCAAAATGAAGATATGATTCAAAGTAGCTGAGATATGATTCAAATATTCAAACTACCAAGGTTTTAGGAGATTGTTAGTAGATTTGAATTTTTCTAGATTTGGATGATTTACTATTTCTGGTCCAATGTATAAGCTATAAATACTGGAATTGTGTAACCTTTGAGTATTAAGTCAGTAGACAATAATAAAGCACTGCAGCTTTCATCTCTTTTATCTATTCCTATATCCCTTTTTTCCAACAATTTTGGTATCAGAGCCAAGTTCATTCGACAAGAGGGCGAGTGATTATTTTCTTTCACAAAACAAAAATGGCAGTAGCTGGTTTTTCTTCCTCTGCACCGTTGTTACCAATCTTTAATGGTGAGAAATATGAGTGGTGGAGCATCAAGATGAAGACCTTGCTCAGATCGCAGGAGCTATGGGACTTGGTGGAGCACGGGTTTGTTGATCTATTAGAACCCACAATAGAAGAAAATGAGAGACTAAGAGAAACCAAGAAAAACGATGCCAAGGCTCTATTCATTATTCAGCAAGCAGTTCATGAGACTATCTTTTCACGAATTGCAGCAGCAACCACATCAAAGCAGGCATGGTCAATTCTACAGAAGGAGTTTCTAGGAGATTCAAAGGTCATGACAGTGAAATTGCAATCTCTAAGACGTGATTTTGAAACTCTACTCATGACGAATGGCGAATCAGTTGCTGATTTTTTGTCAAGATCAATGGCAATAGTCAGTCAGATGCGTACCTATGGAGAGAAAATTTCAAACGAAACAATTGTTGCAAAGGTGTTGAGAAGCTTGACTCCAAAGTTTGACCATGTGGTGGCCGCCATAGAAGAAGCTAAGGATCTATCCATACTCTCCGTTGATGAACTGATGGGCTCGCTTCAGGCTCATGAGGCAAGAATCAATAGAGCATCAGAAAGGAACGAAAAAAAGGCACTACAAGTGAAGGAGACAACTAACAACGAAAGAGAAAATATTCATTTAGGAGGTAGAAGTCGTGGAAGAGGAGGATTTCGCAGCTTCCATGGTGGTCGTGATAACAGGGGTAGATGGAGAAGTGATGGACAGAGACAATTCAATGAACAAAGGAATGTCATACAATGTTACCATTGTAGAAGGTATGGGCACACAAAATCTGATTGTTGGTATAAAAATCAACGAATGAATTTTGCAGCAGAGAATGAAGAAGAAGAAGAAAAGCTGTTTGTGGCGTGCATGGATACTAATTCGAAAAAAGGTGACTTATGGTTTGTTGATAGCGGATGCTCGAACCATATGACAGGCACCAAATTCTTATTCAAAGAGCTTGATGAGACGCAAAAGATTAATGTGCAACTTGGAAATACAAAAGAGATGCAAGTTGAAGGAAAAGGTACGGTGAAAGTGGAAACTAGTCATGGTAAGATAAAACAATTAGATAATGTTCAATTTGTACCTGATTTAGGGTACAATTTATTGAGTGTTGGACAATTGGTGACCAGAGGACACTCAGTTCTATTGGATGATAACACATGTGTCATTACACATACGAAATCAGGCCATAAAGTTCAAATTGCCATGACTTCAAATAAGATGTTTCCCCTTGATGTTTCTAACATGGAGAATTTTGCTCTTACTGCTAGCATGAAAGATGACTCAACATTATGGCATCTCAGATATGGACATCTTCATATGAACGGCCTGAAAATACTCAGGGATAAAGGTATGGTTTTTGGATTACCAAGAATTGACTCAACTAATTTATGTGAAGGATGCATTTATGGCAAGCAGACTAGGAAGTCCTTTCCTGTTGGAAAAGCTAAACGAGCTTCACATTATCTAGAACTAATTCATGTTGATTTATGTGGGCCAATGCAAACGAAGTCCTTGGGTGGGAGTATATATTTTTTACTATTCATTGATGACTATAGTCGCATGAGCTGGGTTTACTTCCTACAACATAAGTCAGAAACTTTTCAGAAGTTCCAGATTTTTAAAGCTATGGTAGAGAATCAAAGTGGCTGTCACATTAAAGTTCTTCGCACAGACAGAGATGGCGAGTTCATATCTAAAGAGTTCAATCTATTTTGTGAAGAAGAGGGCATCCAAAGGGAATTAACAGCTCCCTACACTCCAGAACAAAATGGAATCGCTGAACGAAAAAATCGAACTATTGTGGAGATGGCAAGAAGTATGTTACAAGCAAGGAGACTTCCAAACCAATTTTGGGCAGAAGCCGTATCAACATCTGTTTATCTATTAAACATCTCACCAACAAAGGCGGTTATGAATCGAACTCCTTATGAAGCATGGCATGGAAGGAAACCATCTGTAAGTCATTTACGAATCTTTGGTTGTGTTGCTTATGCTTTGAAACATCCTCAAACTCGTCAAAAGCTTGATGAAAAATCTGAAAAATGCATTTTCATTGGCTATTGTACTCAATCAAAGGCATATAAATTATACAACCCCGTTAGTGAAAAGATTTTAGTTAGAAGGGATGTAATATTTAATGAAAACGTGAGTTGGGATTGGAGTAAAGAACAGGAGCAGCAAAAGATTACAGTTGAAGTTTCCCCAAATGAAGAGACAAGGGTCAACTCCAGTGCATCTCCTAGTGCATCCACTGCAACACAAAGTGTGTCAAATTCATCATCTTCAGCATCACTGAACAGTAATTCTTCTCTTGAAGAACTTTCGGATGAGACACCTCCAAGGAAGTATAAATCTTTAGCTGACATATATGCATCATGTCAGTTTGCTCTTACTATTTCAGACCCTATGAAATATGAAGAAGCAACTGAAAAAGAAGACGGGAAGGAAGCCATGGCAGTAGAGATGCAGTCCGTTAAGAAAGATGGAACATGGGATATGGTTGACCTACCAAACGAAAAGTTTTATGGAGATTTACAAGAAGAGGTTATGTAACACCGCCAGAGGGATTCATAGAGGAAGACAAAGAAACAAAGGTATACAAGCTGAGACAGACATTGTACGGGTTAAAGCAGACATACTTACGAAGGCCTTGTCAAAAGAAAAGCTCTGTAGTTGACATCTGCAACTTTGAATCAAGGGGGAGTGTTGAGATATGATTCAAAGTATTCAAAATGAAGATATGATTCAAAGTAGTTGAGATATGATTCAAATATTCAAACTACTAAGATTTTAGGAGATTGTTAATAGATTTGAATTTTTCTAGATTTCGATGATTTACTATTTCTGGTCCAATGTATAAGCTATAAATACTGGAATTGTGTAATCTTTGAGTATTAAGTCAGTAGACAATAATAAAGCACGGCAGCTTTCATCTCTTTTATCTATTCCTATATCCCTTTTTTCCAACAAATCTCTGCTCTGGATCAAGCATGTAGCCGAGTTGGCTGGCTGCCCATATCAAGGAGGCTGATTTCTCTCCCAGAAGCTGCCTTATGTCTTCATGTATGGTTGCTAGAGGAGGCCTTCCCCTCCCATTTACATGTCCAAAAAGAAGCAGTAAGAATTCACCACATTTCAACCTAACCATAAGAAAAGTTAAATGGGGGACAAAAATTAGATAGGAAAATTAAGGAAATACATTGTACTGATAGGCTTATAAAAGGACTATCTCTCTCCCCTCTTGGTGGAGTCCCCCGAGGACAGAATAGCACAAACAACCCTGTAGTTCTGCTTCTGACTCGAAAAATGAAGAAAGACTTGTGGGGAATCATCAGTTGGGTTGGTCCAAATTAATAAGGATCACGGTGTTCCAAATTTTCTAACTAGATCTATTACACGATCCAAGGCAAAAAAGATTTAACAACCATTCATTCTTCATTTACAAAATTGGATAGGCTCGGTTCAACCATCCTTTCATATGTTACAAATTGATTCGATTGAGGAAGGATCATTATTGTGTAAAGATTCTTTTGTGGGGAGACTATAAATACCCCTGAATTATGGGAGACTATAAATACCCCTGAATTATTATGTAAAAATCAAATTTGTGAGGAAGGATGAAATCAAGATCTCAATTGAGACTTTCACCTTTAGAAATCCGAACATCATTCTTCAAGAAATGCAAAGATTCTGCCATTCCTCAAGAAATTTTTCAATTTGCACAGCTCACTTACAAGAGTTTGCTTCTTGTACCAAGAATGCATCGTTTATCCCCACGGTATATAAATAAACCAAAGTCCACTCCACATTTTATATTGCAGAAATATAACATTAATGTAACGGCCCAAATCCACCGCTAGCCTTCGGACTTCCCCTCAAGGCTTTAAAATGCGTATGCTAGGAAGAAGTTTCCTCACCCTTACAAAAGATGTTTCGTTCCAGAAATATAACATTAATGTAATGACCGTTGAAATAGAACTGGAACCACTGTCACATGACCAAAATGGAGAAAGAACAACAACATTTTATTGCACACACGAGAAATAGTTTCAGCAATCCACACATGATATTTGGAGCTTGGTTTCAAACCAAAAAAGCTACAGAGATCCGTAATTTTATATAATTCAGTAAGGTTTCCAAAGTTTGTAATCCAGTGTGCCATATATCTTCAAAACCGAATGTATTAGACATTACGCGAGATACAAAAATGCAGTCGACTCAATCTTCTCCTTATTTCAACCATAGCAGACGAATAGTTCAATTGAACCTGTCAAATCGAACTGGTTCCTGTTTTCTTTATAGTTTAACCATTTTTAACCCAATTTTCATCTTGATTTTCATTATTCTCATATATTTTTCCCTCCATCTATGACCTATTTGAGAAATTTGAAGAATTTATAATTTTTGAAAAGTCTAAACCATCCCCAAGCTCAAGAAACTCAAGAAGCTGACCGACCAAGTAGGTAATCACCCAAGCTTCCAACAAAAAATACTTTTGACTAGGACTTGGGCATAAGGACTGTTAGCATGTTTTATGACCAATTTGAGCATGAAAATGGGTATCTCGGCCTAAGAATTTGAATATTTAAATGGTTTAGCTATATTGCACGTTTTAGGGCTGCTAGGACTCTGGCATGATGTGGCCTAATGTACTCTGCTTGATATCCATGATTATAGTGATTTAATGTTATTTGTATTTCCTAGGAGCATGTTAGGAGGTTGGAATATCTATTTATGTTCTAATTTATATATGGACACATATGTTATGTGTCCAAGAGGATATGCGTAATGTTCTAGTGAGCGTAAGCCTATGATTTGTGTTTCCTTTGTCCTTGAGTCACATTTATATTCTGTTATGACGATATGAGTCAACTAGGTTTACGTGTGGATGGTTAGAGCGCAGTCCCTAATTGTGGCATCGCCTCAACATGTGATAGTCTACTTTGTAGGAATATGACATCACCCGCTTAAGGCCTGTGTCACATTGTTGGGTATTATTGAGAGAGCTCTAGTTGTGCTTAGTGGAGAGACTACCTTGTACCATCTAAGAGCCTAAAACTACATGAGAATAAGGAGCTTATTAGGCACCATCGGTTGAGCTTCTGGCTAGCGTTCAATAGTAGACACATGTGGAGTTATAGGGAGACTAATAGGTTACCTGTAGTGAGTGGCGGCTCCTACCTTTTAGACTCACCCTAGAGCACAACAAATGAGGGCACCCGACTTATGCATAGGAAGCGCGATGACTAGATGGACCATAGAGAGTAGGAAATGAGAGGCTAAATACACCTAGAAACTGGAACAAACCCTAATGGGTGACTTGCACCCTCGGACTAGGAGTAAGTAAGGTATATAAACCTTAAGAGCTTATAGGCTAGAGAAAACTCAAGCTATGGAAACGGCTAACTCTAGAACCCTAAATGAGCACTTGGCATAAGAAACACTGAATATGAGATATTTCAAAGATAGTTTACAAACAAGTTGCTTACTGAGTATTTTTATACTTATTCCTATTATTCTTTGTTTGTAGGTAAAATTAGGGTTTGAGATCCTTCCCTAGGTAAAATTAGGGTTTGAGATCTTTCCCGGTAAAATTAGGGTTTCAAATCTTTCCCCAAGCAAAAATTAGGGTTTGAGATCTTTCCTTAGGCAAAAATTAGGGTTTGAGATCTTTCCCTAAGCAAAAATTAGGGGTTGAGATCTTTCCCTAGGAAAAAATTCGTGTTTGAGATCTTTCCCAAGGTAAAAATCAGGGTTTGAGATTTCTTCCTAGGTAAAATTAGGGTTGAAGATCTTTCCCTAGGTAAAATTAGGGTTTGAGATCTTTCCCTAGGTAAAATGATGGTTTGAGATCTTTCTCGAGATAAAATGAAGGTAAAATTAGGGTTGAGATCTTTCCCAAGGTAAAGTTAGGGTTTGAGATCTTTCCCGAGGTAAATTAGCGTTTGAGATCTTTCCCGAGGTAAAATTAGGGTTTGAGATCTTTCCCCAGATAAAATTAGGGTTTGAGATCTTTCCTTAGGTAAAAATTAGGGTTTGAGATCTTTCCCCACGTAAAATGAAGGTAAAATTAAAGTTAGGGTTTGAGATCTTTCCTCGTTTGAGATCTTTCCCTAGGTAAAATTAGGGTTTGAGATCTTTCCCTTCAAAATTAGGGTTTGAGATCTTTCCGAGGTAAAATGAAGGTAAAATTAAAGTTAGGGTTTGAGATCTTTCCTCGTTTGAGATCTTTCCCTAGGTAAAATTAGGGTTTGAGATCTTTCCCTTCAAAATTAGGGTTTGAGATCTTTCCCTTCAAAATTAGGGTTTGAGATCTTTCCGAGGTAAAATGAAGGTAAAATTAAAGTTAGGGTTTGAGATCTTTCCCTAGTAAAATTTGGGTTTGAGATCTTTCCCTACTAAAATTTAGGGGTTGAGATCTTTCCCTAGCTAAAATTTAGGGTTGAGATCTTTCCCTAAGTAAAATTAGGGTTGGAGATCTTTCCAGGTAAAATTCGGATTTGAGATATTTCCCTAGCTAAAATTTAGGGTTGAGATCTTTCCCTAGCTAAAATTAGGGTTTGAGATCTTTCCCCGGTAAAATTAGGGTTTGAGATATTTCCCAGGTAAATTAGGGTTTGAGATATTTCCCCAAGTAAAATTTGAGATCTTTCCCTAGGTAAAAATAGGGTTGAGATCTTTCCCTACGTAAAATGAAGGTAAAGTTAGGGTTTGAGATCTTTCTTTAGGTATAACTTGTTGGCTTTTTCGCGTTAATCTCAAATTAATTAATTGATGTTTTGACGATAACAAACCTATCTTCATTTATTAACAATTCTTAGTATTTTGTCCTTAGTGTAAGATTGGGAATATAACGATTTCAACGTCTTTTTTGGTTCACTCAAATTAGAGATAAAACGAAGAAGTTTCAGTCAAAACAAGATACCTGACGTGATGATGTGGAGGCAAAATTGACATCATGGACCAATCAAATTCAAAACAAGATACCTGACGTGATGATGTGGTGACAAAATTGACATCATGGACCAAGCGGCAAAATTGACATCATAGACCAATCGAAGTATAACATTTACAAATTTGGTAGAGTAACAATGATGTAAAAGTTTTCCGTTACTTTTAAATTAAAAGAGGAGTATTTAAATTATAAAATTATTTCAATAACATTTATAAAAGTTTTCGATCACTTTTAAATGGAAAGAAATTATAAAGATTTTATTTACATTTATGAAAACTAGTTGTTACTTTTAAATAAAAAAGATTATAATCATTTCATTTATGAAAACGAGTTATTACTTTTAAATGAAAAGAAATTATAATAATTTCATTTAGTTTTCATAAAGATAATTATTTGAATTACAAAATCATTTCAGTTATAAGGATTTCATTTACGTTTATAAAACTTTTAATTATTTTTAAAGTGGTTCATTAACATTGTTTTTATATTATTACATTTAAATATGTTATATATATATATATTTATATATTTATATATATATAATAAAAATGAATTTAAAATGTTTTTAATATTTATTTAAAATAATATATATCTATATATATATATATATATATATATATATATATATATATATATATATATATATATATATATATATATTTATTTATTTATTTATTTATTTATTTATTTAAATTTAAATGAAACATGTCTATAATTTTTTACGATAAATTTAAAAATAAATAAATATTATTTTTCGTGGTCCACGTTTCGGTTCACGTTTTAGTGGTCCGTATCAATTTCTATTTTTACAACTTGATCGGTATTTAAACTCATCACCTCTTCGTATTTTTTCACAACACAAAACACAGAACATTTGTTTCCTCGATCTAAATTTTTTTTTAAAAGCCTCCATTATTGCTCTCTCCAAAGTTTCCAATTCTTTTTTTTTTATCTTATTCCTGAGAGAGATGTCTATTACTTCAGAGTATTGTGTGTTTTTGTAAGATTTCAGACAATTGTACCGGTTTAATCCTAAGCCGTGGAAAGGATTGAGTTTACTCTTGAACTTGTAAAAAGAGCAGTGTACCGGTTTGATCCTAAGCCGTGAAAAGGATTGAGTTTGCTCTTGCACTCGTAAAAAGAGCAGTGTAGCGGTTTGGCTCTGATCCAAGGAAAGAGTCATAAAGTTTTATTCAAATTCCCAAGAGGCGCTTGGGGAGTAGAGTAGGTCGAGTTTGACCGAACCACTATAAAACTACGGTGTTATATTTTCTAACCCTTTTCCTATTTAAGTTCTAAATTATTGTTAAGTTTTATTGCATGGTATCAAGTTTGATTGTTATTAAAAAAAAAAAAAAAAAAAATTGAATAATTACATTGTTGAAACCCTATTCACCCCCCTCTAGGGTTGTCATATCGATCCAACAAAATTTGGGTTTGAGATCTTTCCCTCGGTAAAATTAGGGTTTGAGATCTTTCCCTCGGTAAAATTAGGGTTTGAGATCTTTCCCTAGGTAAAATTAGGGTTTGAGATCGTTCCCTAGGTAAAATTTGGGATTGAGATCTTTCCCTGTGGAAAAAAATTAGGGTTTGAGATCTTTCCCAAGGTAAAATTAGGGTTTGAGATCTTTCCCTAGGTAAAATTAGGGCTTGAGATCTTTCCTTAGGTAAAATTAGGGTTTGAGATCTTTCCCTAGGTAAAATTAGGGTTTGAGATCTTTCCCTCGGTAAAATTAGGGTTTGAGATCTTTCCCTCGGTAAAATTAGGGTTTGAGATCTTTCCCAAGTAAAATTAGGGTTTGAGATATTTCCCTCGGTAAAATTAGGATTTGAGATCTTTCCCTAGATCTTTCCCTAGGTAAAATTTGGGTTTGAGATCTTTCCCTAGGTAAAATTAGGGTTTGAGATCTTCCCCTGTGAAAAATTTGGGTTTGAGATCTTTCCCAAGAAAAAAATTAGGGTTTGAGATCTTTCCCAAGGTAAAATTAGGGTTTGAGATCTTTCCCTAGGTAAAATTAGGGTTTGAGATCTTTCCCTAGGTAAAATTAGGGTTTGAGATCTTTCCCTAGGTAAAATTAGGGTTTGAGATCTTTCCCTCGGTAAAATTAGGGTTTGAGATCTTTCCCTCGGTAAAATTAGGGTTTGAGATCTTACCCTCGGTAAAATTAGGGTTTGAGATCTTACCCTCGGTAAAATTAGGGTTTGAGATCTTTCCCTCGGTAAAATTAGGGTTTGAGATCTTTCCCTAGATCTTTCCCTAGGTAAAATTAGGGTTTGAGATCTTTCCCTAGGTAAAATTAGGGTTTGAGATCTTTCCCTAGGTAAAATTAGGGCTTGAGATCTTTCCCTAGGTAAAATTAGGGTTTGAGATCTTTCCCTAGGTAAAATTAGGGCTTGAGATCTTTCCCTAGGTAAAATTAGGGCTTGAGATCTTTCCCTAGGTAAAATTAGGGCTTGAGATCTTTCCCTAGGTAAAATTAGGGCTTGAGATCTTTCCCTAGGTAAAATTAGGGCTTGAGATCTTTCCCTACGTAAAATTAGGGTTTGAGATCTTTCCCTAGGTAAAATTAGGGTTTGAGATCTTTCCTTCGGTAAAATTAGGGTTTGAGATCTTTCCCTAGATCTTTCCCTAGGTAAAATTTTGGTTTGAGATCTTTCCCTATGAAAAATTTGGGTTTGAGATCTTTCCTTGTGGAAAAAAAATTAGGGTTTGAGATCTTTCCCTAAGGGTTTGAGATCTTTCCCTAGGTAAAATTAGGGGTTGAGATCTTTCCCTAGGTAAAATTAGGGTTTGGAATCTTTTCCTCGGTAAAATTAGGGTTCAAGATCTTTCCCTCAATAAAATTAAGGTTGAGATCTTTCCCTCGGTAAAATTAGGATTTGAGATCTTTCCCTCGGTAAAATTAGGGTTTGAAATCTTTCCTCGGTAAAATTAGGGTTTGAGATCTTTCCTTCGGTAAAATGAGGGTTTAGATCTTTCCCTCGCTAAAATTAGGGTTTGAGATCTTTCCCTCGGTAAAATTAGGGTTTTAGATCTTTCCCTAGATCTTTCCCTAGGTAAAATTTGGGATTGAGATCTTTCCTTGTGGAAAAAAAATTAGGGTTTGAGATCTTTCCCTAGGTTAAATAGGGGTTTAGATCTTTCCATATGAAAAATTTGGATTTGAGATCTTTCTAGATGAAAAATTTGGATTTGAGATCTTTCCATATGAAAAATTTGGGTTTGAGATCTTTCCCTATGAAAAATTTGGGTTTGAGATCTTTCCGTCAAATTTGGGTTTGAGATCATACTAATTAAAGGGAATGAACTTTTCATCTACGTAACGAAAGCATTGGGAATCGTTATGATTTTTTATTGAGAATTAAAACAAAATAAATAAAAGAGTAAGAACTCTACCTTTATAAAAACCTTAGCTTGCAAGGACTATTCTAAGGATGCTGAAGTTCTTCAACATTCCACAAGATCTTTATTCCAACCACTTTAACATTCTATAAGATCTTCATTGGAGTATGACTTAAACACATGGCCGCCAAGGGTTGTGGGAGCCTCTTGAAAGAAAATCCTAAAGGGATTGGAGAAGAAGAAAGAGTTTCGAGAATTCTCAAGAGATTAATTTCATTCTTGGAAGAAATTAGTACATTTTTTGCCCGAGGGTCCTATTTATATGGACTTTTGGCAAATCTTTGCCAAATAATATATCTAATATATTAAGATATAATATCTTATAAAAGTCATATTTAAATATTATAGGATATCCTAACATATTTAGCTGAGTTGAATCTCATTCAAATTTCAAATATAATTTTATTTAATATACATTAATTAATTTAATATTTAATGGTATCAAATACAATAAATATATTTTTCTTTTAATATATCTAATATATTAAATATTAATTTGAACCATTTAAATTAAATATATTTTATCTATTTATTTAATATATTTATATATTAAATATTTTAATTTAAAATTTCAAATTAAATTTATCCGGTTCTTCATTTATATTTATCCTATCTAATATATTAAATATTAATTTGAACATTTCAAATTAAAAATATATATTTATTTATTTAATATATCTAATATATTAAATATTAATTTAACATTTCAAATTAAATTTATTTTGTCATTTATATTTAATATATTAAATATCAATTTGAACCCTCCAAATTTTCTTTCAAATAGATTGAACCTTTTAGCGTTACTGTGAGCTAGCAAATGGACCTTATAGACCTACAAGTTATAAGCTCCAATGATATAAAATTAATTAATTAAAATCTTTAATTAATCAATTTTCATTCATTAACTATAGGTCACTTCACTATAGACCTAGAGTTGCATTCTTTTGCCACGACAAGTTATGTCCATTGATATAATCATTACAAGCAAGTTGTGTGCTGGACATCTCCAAATTCATAAGTGACGTAAACTACATTTACGCCCTTTCCATAACTCATAAGGTGTTTCTAAAACACTCTTAGTAGGAACCATGTTCAAAATGTATGTAGCAGTCTCCACTGCATATCCCAAAACGGATCGGGTAATTGAGCGAAACTCATTATAGACCGAACCATGTCTAACAATGTTCTATTTCTCCTTTCTGATACACCATTTTGTTGAGGCATACTAGGGGCTGAGAGTTGAGACCTTATTCTTTGTTCTATCATATAGTCCTGAAATCTTAAGTCCATGTACTCTCCTCCTCGATCTGATCAAAGTGTTTTAATAGTTTTACCTAATAGATTCTCAACCTCAGTCTTATACTCTCTGAATTTTTCAAGAGCTTCGAACTTTGACGCATTAGGTAAAGATAGTCATACCTTGAATAATCATCAATAAAACTGATGAAATATTCATACCCTCCTCGTGCTTTGACATTCATTTGACCACATAGATCTGTATGCACGAGTTCTAAGGTTTCTTTGGCTCTATAACCTTTTTCGGAAAACGATCGTTTAGTCATTTTACCCTCAAGACAAGACTCACATGGAGGTAAAGAGTTGTCTTCTAACTCATTTAGAAGTCCTCTTTTAATCAATCTCTCAATCCTATTGAGATTAATGTGGCCTAGTCTTAAGTGCCAAAGATAGGTATTAGGAGAAATCTTTTGTCGTTTATTTTGAGTTTAAGCTGTTTTAAACATCTCGAAATTTAAAATAGCTTTTGTTTCGCTCGGTTTTAACATATATAAGTTGTTTTCTAGTTTTGCAGAACAAATATGAATACCTCTTTTGCAAATGGACATTTCAAAAGATACTTTATACAATTGTTCTAATAAACAAGAGATAGATATTAGATTTCTTTTCATTTCAGGAACAAAAAGTACATTATCTAATATAATGAATCTATCTCCAAAAAACAACTTTAATATTTCTACTGATCTTGCTGAGACAACCTCTCCTGTTCCAACCCTGAGTGTTATCTCACCGTCCGCAAGCATTCTCCAGGAGCTAGTTTCCTGGTAAAGAGAACAAATATGATTAGTCGCCCCTGAATCTAGTATCCAAGTTGAGTTGTCATACTCTACTAAACATATTTCTACAACGAGTAAATCATATTTACCTTGTTGTGTCTTTTCGGCTTTCTTCTCTGCAAGGTATTTTGGGCAGTTTCTCTTCTAGTGCTTGTTTTCGTTGCAATGGAAACATTTTCCTTTATCTACTTTTTGAACCTTGTGTTTGCGGTTAGTAGGAATGTTATTTTTCCCTTTACCCTTCTTCTTCATCAAAACACTTTTAGAAGTTGAAGGTCCAGACTTATTTTTGGAGGACGATCCTCGTAGTAATTTCTTGGAGATAGCAACATTTGCTTCTCCTGTTTGTCCCTTGTTCGTTAAGAGGGACTGATAAGTCTGTAGCTCATTGAGAAGAGCAGTCAAGTTATATTCTATTTTGTTCATTACCACATTTGTGCGGAACTGGAAGAAGCTCTTCGGAAGAGACATCATGATAAAACTGACTTGACTCTTCTCATCAATGACAACTTCATTTTCTTTTGCCACATTGAAATGGGCCATCATGTCCAGGACATGTTCTCTAACTGAGGTCCCTTCTTTCATACGGCAGTTATAAATGTATTTTATGGCTTCATGTCTAAGGGAGAAGGACGGTTGTCCAAACATCCCTTTTAGAGATTCCATAATCACTTTAGCAGTACCCATAATATCGTGTTTCTTAGCCAAAACATTAGATATGCTGGCTAGAATGTACACTCGGGCTTTGTCATTTGCCTTTATCCATCTGTCATACGCATCCCGAACTGTTCGGTTTGCATTTGAGCTGGGGTTTGGAGGACACTCCTCAGTTAAAACAAACCTTAAATCATCAATTACTAGTATTGTGTTTAGGTTTGATTTCCAAGTTGCGTAATTGTCGCCGTTTAATTTTTCAGAAGCGAGTAATTGTACTATTGAGTTTGTCATGCTCTGATATAAAGAAAATTCTATTAGTGATTTGACTTAATCCTATTTAATCCAATCAGTTTTAGCAAATGCAATAATGTACCCAAAAATTATTAATTTGCAACGATACTTTAGTGAGTTAGAGCAACTGCTACCGAGGAGCAGTCAATCACTCATTCACTAAACCAAGACATTCTTGATTTAAACACTAATCCCAGAATAACTCTTGTTCCTATAGTGTTTTTAGTTATCGCTATTTTGGTCAAGAATATACTAACTCTTAGTAATTCTTCGTAAGTGTGACCCACCATTTTCAGATCTCAGAGATCGGTCCCAACAATGCTATCGAATGAAAAAGTCAAAGTTGGGAACGAACCTAAGAAATCCTATCCATTTCTGGAGTTTGCGTTGTTTCGACTCCCATGTTACGACCCTCCGAATGGGTAGTTGCTCTAGGGCAACATGCAGGTGGAAGATGGGAATCTCACGGTGCAACCTAGTGGTGGAGACCATAGGACGTATTTAATATACTTCCTTTTCCCACTTACTATAAATACTTTCTCTATTCACCTTGTTATTGACTCATGCAAATACCTTCCGAATGGAGGACGCTCCCAGGGCGACACGAGGTCGAGCATGAATCTCACTGTGTGAATTTTACAAAGAGCGTGAAAAGAAAACGATGTATCTTATACATCTTTTTCCTCCCACTAAGTATTTTAAATAGTTGGGTATACTCATTACTTAAGTATATTCCGGCTAATTAAATATAACTTAAGTCTAGGTGATTTTTCTAAATCTTACATCACTTAAGCATGCTCATAAAACTGGGCTAACTAAGCTCAAGTACTGGTCCGATCTCCAGGTAGTAGGTGTTCCGTAAACCGTCAACTTAAGTACCTCCAGCCTTAGACAAGATCGTGCCGGTGAGCTTTCTCGTAACTGCAATTTTGTAAGACATCGACCTATTTTAACTATTAAAATTGATCGTGCTCGGTTCTTAACCCTAAGTGAGCATGCACTTATCTTTATTATATATTTTAACATCTATCTCGTTTTATGACGTTGAAAATAATCTATAACATGCATCTAACATGCTTTATATAACAATTACATAATCATCCATTCCATGCAATAATATAACAATTTATATCTATCACTCATGGAACCCTAAACATGCATACTATACATTATAACACTTATAACATACTTGGAATGCATGAAACATGCTTAGCCTATGGTGGGATTTTGAATCTATATGACATACTTTATGCATATACATTTTCTATTTAATTAAAACATACATTCATAATGCATAATTAATTAAACACGCTGAAGTGGATTGGTTTTGGCATTTTAAAACAAGCAATTAACTAAATTATTACATTAATAACTAAAATAACTTGAACCGCTCCCGAGGTCCACGAACTGGGCGAACCAACCCTTAAAAACGTTGAACCGGACCCCAAAGGCAGGAAAACACCCGAACCACCTCTTCCATCTTCTTCTCCGGTTCAGCTTGCTATCTCTTCCTTTTTCGATCAATTACAACCTAAAATAGACTCTAATGACTCTATAAAAATTACAAACCTTTCTTCATTAAAACCCATACACATTAGTCTTATTACAATAATTGTATCAAATGGAAGCATAAGAAAAAAGCCAAAACCAAAACCATCCACTTTAGCAACCACAAAATTTCATTCATGAAATAGTACCCACCACGATCAAATTAATGTAAATAAAGTGCCTAAAACTTGCTCTGATACCAATTGATGGTGTTAATATAACACATGCGGAAGCAATTTGGATCTTAGGCACTTTAGAACATCAATTATAGTAAATAATTAGCATGTTCATAAGTATTAAAACTTAATGAGTTTGAATACTAACCTTTTGTAGTTCAAATTTCTTTTTCCTCATGAACCGGTTTCGAACCACCACTAGTGTCTTCTCCACTATCCTCCGGCCTTAGAACTGGATTGTGGAAACCAGTGAGTGACTAAACTTGGAAGAGATTTTGTATATATGAAGAGAGTGTTTGTGAGAGGTTTTTCTCAAGGTTTTTCACCAAGAAGACCTTTCATGTTGCATGATCACTCTATTTATAGAGTCATGTTTGCATGTTCATGCAAATTTGAGATCACCAAATTTTGACACTCAAAATCCAAAATCCACTCAAATGTTTGGAATTTTGTGGCAAACATGCATGTTTGAGTTACTAAATTTTGACACTCAAAATTCCACTCAAACTTGTAGGGTTTATTTGGCAAACATGCAAGTTTGGTTAAACCAAATTTTGACACCTCAAAATTCGACTAACATGGATTTTTCCATTAAATGAAGTCAACATTTTGACTTTCTTCATTTTAATTCAACAATTAATTTGAATAATTAATTTCAAATTAAAGTAATATTAAATGATTAATTAAACTGTTTAATTAATATTTAATATTAATTCAAATGCCAATCTCAATCAATTCCGACACATATTTGATTAAGATATTTAAATCTTTTTTAAATATCTCAGATTCTCTCTTTTTGTTTAATTCGTAAATAAAACAAAAATGCGGTTAAATATATCGTATATATGTAGCGCATATTTCCTAATTTGAATTCGAACACTTCGAACTCACTTGTCACACTGTTCTATGGGTTAGTCCGTTATGAGCTAGCAGAGGGACCTAATGGACCTATAGATCATGGGCTCCAACGATCCAAGATTAACCGGTTAAACTCATTAACCTTGTTAACCAACATTCGTTAACTACTAGAACACTCCACTATAGCCTAGTAGTTGCACTCCCCTCACTATAGATATATTTTTGTCCATTTGATATAACCATGATTAGTAAGTCGATCCTTCACAGGTTGTTCGTAACTAGAGCTGGGTCAATTTACCGTTTTACCCCTGAAGTTTCTTCTTGTTCCTTATGTCTCACTGATCCTCTAATGAACAATTGGTTTGTGGTCCAACCAGTAAACCAAATCCCTCTAAGACCAATGAGAGGGTGGGGCCCCTTGTTCAAGACCTGGAGTCAGTGCTTAAGGGAACTACCTCTCTTCTATCCCTAAAAGTGGGTAGGAGTGAATTCCATCTTGCACCCCACGTCCCCAGCCATTCACCCAGTCTTACCCCTGAAATGGGAGGCCTATTGGGTCGACGAACAAGAGCCACTCTCACCCATGCAAATCTAAGGATAATTCCGAATAAACAGGAGTTCATGGTTAGCTTAGGATTAAAATCGAGTTACCTAGGTTATCGAATGAAAAGAAAACCAGTCTCAACAGTAAACGGCATTATAAAGTGAGAGTGATTTTCTTCATGGTCCAATCTTATGCAATGCTCATTGCATAGGACGCCCCCACTCACATGTCTCCGCATGTACAATTTAGTGATCACATTGTTATATCATATACAAAAGTAGGACACATCCATAGTGTCCCGAGAATAAGGTACTCAACCTTATCCTTATACTATAGATCATTTTGACTATATACTTGAACTTGATCCACTCTTATGTCTCTACATATAATTCAAGTAATCATACTGCCAGAGTGTTCTTAGTTTATTGGATTTAGATTAATGATCGTAAAGTTCACTTTATTCAATAACAATCTTTACTGAATAAACAACAATAATAACTTTATAGAATATGTTTTTGTTTACAAACTATGAGTTTTAGGACATAAAACCCAACACAAATGAGGGTTCGAGATCTTTCCCCGATGATAAAATTAGGGTTTGAGATCTTTCCCTATGATAAAATTAGGGTTTGAGATATTTCGCCTATTGTAAAATTAGGGCTTGAGATCTTCCCCTATGGTAAAATTAAGGTTTGAGATATTTCCCTATGATAACATTAGGGTTTAATATCTTTCCCTATAGTAAAATTACTGTTTGAGATCTTTCACCATGGTAAAATTAGGGTTGGAGATCTTTTCCTATGGAAAAATTAGGGTTCGCGATCTTTCGCCTATTGTAAAATTAGGGTTTGAGATCTTTCCCTATGATAAAATTATTGTTTGAGATCTTTCCCTGGTAAAGTTAGGGTTTGAGATCGGTAAAATTAGGGTTTGAGATCTTTTCCTGGTAAAATTAGGGTTTGAGATCGATAAAATTAGGGTTTGAGATCTTTCCCTATGGAGAAATTAGGGTTCTAGATCTATCCCTATTATAAAATTAGGGTTTAAGATCTTTCACCTATGGTAAAATTAGGGTTTGAGATCTTTCGCATATGGGAAAATTAGGGTTTGAATTCTTTCCCCTATTTAAAAATTAGGGTTTGAGATCTTTCCCCTATGGAAAAATTAGGGTTCGAGATCTTTCCTTATGCTAAAATTAGGGTTCGTGATTAGTCGCCTATGGACAAATGATGGTTCGAGATCTTTCCCTGATGATAAAATTAGGGTTTGAGATCTTTCCGGGAAAATAAGGATTTGAGATCCTTCCCAATGACAAAATTAAGGTATAAGAACTTTCCCTATGATAAAATTACGGTTTGAGATCTTTTCATATAATAAAATTAGGGTTTGAGATCTTTCCTCTATAGTAAAATTAGGGTTTGAGATCTTTCCTCTATAGTAAAATTAGGGTTTGAGATCTTTCCCTATGATAAAATTTGGGTTTAATATCTTTCCCTATAGTAAAATTAGTGTTTGAGATCTTTCCCTATGGTAAAATTAGGGTTCGAAATTTTTTTCCTACGGATAAATTAAGGTTTGAGATCTTTCCCCTATAGTAAAGTTAGGATTTGAGATCTTTCGCCTATGGACAAATCAGGGTTTGAGATCTTTCCCTTGGTAAAATTAGGGTTTGAGATCTTTCCCTATGGTAAAATTAGGGTTTGAGATCTTTCTCTGTGGTAAATTTAGGGTTTGAGATCTGTCCCCTATGGTAAAATTAGGGTTTGAGATCTTTCCTAATGGTAAAATTACGGTTCACGATCTTTCTCTATGGAAAAATTAGGGTTCGAGATATTTTCCTAAGGTAAAATTACGGTTCGAGAACTATCGCCTATGGTAAAATTAGGGTTTGAGATCTTTCCCTATTGTAAACTTAGGGTTTGAGATCTTTCGCCTTTGGTAAAATTAGGGTTTGAGATCTTTCCTTATGGTAAAATTAGAGTTTGAGATCTTTCCCTATGGTAAGATCATTCCCTCTGGTAAAATTACGATTTGAGATCAAGGTTTGAGATCTTTCCCTATAGTATTATTAGGGTTTGAGATCTTTTGTCAATGGTATAGTTAGGTTTCGAGATCTTTCCCCTAT